>NC_136471.1:108753294-109256739 GCF_902686455.1 Sciurus vulgaris
CATGATGTTCTGCCTTACTTCAGGCCACAGCAATGGAGTTGGCCTATCATGGGCTGAATCTCTGAAACCATGAGCCAAAATAAACGTTTCCTTCTCTAAAATAATATAAATAAAATTAAATCTCAAATTAGATTTTTCTAAATAGATTACTTCCAATTTACCATATTTCACTGCATATTTATCACCAAGGCATAATCATTGCACTATTTTTTGTCAGTCCAAAAATTAATTTGTAACCTTTCATTGCATTATTGTTTCATCATATAATTTTGTTCATCACATCACTTAAAGTGTAAACAGAGCAGCAACGTATTCACCAGCAGCATATGGACGTGCAATTGTCTTTTCATGTATTGCCAGTTGCAGGCCAGAATTCTCAGTGCACTTATACTGGTTTGGTTGGAGTGCTGCAGTAGTAATGGTTAACACATTAGAGTGATACTGAAAATGTGGTATATATACATAGTGAAATATTAGTCATAAGAAAGAATGACTTTATGACATTTGCTGGAAAATGGATGGATCTGGAGACTATTATTCTGAGTGAAATAAGCCAATCTCCCAAAACCAAAGGTCAAATGTTCAGCTATGCAGATGCTAACACAAAACAAGGGTGGGAGGGAAAGAATAGAAGTTCAGTAGATCAGACCAAGGGGAATGAATGAAAGGGAGGGGGACAGGAATAGGAAAGACAGTAGAATGAATCTGACATAACATTCCTATGTAAATATATAAATACACCACAGTGACTCTCTATCTACATCATGGGCAACCACCAGACTGGAATCCTAATTAGAATAAAATGTACTCCATGTTTGTATAAATATATCAAACTATACTGTCATGCATAATTAAAAATAACAAAAATAAAATAAAAATAGGGTGGTACTAAGGATGGCTTGTCAGGAAACAAACCAATGATACCAGTGCAGAACCCATGGACACAGAAGATTAAATCTTCTAAGTCCACGCTTTGCAACGCTGTTGTAAATTTTCTCCAGTGTTATATTTCAATGATACTACACAAATCAAAAGCAACTAGTGTTTTATTATAGCAACTATTTCGTGAGACTGGAAAATGTCTGCTGTCACAAAGAACTATTCAAATCTAACCTACATTTGTGAGTATTGCATCCTTGTCTTGACCAAAGACAGTTTAGTAATAAATGATTTTTAAGCAATATAGGCATTATTTTTTTAAAGTTTTACATAATCGTCTTATCCCACTTTTTTGCAAAAAAGAATAATATCTGTGATGATTATTTAGTGCATTACAGTAGAAGTTCATTCTTGCTAATAATAATGCGGTTGTATTTTCTGAAAGATCATAAATATTGATGTTTATAAAATTTCTCATTTAAATGACAATTTTTCTCTGAGCTTAATGAGAATTAAATATACTGTTTAAATATGATGCTAATATTTTATAATTTCCAGTAAGTTTTCATTATTAATACTTATGTTGTGTAATTCACCATTCCTTGCAACATGTCAAAGTTCCTTCATATTTGCAAATTAGCCTGGAACAGTACTTACTAAATGATAATTTAGAACATTTTTTAAAACATGAAATAAATATTAAGAATATGCAACTGGCTATCCTTGAATATTCATGGTCATTCAGTAAATCTAACTTCTAATTTCAAAATTTTCCTTATTTTAGTTCATTCTTCCAAAAAATTACACATAATAAAGGTGTGTTCTTTTTTCACCAAGACTTTGTTTAGGTAAACATGAAAAAAATGAAAACAACCACAAAAACTTTATAAATATATTTTGTACTATCATTAAAAAATAAAAAGTGAAATCACAGAGGATTTTTCCCTCATCAACCCAATTATTTCCTGAGCTAAAACTGTGTGCCACATTTTTAGAGGAAAATGCACAATTTGGAGACATGTCAAGGTGAGCTACCTATAGAGTGACTGGAAACAAAGCAATATGTGTAATAAGAGTAGAAGTGAAAATAGTGAACACAAACTTATTATCCTGAGGTTGATTTAATATAAGAAAGAACGTTGCATTACTAATATACAAAATAAGAGTTTATTGATCTATCAGATAGTTTACAATATCCATCCTTAAATTTATTCATATGTTGTTTATGATCTTCTGAGACTTGTGGAGGCTTTTTGGAGAAGAAAATTATATATTCAAACTTGTCTTGGGTTTGATGGATTCTCCTTCCTTTGCTAATAATTTTCTTAGTTATATATGAAATCTTCAGATAGTTTTTCCTCTTTTTCCCCTTTCATACATTATTTTTAAATTAAAGGATGGTAATATTTCACAGATTTTCTATAGAGTTTTCATACTTTTGGCAGGCTTACTGAATCTAATTTTTGATTCTTTCAAAGGTTGAAACAATCTTTGTAGATCTATCCTACTTGTTACCAAGGTGATAACACACCAGGCTATTTTTCTTTGTTTTTAAATTTTGTAACAACCTTCTCACAATACGAATAAGAAAGAATATTTTGTCCTGAATGAAAAATTTTAAATTTATAATTTTATCCATAACAAAATCATCTAAAATTCACAAGGATAGTTTTGTTTACTGAAGAAGTGAGGAAATTTGGCATTCTTTTATCATCAGAAGTTTTAGAGACAATTTCAAGTAACTATTTTCATACATTAATCTTCAAAGTGCCATTTATCATTTTTCTAATTTAGAGATCTTCTACAGATATTCATTAAATATGTAAACATAAAATGTTTGAGTAGGAAATTAGAATGCAACAAAAAGAATTAATCAGAAGTTTACACACTGATGTACCATACTTAAGGATGTACAAGTTTAATTCATAAGTATATTGATTTTGACATACATTAAACACATAATACATGTATTATATATTATGCAGTTACACATACTTTTGTACAGTTATGTGTGGAATACACTTGATTATGAATAAAATATTCCACTTGAGAGCTACAAAATGTGATTTTTATATATATTATACATTCATATTCTAAACCCTGACCATGTATTTTGCTGCTGGATTTTAATGAAACTCTTTCGTTTTGTCACTGACAAAATATATAAATTTCATTTCTAAATAAAAGAAGCTTTCAAACCTATGGTGATTAAAATGCCTGAGTCTGACTGACAAAGTTCTAGCAATGTACTTGAAATCTACCATTTATTCCAAGTTTTTCTATGACTTTGGATTCTGGAAACTTGACCTGAAGAAACAAATATTCATTACAAATTTTAAATACAAAAGTCCTTTGGGTCAATGTTGCTGTCTTCCAAGTTTATTTAAATTAAGCTGTAGACTGGTGTGCTGTATGGCATTATAAATGACTCCTAATAGAAATCCTCATAAACCTACTTCTCCAGGTCCTAGAACTGATCCTCAAAGAATAGCATTGGCATTTACTTCTCAATTCAACTAACATTTTATGATTAATTCAAGCATAATAAACAAATTTCATTAATTAATTGTCAATTCATAATATTAGGAAATTTTACAGGTCAAATGTCTTTTTCCCCACTAACAAGATGTTGATACTTTATTTGTATCAGTTCTAAATTACTGATAATCAGCAAAAGGTTGAGCTGATATGCACTAGGCTTTTGAATTAGTATTAATGTTGCCATTCCAATGAATTATTAAATGGGAATAATATGAATATCTAGTAGGTTCTTCATTATGAGATTTTAGCCTAAATTTTCATGTGTGTTCCAGAATTTATAATGAAATAAGAGACATAGCATAACTGTAATATCATAGTAACACAAAGTTATTACAACTTAATTATAAATATAAAGGTGTTTTCTGTCAAATTTTGGCATAGTTTCATAAAAGATTATTTCCCTATGGTGTATAAGGTAGAGAATTCCCTCCTGTTACTTTCATAGACACTTTCTGGTTGGTTAATTTCTTTACTGCTCCCCTCTGACTGAAAGAAAATCACATGCCTTGTGAAGGATGGAATTAACAAAAAAACAAGGGCTAGAGAATAAAATGTCAAATCTCTCTGTGTTTACCATTTTCTTTTGTTTAGTTCTACTGTGTATTTAATATATTTGAATGGAATCCACTTCAAATATCATAACAGTGGAATTAAATATGACACCCTTGCTTTCTTCTCCAAGGTTTGAAGTATTTACATTATTAGTTAACAACACAGGTCACATGCATACAGACATATGTATTTTTTAAAAAATTATAGCTAGTAGAATCATTGCACTGCCACAAACTACAGTGAGCTATTTTCTCAACATCTCAAACTTCTTATTTTTTTCACAAATGAAGTACCAGGACCTCATTAACCTTGCACTAAAAAGAATAAGATATTTCTTTTTTTTTCTTCAAGAGGCAGTGTATTAAATTATTCCTTCTTAATTGCTTTTGATGTTCCAGACAGTAGAAAGATAAGTAGACAAAGTAAGATTAATTCTCTTCTTCTCTAATAGAAAATGTTTATGTTTTCCCTGATTCCACCAGCAGAAAGAGTTGGATATTTTTTAACCAATTATTTCGAGTACTTGTTGAACTCATGATTATTCTGAAATAAGAATCAATTCCATTGGGCAGAAGGACTAATAAATACTGAACTTTAATTTTAAGATGGAGATACTGTATACCACCATTAATGTACAATAAGTAAATGCTCACATTATCAAGAACCGTGCTAAATACGTTTCACTTGGTAGCTGATTGGGTTCTTCATCTTCCAACATCCCCCAGGTGATGTTTAGTAACTCTTAGAAACCCTGGCCTATTTGCAGCAAGAACCATTTTAGGATACTTTGGTCAGAAGCCCCCTTATGATACTGGTTATCTTATCTATCTATCTATCTATCTATCTATCTATCTATCTATCTATCTATCTATCTATCTATCTATTTATTTTTGGTACTGGGGGTTGAACCCAGGGGCTCTTAACCACTGAACAACATCCACTATCCTTTTTTATATTTTATATAGAGACAGGGTCTTGCTACTTGCTAAGTTGCTTAGAGCCTTGTTAAGTTGCTGAAGCTAGCTTTGAACTTGCAATCCTCCTGCCTCAGCCTTGCAGCACGCTGTTGATTCTTAAGTGACCATACATGAAACCTAGAAGATTAGGAGAAGTTTCTACCAGATCATAACTATAAAGTTGAATCTATTTGATATCAGTTTTTGGAAAAGTCTTTAAAATTATCAAATACAATTAAATATAATGGTCACAGAAACAAACTATTTTTGTCATTGCATGAAAAATTTGAAGAAAAATGAGATTCATTGTATCGATATATATTTTATTCTAATGAAAACACTTCTACAGCAGAGTTGCTATTTTAGTCTATTTTCATATACCAATCACATGGATTATTATCAAAATTTCATTTTAATTCAGATATATATTGTCTTATGTACTTTAGAATGCTTACAAGATTTAATAGATGAAAATTCAAGTAATATCTTATGAAAAGTTTCTTACAAAGTGTATGTAGATTAAGGGAGGCTCAAGTGAGAGGGTAGAAATATGAGAAGGTAGAAGAAATACATGCAAATCTAATCACATTAAAATTAGATTAGGACACCAATAAGTAAAAAAATAAATGCTATGTGAGAAATCATTGAGTACTTACTCTATCACCTTCTGACAGGAAACAATATATTTAGATATGGGAACTTCTTCAACATGGTTTGATCTATCTTGACAATTCTTGTTAAATTATTTTAATAGTATGGAAGACAAGTTAGGAAGAGGTAAAACACTCAAGACAGGTCTTGCAAAGTATTACCAAATATGACCTTACTATCACATAGCAGATTGTTTAGAAAAAGTGTTTTATATAAACTTTCCTTCCTTTCTTTTATAAATAAAAAGCAGAATAATAATTGTTCATCATTCATTGTACCCTGGAATATTATTTCCAACAAATAAATCATTGGAGGCAACAGAAAAAGTAGGAAATTTTCTGATTTGTGTATCCAGGCAATTTTCTTTTACATATTCTATCTCTCAAAGAGTCAGAGAACCAACTATGTGAGAGAGGACACAAGCCTTCAGCAATCCAGCAGAACAACTGTAACTGTATATCTATTCAATACTTGTAATTAACTGCTCAATTTTAGATCTAGGAGTAAGGTTTTATAAGATTTTATAAGCAAAACATTGCAGGATATAGTAGGGCTCCAAAAACTTCTCCTTACTCAAGAATTAACAAAGAAAAGGAAAAAAATTAAGAACAGCACAGAGAAATTAGCTTTTTCTATAGATTTAAATGAAGAGCAATCTCTAGAACTATTTTTCTAAAGTGAATGAAATGAATTTTTTAAAACATCTGTTTTGCATCTTTGATAAATTATAGTTATTTCAGGCATAAAAATAGAAATAGCAAAATCAAAAGAATACAGAAGTAAAAAAAGTACAAATCTATGTTTAATATTACATGTAATCAGAAAAATGAAAATTTAAAAAACAAAGCCATGTTGATTTTTTTATCCTATAGATTGGCACAATTTTAAAGGATTATGCATGCTCATAAAGGGTATGGAGGACTATAAACTCTTTCACATTACTGATTGAAATGGAAATAAATAGATAAAGCCTTCAGGGGGAAGAAAATTGAAAGAATCTATCAAGTTTTGGAATGAAAATAAAAAATCTTCTGTACAGGAAAGGAAACAATTAGGAATGTGACGAGAAAACCTCCAGAATGGTAGAAAATCTTTGCTAGCTACTCTTGACAGAGGATTAATATCTAGAATATATAATTAACTCAGAAAACTTCACACTAAAGAAACAAGTATCATAATTGATAAATGGGCAAATGAATTAAACTGACATTTGTTAAAAAAAGAAATATAAATGACCAACAAATATATGAAAAATGTTCACAATCTATACAAATTAGGGAAATGCAATTAAAAACTACAATGAGATTTCATGTCACACAAAATGATAATCATCAAGAATACAAATAATAATAAATGCTGAACAGGATATAAAAAAAAAAAGGAACACTTTTATCCTGTTTGTGGAATTGTAAATTTGTAAATTTTCACTTGGAAATCAGTATGGAAGTTCCTCAAAAGACAAGGCATGGAACCACCATATGACCCAGCTCTACCACTCCTCCTTATTTATCCTTAAGAATTAGAGTCATCATACTACATTTATACATGCATACCCATGTTTTTAGCAGCACAATTCACAATAGACAAACTGTGGAACCAGCCTAGGTGTCCATCAACAGATGAATGGGTAAAGAAAATTCGGTATGTATACACAATGGAGTTTATCTGGACATAAGAAAAAGGAAATTATGTCATTTTCAGGAAAATGGATGGAACTAGAGATCATTATAATGAGCAAAAGAAGTAAATCTCAGAAGCTCAAGGATTGTTTGTTTTCTCTCATATGTGGAAGCTAAAGAGAAAAAAGGAAAAGAAAAAAGGGATATCAGTAGAGGAAAGGGCTCAAATTAGGGCCTATACTATCCAACTTTCTCATAATTACCTATTACCAGACAAGGTAGCAATACCTTAATGTATATGGACCCACAGGGAAAGAAAATAAATAAAACAATTCACATGATGAACTCAGAAATCACTAAAAAGATTCAATAGACCAAGAGAAGATGAATTAAATTGTAACAAGAAGTTTAAAGAGACATTAATTATGTGTAAAACATGAAGCAGGCATAGTATTAAAAACAATCCATCAGAGATGATCAGCAATAAAAATAGAAATTTTTAAAAACTGGAGACATAACAGACTGGATAATTACTTCAGGAAATGGAAGCATAATTCAATGACATTTCCCAAGAGGCGTAAAGAGAAAAATAATGGAAAATTTAAATGATATAGAGAATAAAATTTTAATATAAATATATTTGAAACCCAAGAAGGAGAAAAAATATAGGTGATAGGACGTGGAAGGAACTTTTTGAAAAAAAGTACTGGTGAGGGATTCTTGGTAAAATAACATATTGAACAAAGGCATATATATAATTATTCCTCCTGACATTCTGCTAAAGTTTAAAACAAATAAAATGAAGGATTTTTCAAAGATATAAACAAAGTAGGAAGATTGCACAAAAACAAAAAGGAGAATACAATTTTGAAAGCTGAGAAACACATGGATGTGTGGAAATTGAATCAATTTCGATAGAGTGATAACTAATCTGACATAGATAAAAATCCTCAGAAACTATCATTGTTGGGCATTTGAAGAATTCAAAGTTGGGAAGGATTCTTTGACAATAACAAAATGATAGTAAATAAAAGAAAAATCATGAATATGCACAAAACACTATCTAATAACATAAAGCAATGAATGGGAAAATATGAAGAGAATGAATATGTCAAATATAGTTTAAAATTTACATTTATTTCCAAGAAACACATATGTATAGGAAATAAATTAATATGTTCAAATCTATAGATATCATACCATAAATAAAAGCAGATTCAATGTTCAATTTGTTCATGACCACTATGTCCAAAAGGAAATTTACTCACTACTATAAAAATTTTCATTAACGCAAAACTTGTCTATATATTCAACAACTGTATTAGAACAAATTAAGTGGTAAAAAAGATCCTTAAGCCTGATCACATTAAGATTTCAAATATGAAAATAATTCCTGCTGCTACTTCTCCTGTTTGACCTAATCAATGCATGAAACTGAATAAGGAATTTGAAGAAATAAAATTAAAAATTGTTACATTTTCAATGATGTAATAATCTATCTAGAAAATTGAAAAAAAAAACAGTGGTCACTTTATTGGGTCTATAATGAGAGTTTGACTAAATTAAACAAGATTAATTTCAATTTCAAGTCTATACTAACAACTGGAGTTTCAGCACACTTAAAAGCCACATAGAACTTAAATGGAAAACTAAGTGTACATAAATACTTGGTCTGGAAATAATAAAAATTTCCATTAGCAAAGGCTCCCCACAACATACATTACAACAATCTAAAATGTCATAAACACAAAAAATGTGACATTTAAATGAAAAAATAAAGCAACAGAATGGATTAAAAAGTTCAAAATAAATATCATGTTTATGTAGGGACAAGTATCACGCATGGGTCAGTATAAGTTGATATGCAAATATTGTACTGTTCTTAGCTGGTTTTGGAAAACTCCTTCAGTATGTAGAGCAAAATAATATTTTATCCTTCATCTCATATTATTATGTAAATGTAATCTTTAGATGAATTGAAGATCTGAATGTGAATTATAGAAATATTAAGATCAGTAATAACTAAATTATAGGAAAATGACTTTACAACCTTGGAATATGAATGAACTTAAATAATATTTTAAAAAGGAGAAAACAGATCAAAGTTTTTACAGACATAATGCATAAAAATTATACATTTTTTATTCAACAAAGAACATCATACACAATATTAATAAATGTATAGCATAATAAGAAATTATTTTATACTATCCCCATTGGACAGATGGTTAATTAATATTTGGGGTATAAAAATCCCCACCAATATTAAAAGGGCATAGGCAATAAACAGTTAATTCAAACTAGAGAATCCTAAAATGCTTAAACTAAATAAATAAAAGTGCAATCAAATCTCAGTAGCAATTAGAAAAATGCAAATTAAAATAGCAGAGGGACTACTTATAGCCATCAGAGTTGGAAAAATCTGAAAGTCAGCTAATGCTAAATCTTGATAGAATGTGTTGAAATAGAAATCCTCATGTTCTGCAAGAAGTATACAATGTTAGATATAATATATAGAACATTTTGGAAGTATTTAAATTAAACATGCACTCATTCTGTCTAGAATGATTTTACTATTTATCATACAACATGATACTTCATAAACATCTTGGGATAATTGGCATAAATTCTGAATAAACCAGGAAACATTGTCATCAATCCCATCCTAAATATATCCAAGAGACATTAGAGCAAGTATTAATATAGAGACATATATTATGTTCATTATTCTACATTGATAGTATATTATGAAAACTAAATGTTCACCTTTAGGGAAGGACAAAATAAATGACACATACTATGTGTTAGGCATAGTGAAAAGAATGTACATGAGGTCACATTAAGTATTATTGTTAACTGAAACAATAAACCCTATATATTCTTCTGTGATACATGACTATTCAAATGTATGCTCTCTATGGCATGGGTGTAGACTAGAAACAGGAAATGGTAGTTTAAGGAAGGGAAATAGTGAATAAAAATTGCAGAAAAGACTGGAGTAGAACTAATAAATATAATTAATTCGATTCAACATAAATAATCCTTAGAATTACAATATGAATATAACTAAGCCATCTACTCTGTCTATATAACTTTGCCAATCTATGTCTAACCACATGTAACATTGAAATTGATTATCTTTACAGCACTCTATTGATCATAACAATGCTGGGGTTGTGGCTTAGTGGTAGAGCGTTCGCTTAGGATGCATTGAAGTCCTGGGTTGGATCCTTAGCATCACATAAAAATAAAATAAAGGTATTGTGTCTGCCTACAACTAAAAAAAAATATATATATATATATATATATATATATGAATCATAATAGGTGTCTCAATGTTTGAGGAATCCTAGTTGCAACGTTAATGTGGAGATATTTTGGCTTCAAAGTCACCTCTTTGTATTTATTGGTAAATTGATTGAAGAGCACTTTTATTTTCTCAACTGCTCCATACAAATAAAACAAAAAACAAAAACAAACAAAAAAAAAATAATAAAAAGTAATCCTAAAAGCAAAAAAGGTTTTGATTCATTGAGAGTTTTGGTCTTTTATCATCAATAGAAATAACAAATAAGTTCTCAAAAATTGGTGCTTTTTATGGTAAACTTAGAGGAGAATGAAAGCTTAAATCAATGCTTATGAAATACTAATTTTAAAAAAACATTAATTTAAAACTGTATCCACAAAAGTTACCAACTGTTAAATTCCTCATAGGCATCACATGTTTAAAATGAAGATAACAGTTATTTTGGCATTGGTTTGTCAAGTTCAAAACTCCAGTTAAAGAAGTCACACACACACACACACACACACACACACATTTATACATTCATGGAGATGACCATAAAGACTTCATGATCATCAGCTGGTTATACTGACTGATTTTCACTAAACTGAGTAATATTTTGATATCACAGAGATAAAGCCACTATAAAGGACAAACTGATGTGTTTACATTTGAATGAAGACAATGAAAGGAACAATCAAATCGAGTTTGCAAAAGGTGCCGGCTGAAACAAATTTGTTCCAGGTGTCTATTTTCCATTTGCTTTCCCTCTGTTGTATATTGACATGAAAAGCATTCAAAATATCTGATTAACTGCCTTCAAGGTTTCCCTGTTTTTATAAACTACATAGTTACTTAAAAAAATTACATCATTCTGTTGCTATACTGTACTGTCATTATCCCTTTTATTTTCTTTAAGGAAGACCCTAAGATACAAATGTCTGCAGTAATACTAACACCTTTGGATTTAGACAACTGAAAGAGTTTAGCTTTCACTTCATCACAGATTAAAAAAAAATGAAAAGACGACACATGTCTATTGAATGCTTACTAGTTTTCTTTTTAGTTTCTTTTTCACAGTTGACTTAATATATATTTGTTGTTTATAAAACATTGAAACTGGTCTTGAAAGTCAAGATCAGGTCCTCTTTCCCCTGATATTGGAGATTATAAACCAAACACCCAAGAAATGCCTAGGCAAGAGCAAAATGTAAATTTTATTTAAGAAACAGAGGAAAAAAAGGCAGAGAGAAGGGAGGAAGGAAGGGAGGGAAGGAGGAAGAGGGGGAGAGAGAGAAAGAGAGGAGAGGGGGAGGGAGGGAGAGAGAGAGTGGGACGGAGGGAGGGAGAGAGAGAGGGAGAGGGAAAGAGGGAGAGACATTGAGCTGCCTCTGAAGAGAATGGGGTCCAGAGATGTTGCCCCTTTTATAGATTTCAGGTTTCCTTTCTTCCTATGCCCCCTCCTCCCATTCTGCCTAGTGGTGACCAAAAGCCTCCCAGGAGGTGCTCTTTAACAACACCTTGCTGGGAGGAACAATTCCCTGAAGACAGGTGACCTTGTCAACAGGTGGCCCAGGAGGGAAAGTATTCTGGAGGTATTTCTTTCCTTTTGAATCTTCCCAACCCAAATATCTACACTGACTGCCTGTCCTTTTGTTCTTATCAATATTGTCTTTCTTTGCATGTTCTCTTATTTTATCTTGTTATTTATAGCTTTTCCCCCAAATTCCACTTTTGTTCCTCTCCTTTCATGTGCGGTCACTCTAACACTAACAATCATGATGTTTTTAAAACAAGACAGTGTTTATTTTGTGGGATTCTTTGTCTCATTCAAGGTCATCACGATAAAACTAATTTGTTAGTTACACTTGCAAAACTGATTTTACTACCTATGAAAGATGAACATGGCATTGGTATTCTGACTATTTATTCTGATTTGTTACTTTTCTATCCAACTATTTATATCACTTGAATTATCCTTCTAAAACTCAGTATAATAAGACATAGCTATAAACATACAAAATCTCACTGCCTTGTATGTATTCCCTTTAGTCCTCTAAGGAATTAACTTTACATTAGCAACTCTGTACTCTTATATAATCTATGTTCTATTTGTCACAAATGCTTCTGAACATTTTATTTGAAATAATAATAGTCACAGTAAGTTGTAAAGACAGTACAGATAAATCCTTACATACCTTCCACACAGTTCCCTCTAATGGTTACATCTTTCTTAACTATAAAACAAAATGGAAGTGAGGAAGTCAACTTGGTACAATGTGTGTGTAGAGTTCTATACTATCTTGTTATGGGTAAAATTTTTAAATACTGCCGCTTGCCACCAACCAGCGGGACAAACGACACGTACACTTCAGAAGTTCATGAAGCAGTTTCCGCTTTATTCGGGTAACACCCTCAATATATAAGCAGTCTCGTGCATAAGCAATTGTAATCAGATATGTCCATCCAATCCTGTTAAAGGTCAAGTGATCACAAGCTCAAGCATACATGTAAAGTATATCTGTCCACCGCCAAGTGGCTGAACTAATTATCATACAGCCAATGGTAAACGCTTCCTGTTTTTCTCAAGGCACATTCAGCATGCCCTTTGGCTCTCTGCCAGTTGCCATCTTGGATGCATGTGGCGTAACCCTGGGCCCTGGGTCTCACCCTCCATATCTCCCCCTTTCTGTTTATAAGAGAGACTATGCCTGTCTTAGGTTGTCCAAGACGGAGCCACATCATTACACATCATCAGACAATGAGGCTCTAGCCCTCATTTCCTGTCTTAGGTTGGTATGAGCTCCCCATGAATCTTACCCGTCTTTGACTACCAGTCCAGCATATTTAACCAGACATGGGGGGATGAGCCAGCATCAGTTGTGATGAGAGCTTGGCGAATAATGGCTGTTTCTCTGTGTGGATGTATATGCATTTTGTATATGCATAGGACAGATACAACACGCAAGAGAGCTCCCATGGACAAAAACCCAAACCATTCTTTTCCCCATAGAACAGCAGACTGCAGAAATGTGGCCAAATGTTGTAAAAATAGGAGGATATAGAATAGAGGAGTTGGTAAGGGGTACAGGATAGGGCCACATCTTCACTATCCCCCATAGTTCACGTGAGTCTCCTCCATTAACTTGGTGAGAAATTGTCAACACCATCAGCAGGAGAAGCCTCCTCATCTTCTTCCTGTTTTTGGGTCTCTGTTGAGGCCTTGACCAATCCCTCCGGCACCCAAATTGGCGAGTGTGCGTCCTGTGGGAAAACACAAACAGATCCTTGGGTCCAGATTAACACCAGATCTGGGCCTTTCCATTGTCCCGATAGAATGTCCTTCTAGAGCACTTGAGGTAGATGCTTTTTATTAGGCTCTGAATGACGGTCAGCAGCCGATCGGCCCTCAGAATCAAGATTTAAAAAATTTAAGATGAACAAGGCAACAGATAATTTGTCTTTTGGGGATCTGAATGATGTCCCTATTCCCCCTTTTTGTTTATAAAGCATGTTTTTAAGCATTAAATGGGCACGCTCAACAATGCTTTGTCCAGTAGGATTATAGGGAATTCCTGTGACATGTTGAATACCAAAGGTGGAACAAAATTGTTTAAAGGCCTGGGACGTATATCCAGGAACATTATCTGTTTTAATTTGTTTGGGAGCCCCCAGGATGGAGAAAGAGTGTAAACAGTGTGTTATTACATCTTTGGTATTTTTCTCCAGTATGAGCAGAGGCCATAATAAATCCTGAAAAGGTATCAATAGACACCTGAATGAATTGTAGTTTTCCAAATTCTGAATAATGAGTTACATCCATTTGCCAAATATGATTGGGCTGAAGCCCTTTTGATTTACTCCTAACAAGGGGTTAGGAATATGTGTATCACATTTAGCACAAGACTTGACTATGTCCCGAGATCTTGCCTTAGTAAGTTTATAGCGTGTACATAGAGTGGAAGCATTTACGTGAAATTTGGAATGAAAAGTTTTTGCATTTTCAAGCCTATTAAAGATGTGTGGGTCTCTGGTGGCCATGTCTGTTAAATCATTGTGTAAATTTAGAGGACCTGGAAGGCCAGTATGAGCATGAATATGCCCAATTAAAAAATGATCTTTTCTGTCACAGATAAGTTTTGTAAGCATTGTAAATATTTAGTAATAGTGGAGGTGAGGGAAATCAGACCAGTTAATTCTAAATTTTGAACAGCATTAACAACGTATTTGCTATCAGAGAATAGGTTAAAAGGCTCATGGTGGGTTTTGAATACTTCTATAGCTACTAATAGTTCCATTTGTTGTGCAGATAGAGTATTAAACAACAATGTTTCTGTAACATTATCTATGGTACTAGCACCTGTACCATTTTTTGATCCATCAGTAAATATAAGGGTAGCTCCTATGATAGGTTCTTTTCAGGTGAATTTAGGGAAAAGTATAGGATGTTGACTCCAAAATTGGAGAAGTGGATCAGATGGCAAATGATTGTCAAACACAGCAGAAGTACTAGTAAAGACTATAGCCCATGAATTTGAATTATTAATAAGATATTGTATCTGATCAGTAGTATATGGAGTAGTGATTGTCCAGGGATGTGTCCCAAAGGCGGAAAGGGATACTTTTAATGCCCTAAGGATTAATTCTGCCACAGATTGAGTAAACAAAGATAAGACCTTGCTAGGGGCATAATTCATGTGAACCCATAGAATAGGACCCTTTTGCCAAAACACTCCTGTGGGTAACTTATTTGTGGCCAAGACAATGAATGATAAAGGCTTAGCTAGGTCAATGCAATCAAGATGAACCTTTTCCATAGCTGTTTCAACAAGCTTGAGAGCTGTTCAAGCCTTAGGGGTAAGCACCCGCTTAGAAAGGGGGTCAGAATCACCTTTAGGAATATTAAACAGGGGGCTCAAACATGAGGTAGATAAATGAAGGTAAGGTCTAATCCAATTAATATCATCCAAAAGATTTTGAAAATCATTTAAAGTTCTAAGTTTGTCCACCCGAATGGTAATTTTTATGGGTTTAACCATAGTTTGATTTATGATAGATCCGAGGAAGTTTTTGGTGTCTGTCATTTGTACTTTATCAATGGCAATAGGGAAGCCCCATCTTTCCAGTGACTTTAGTAAAGAATTATAACATAGCTCTAAGACAGGTTTTTTTCCTTATGAGCTAGCAAAATATCATCCATATAATGATAGATTAAAAGTTGAGGGTTTGCTAGGCGTATAGGTTCAATAGCGTTGCCTACATATATTTGACACATTGTGGGGCTATTGGCCATACCTTGTGGGAGAACTATCCATTCATATCTTTTATTAGGAGAGCTGTTATTAAGTGAGGGCACAGTAAATGTGAACCTTTTGGTGTCTGAAGGATGTAAGGGAATGGAAAAGAAACAATCTTTTATGTCAATTACAATGGAGGGCCAATTAACTGGGATAGTCGATAAAGTAGGTAATCCTAATTGAATAGGTCCCATGGGATCCATTATAGAATTTACTGCTCTTAGGTCATGTAAGAGCCTCCATTTTCCTGATTTCTTTTTTATTATGGATATTGGTGTGTTGAAAGGAGAGGTGTATGGTTTGATGTGTCCAGCCTCTAGTTGTTCTTTAACCAATTGCTGGGCTGCTTCTAATTTGTCTTTTGAGAGGGGCCACTGAGGGACCCAGACAGGTTTATCAGATTTCCATGTTATTTTAATTGCTCCAGTGGCCCCTAGTGAAAATTCAATCCCTTTTTATCTTCTTTTGGAGTAACTAAAATGGGTGAAGTAGGTCCTTGACTATTTTTCCCAAGACCTTTTCCCCATATGTGTCCTTGGGCTAACATCATTTGATTAGCTTTTAGATTACTGTATGGGATCTCAGATGCGAGATGTAAGTCCATCTGTTCCATGATATCTCTCCCCCATAAGTTTACCAGGAGATGTTCAAGGACATAAAGTTGGATGGTACCATTATGACCTTCTTCATCCTTGCATTTTAATATGGCTGCACTTTTGTTAGGATTGGAAGCTATACCCAATCCCTTTAAAGTCTGATCTGCCTGTTGAAGTGGCCAGGCTTTGGGCCATTCTGTAATTTTGATAATACTTTTGTCAGCCCCAATATCTAATAAGCCCTCAAAACTTTTGCCTTCTATCACTAACTTTGTCATAGGTCTATCTTTTAAATCCAATGTTAACATGACCATATTTTGGCCAGTAGAACCTAATCCTTTATTTCCCCTAATAATAGTCTTTGATGGATATTGATAATGGCAGCTGGGTAAGACCAACAATTGTGCTATGCGATCACCCTGAGCTATTATTGCTACACCTCTTGGTGAAGAAGCAAGGATTTTTATTTCTCCTGTAAAAACAGTGTCTATAACTCCAGGGCAATATTTAATCCTTTTAAAGCAGAAGAACTCCTCCCCAGAATTAGTCCCACTGTTCCTTTAAGTAATGGGCCAACAAATGAAGTTGGTATTGGTTGTACTCCCATCTCTGTAGTTAATACTGCTCTGGCAGAGGCACAGAGGTCCAATCCTGCGCTTCTTCTTGTTTGTTTAATTGGGGAGTCAAGGGGTAATGGGTCTGAGGCACGGACTGGATAGCCCCGTATATCCTGAGGCTGGGGGCCCTGATTCCCATTTTTTGGAGGTAAAGGGTTACCATCTTTGTCTCTAATTGATTTACAGTCACTTGCCCAGTGTTTCCCTTTTTGGCACAGAACCTTGGGGGCAGTCCTTTTTCATGTGTCCAAATTGTTTACATTGATAACACTGTTGGCCTGGGTGGGAGCTGGTATTACCTCTAAGATCCTGTGTAAGCACTGCAGCCATCACCTGACCTTGAATAAAAGTCTCATTAATATCCCTACAAGCCTTTAAGTAGGCTCCAAGGTCTTTGTTTTTCCAAGGTCTTATTGCTTCTTTACACCATTTATTTGCTTGCTCATATGCAAGCTTTTTGACTAAAGGCATCGCCTGGTCCACATCTCCAAATATAAGTCCTGCTGTTTGAATCAATCTGTCTACAAAATCAGTATAATTCATTATGACCTTGAATAACTTTAGATAACTGTCCTTGAAAATCGCCAGCACCTGACAGTGTTTTCCAAGCTTTAGTGGCAGCAGCACTAATTTGTTGATACACACGATACACACTGGGGTGGAAATTAATCTGGTTACCTTGCCCTTCATATGGTCCTTGGCCTGTCAGCATGTCTAGATTCCATTGAGGATTGCCCGCAACTGCATTACGTCAGGCAGTATCACAGCATATGGTTAGCCACCTTCCACATGAGATATTGTCCCCCAGATAAACATGCCTTTGCTAAATTACCCCAATCAGTCGGAGTAAGATTTTGACTTGCAACATTCTCTAATAAAGAAATGGTGAATGCAGCTTGTACTCCATAGGACATAACTGCCTCTTTGAACTGTTTTACTAATTTTATATCTAATATTTGATGATATCTCTGTTTTGATCTTCAAATACCAGGAATATTGGGAACACTGATCAAGATTCTACATCAGCCCACTGTCTGGGGGCCGCCACTGTGCAGCAATTACATGCACCCCTACAACTTGGAAAAGAGTGGTGATCTGGATTATACGCCAGAGGGCATGGTGCAGTAGGGGTTAAATGCCACTGAGAGAATTTCTTTTCTAGCTCTGTCTCAGATAGCTCCTGTTCTTCAGAGTCACATCCCTGTTCTGAGTCTGAACATCTACTTTCTCTTTTAGAAGCTCAACTTGATTGTTCTTCTTTTACAGTTTCTAATATCTTTTCCCCTTCTCTTAACTTTTCTTGAAATTTTGGTTTTTTGGAAGTCAGACAGAAACGAACTAATGTCCATATTGCCACAACAACAAACAGAAACCAAACAAGAAAGGTAACACAAATAACACCTTACACATATTCATTTACCACAAGACATCTTTTATTGTCTCTTAGGACAGCCTTCTGTCACGTTCCCTCACTAGGGGAACCTTCCATTACATTCCCTCACTAGGAGAACCTGTTAGTTGACCGATAGTTTACTGTGCTAGTGAAAAATTTTCTTATTTATTACTTACCTGAGCACTCACCGATCCCCATACGGGCCACCACTTGCCGCTTGCCGCCGACTGGCAGGACAAATGACATGTACACTTCAGAAGTTCATGAAGCAGTTTCTGCTTTATTCGGATAACACCCTCAATATATAAGCAGTCTCATGCATAAGCAATTGTAATCAGATATGTCCATCCAATACTATTAAAGGTCAAGTGATCAAGAGCTCAAGCATACATGTAAGATATATCTGTCCATGTGCTAAGCGGCTGAACTAATTATCATACAGCCAATGGTAAATACTTCCTGTTTTTCTCAAGGTGCATTCAGCACACTCTTTGGTTCTCTGCCAGTCGCCATCTTGGATGCATGTTGCATAACCCTGGGCCCCAGGTCTCGTCCGCCACAAAATACCACCATGATCAAGATGCAGAATGATTCTATCACACCAAGCAACACCACCATGATAGTCCTTTATAATCAGCTCTTCCACTCTCCACTCCATCATCCCAAATCTGATTTCAGGAAATAAAAAGCACTTCATTATGTTTCCCTCTCCTTCTGTTTCCATTAACACTTTTATTGAAGGAAGATCCTAAAACAAACTCTAATCTATCAACAGATTAGAAACCATCTCCATAATTATGCCACTTTTAAACTGTTGTAAGCCACTCATATAGTATGTGACCTTTCAAGTTTGTTTTTTCCACTCAGTATAACACCCTTAAAATCCACACAAGTTGTGTACATAAATATTTAATTTCTTTTTTGTTACTTATTAGTATCTCACAGTATAGATATACCATAGCTGGTTAAAAATATACCTATTATAGTACATTTTGATTTTTTTTCATAATTGCAAATTAGCTTATATAAAAAGCCAGTGTAGCAGCTTTTACATTTCAGTGAGATAAATGCTCAGGTTTGCAATTGTTAGGTCATACAGTAAATGCATATTCTGAACTTTAATGTTTATTCTCAGGTTCTTGCCATTTTTCCCATGTAGGTCTGTATAAATACTTTCTTATTCAAGGATAAGCTATGCATGGGAGATACTTTAACTTGGATACATGGAAAAATAATAAAATATCAAGATCTTGGCCATAGAGATTTGAACATGAAATGACTACACTCTATGTCTTAAATTTTAAGATCAACCAAAGTTCAAATTTGTGAAACGTGGTCTCTAGTCAGTCCCTATTTCTTTGGTAGACCATCTTGACTATTTTCTTTCAGTCAGTTTATACACCACATTATGAGATATCTATCCTTAGGTATACATGAACTCAGTATACCTCACCAAGTCATTATGTTGCAGTCCTCTTGGTTATGGTCTATTTCTACTGTTTTAGGTTTCTGAATCTTATGTATGTTTTTTCCAAAATTATTCTCCTTCCTTCCAGATTTGATATTGTACCTGTTAAGTTGGCTTCTAACATTAAGCTCATACTCAAAGCTTTACCTTGTAAATGAAATAAATCAATTCCAAGGAACCAAAGGTCGGATGTTTTCTCTGATATGCAGATTCTAATTAACAATAAGAGGGGAGATAATAGAGGTATTTTGGACTAGACAAAGGAGAGTGAATGGAGGAGAGGGGACACAGAGGTAGGAATGATAGTTGAATGAATCAGACATTATTACCCTTGTGCATATATGATTACATAACCGTTGTAACTCTACATCATGTACAACCAGAAGAATGAGAAGTTATACTCAATATGTATGATGTGTCAAAATGCATTCTGTCATGTATAATTAATCAGAATTTTTAAAAAATTTTAAAAAAGCTTTAACTTGATTCACTCCTAAATCTGTATTCCTGATTCATGTTAGCATGGAAAGGCAACCTACTAAGCTATTCTCTCAGAGGTAATTCTGAGGCAATGGGTCAGAACCCACAAAGTTAAAACCCATTAGTTTGCTTACACAGATTCAGATCTACTTCATCTCAAGCAAATTTAGTTAAATATCTCAGGATTTCAATTTCCTCATGCATATACAGTCTCATTAGTTACTATCAATTTATTATTTTGCACTAAAAATTATCAAAGAAACTTGGAATGGAACCACCACTTGACCCAGATATCCCACTCCTTGGTTTATACCCAAAGGACTTAAAATCAGCATACTAGTGACACAGTCACATCAGTGTTTATAGCAGCTCAAATCACAATAGCTAAACTGTGGAACCATCCTAGGTGCCCTTCAATAGATGAATGGATAAAGAAAATATGATACATACACGCACACATACTCCACAATGGAATACTACTCAGTCATAAAAAAGAATAAAAATTATGGCATTTGCCAGTAAATGGATGGAAATGGAGAATATCATGCTAAGTGCAATAAACTAATCCCCCAAAGTCAAAAACTGAATATTTTCTCTGATATGAAGATGCTAATTCACAATAATGGGATGGTAGGGAAGAATAGAAGTACTTAGGATTAGACAAAGGGGAATGAAGGGAAGGGAGGGGTAATGGGAATAAGAAAGATAGAATGACTAGAATATTGTTATCTTATGTGCATATATGATTACACAACCAATGTAATTCTATATCATGTACAACCAGAAGAAAAAAAGTATATATATATACTCTATATATGTATGTTAAAATACTTTCTATCATGTATAACTCATTAGAACAAATAAAAAATTTAAAAAATTTATAGAAAAAAAGTTATCAAAGGATTTAAATTTTATAATTGTTTATGTTTCTCACACCAATCAGACCAGAATTGTTTCCCTCAGTTACCTTGGGAATTCTGACAGAACCCATCTTTATGTGATTTCTCCTGGTGAACCTTAGGAGCACAGTGGTTTCATGATAGCTGAAATTCTTACATATTGGTTCAGGGGTGGCACATATCATCAGTTTCTCACAAATTCTGTTGGTCAGGGCAGTTATAATTTTTGGTCTAGATTCATGGGGAGGAACAGAAACTCTTTCCCTTGATGGAACATTGTCAATTTCACATTTTAAGATGAACCCATAGAACAAGATATTACTGTGACTTTCTTTGAATAATACAATATACCATTAAGGTAACATTTGAATTCCATATTATAAGATTATGTAGAGGTGATTTTTTCAAGTTCTTTCTGGATTGAGGTCACCTAGCACTCTGAGGAAAGTACAGTAGTATCTTGTGGAATCCCCTACATGATGTTAATGCCAAATAAAATAGCAGACAAAGCAAATATGTTTGTGTTTGAATTTTGAGTACATAGTGTTTAAATAAGTATCTATTGAAAGAAATTCTATACTTAAAATTTGTGACTCATGATGTTAGTTTACATGGGTAAAAATGTCAATTATAAATCTTAACTATATACATTATGTAAACAGTTCACAGTGGTTTTTTGACTCTACAGGAATATTTAGAGGTCCAAATAAGATGCTATATTAAAATGTTTAGTTCTATAACTAGCCCATAGAAAGCAATCATTAAATATTAACTATCATGACTGTCACTATTTTATTCGAAATTTGTCTAAGGTAAATTAATTAATTTATACTCTAAGAATATTCTGTGAATACAATCATGACAATAAAGCTATAAATAAATGAACCCACAAGCGGAAAACTTCAAAAACATTGCAAAAAATTAAGCAAGATATTCACATAGTGGTGTGTTTTAAAAACAATAATCTGTAATGATAAAATAAATTTCTTCCAATGCAGACTTTTAAGAAGTATAAATTCATCATGAAAAACACAAAATGTAGTTCTATCTTTAGTTTCTGAATGTAGAATAATCCTTTTATTCACTCTATTTTTATCTGTAAAATGAGTTCATGGAATATAGAGAATTAAATCTGAATAACACGGTTCAATGTTGTTCAGAGGTGGATTAATGTATTTGAGTCTATATGAATTTAAAGGCCAGCATTTGCCAACTGCTCCAAGTCCACACTGCCAACATGTTATGTAATTTTTTAAATTACACAATAAAATAAATTTACAAGTATCTAAATATATCTAACCTTTCCTATAATGACTAATGTGAACATTTAAATCATATCAAATACTGTATTATTTCCTAATATTTTATTAATATGGAAGTGTCTTTGCTTTGGAGGTACGTTCGTTATAGACTCAGTCTGCCTAAAGGCTCTCAAGCAAAAATCTATTTTATTGTGCATAGATGACATATTCAATTTCACTTGCAAGTCATTTATCCTATTCATTTTTCAAGAATACAGTATGTTGTTGTATTATAAGCAAAGCTTTCATAGAGACCATAGTAAGTACAATTTTCTTTCTTAGAGATTTAAGGCAAACACACATACAATTGTACTACTTACTTGACTTCTTAAAATGAGAATGTATAATGCAGAAGACAGTGAAATATGTATTTTATTTTCTTTTGTTTTCTTTCAACAAAAGAGTAAAATAAATGAGGCAGAAAAACAGGAGTGCTGAGCTCACATCAAGCAGGCTCAAGGGAAAGCAACCTGTATAAAACAGTGAATAGGCTTCTCTGTTTGATTTCTTCTCTTTCTACTCTTACAAAGCAACGAAAATGAAAACCCCAAAAGGGACACTCTGAAGTTTACCCTTATAGCTAAATGTTAACTGGAACTCCCACAGCATTGGGAACCAAAACAAATTGAGCTACACAAGTCACTCTGGGAGGAGAATAGGAGAAACGAATGTCAAAATCAAGTTGATGTCCTAAAGTACCTTAGAAGAAAAAAAATGAAAATAACTATAAGAAGTCAAGGGATGTGAATATCAGAGATCTGGTGGAAATTATCCTTCAGTTAACTCCAGAGAATAATTTTTATGCTAAAGTTTATTCTCTGTGCTGGAAAATAATGATTTCTACATAATGTCTTTCATGAGAGTAAGAAACTAGTGGTAATAATTGTATCACCTTTTTTTTTCTTTTTTGGGTTACATGCAGATGGACTTAACACAAATTTTTCTCACTCTGCTTTTTACTATGTGTGATGTGCTCTTTGTGTGTTATAATTTGTCCTGATCACACTTATAATGAATTGTCAAATTATTCTAGAATGCAGTTAAAAAAATTAAAAAGTTAAAAAGAAATTTGGTACTGGGAGTGGTGGTACACACCTGTAATCCCAGCAGCTCAGGAGGTTGAGGCAAGAGGATAGTGAGTTCAAAGCCAGCCTCAGCAATTCAGCAAAGTCCTAAGAACTTCAGCAAGACCCTGTCTCAAAATAAAATAGATATAAAAATGGTGGGGATGTAGCTCAGTGGTTAAGTGCCCTGGGTTTCATTCCTGGTTAAAAAAAATGGGGGAATATCTTTTTTAGGGTTGAAAGAAATATATGAACACTCCTGAAAAAATAAACAGGATGCAAATAAATTATTTATTTAACCAAATTTAACAATAATAAGACTCCATGCTTGGCTATATTTGATGCTAGGTATGTAGTACACAGAAAAGACATATTATATACATATCCTGCACACAGGATAGGAATGAGTATGCTATATTACCAACTAAAGATAAGGAAAACACAGCTAATATGTTAATGTGCACACTTCTTTACCAGAACTCAGAATGTTTTGTGTATCTGATTTCTATAGAGCTTATGATGAAATTCCTCACCCTTTATGTCAAGTATATGTCTTTCGTTTTAGAGAAAAATAATAAAGGGGAAGGTAAAAATAATGAATCCTCTATGATGCCCTATCATCTAGATCTTTTGTCTCCAGGTGGTTCTTTACTAGTACTAACTGGATGTTTGGTCCTTCTGGAATAAATCCAGGTTCATATCATATAGGGAAGACTTATTTACACTGTGCCTTAAAAATATGGTTCTTGTCATTAAATAACCAAAAATTGTTGGAAGTAATTATGGTGATGGTAAAGTTTGAAGTTAACTATACTTCACTCACATATTTTGGAGACTTTTTGTTGAGGTCGAAACAACAATTTTAACACTATTTCTTATATGGAATGTGAATTGTGCAATTACATGGAGACTGTCATGGACATTCAATACGAAAGTAAAGGGCACAAATTCTTAGTTTGATACTAGTTTATAATGCCTTGAAATTCTACATACTTATGAAGTATGGCAAGGTTACATTAATGGTGGTTCTCAAACTTAAAAGTGTACCAGAAGCACTTATATGGATTGTTAAAACACAGATTGTTGGACTTCTCCCTCATATATTCATATTCTGGAGGTGTATATCTATGGTAATTTATCATTCTTAGAAGTTCCTGGATTTGGCCTAGGGTTGTGGTTCAGTGGTAGAGCACTTGACTGGCATGTGTGAGACCCTGGGATTGATCTTCAGCACCACATATAAATAAACAAATAAAATAAAGGTCCACTGACAACGAAGAAATATTTTAAAAAAAGAAGTTCCTGGATTATCCTAATGCCTCTTATCTGAGACAAACCATCTGAACCATTGCCTTAGAATTGGAGCATATCACAAATAATTTTATGAGCTTTTCAATTTGATATGAAGAACTATCAAAATTATCATATCCTTCTTGCTGCATTTTGGCTTTTATATTTTTGTTATTATGAGAAAATTATGAGTCCCATATTTTCATGCCAAATCCAATTCAATAATATCTTAATTTCCAGTCTCCTGGAAACATCATGTGAACAGAAAGCAAATGATAATTGAAATGAGGACATGCATTTCTCACTTATCTAATTTTTGTTTTATATATTTTATTAGTTGATTTTAGTTATACCTAATGTTAGTGTTTATTTTGGCATAATTATATAAGCATGGAATATAATTTCCTATAATTGCATCCTAGTATTTCCCTTCCCTCCCTCCATCCCCTTGTTCCCTTCCCTTTACTCTATACAGTTCTTTTTTAATAGTGTCTTCTGAATATATGTTCAAGTGAGATTCACTATGGTATATTCATATATATACACAGGAATGTTTGGTCAGATTCATTTCACCATTCCTCCCTTTTCCAAACTCTCCTACCTTCCCCTCAATCCTCTTTCTTTACTTTACTGATCTCTCTTCTGTTATCTTTTCCTGTTCTTTTTCTTTTATACCTTATTTCTATCTAGCTTCTGAATATCAGAGAAAATATTTGACCTTTGACTTTTCTGGGTCTGACTTTTTTCACTTAGCATGATGTTCTCCAGTTCTATCCATTTTCTAGAAAATATCATAATTTCCTTCTTCTTTATGGCTTAATACAACTCCATTCTGTATATGAGCTGCATTTTCTAGATTTGTTTCTCTGATGAGGGAGCACCAAGATTGGTTCCGTAAACTGGCTATTGTAAATTACACTGAATAAAATTGATATGGATGTATCCATATAGTATGCTGATTTTAGATCCTTTGGATATATACTGAAGAGTGGGATAGCTGGGTCATATAGTGGTTCCATTCCTAGTGTTTTGAGAAATCTTCATACTGCTTTCCAGATTGGTGCATTAAATTGCAGTCCCACCAACAGCATATGAATGTACTTTTTGCCCCACATCCTTACCAACATTTATTACTTGTATTCTTGATGTTTGCCATTATGATTGAAGTGAGATGAAATCTCAATGTAGTTTTGATTTGCATTTCTTTGAATGCTCAAGATGTTGAAATCTCTTTCATGTAGTTAATGGCCATTTGTATTTCTTTTGAGAAGTGCTCTTTAGTTCTTTTGCCCATTTATTAATAGGGTTATTGGTTGTTTTAAAAAGACTTTGAGGTCTTTTTAAAAATTTTTATTAGTTCATTTTAGTTATACATTAGTTAATTTTAACATAATTATACTAGCATGGAATATATATATGTGGAAAAGTGAAAGCTAAGGATCGAGTTTCATTATTTTACATATGGATATTCAGTTTTCCTTGTATCATTTGCTAAAAAGAATATCTTTTCTCCAATGTATATCTCTGGAACTTTTGTATAGTATCAGTATTGTGTCTATGTGGATATATTTCTGTATTTCTATTCTATTCCATTGATCTTCATATCTGTTTTTGCACCAATACCATACTGTGTTTGTTACCAGTAATTTAAGTTCTTATATTGTGATGTTTCTACCATTCTTATTCTTCATCAGCACTTCTTTGGTCTTCTGGGTCTTTTCTTCTTCCAAATGAATTTTAGGACTGTTTTTTTCTAGTTCTTCGAAGAATGTCATTGGTATTTTTATGGGGATTGTATTGAATCAGTAACTCTTTTGGTAGTATGGCCACTTTGATTATATTAATTCTGTCTATCAAAGGACATGGGAGGTCTTTTCATCGTCTAGGGTCTTCTTCAATTTTCTTCTTCAGTGTTCTATAGTTTCTATTGTAGAGGTCTTTTACCTCCTTCATTAGGTTAATTCTGTTCTGCAGAGAGATCAGAAAACATTGCCTAGCTCCACTCCATCATCTTTTGTTGGGGGCTGTGCCATGTTGGCAGCACCAGGATGGCGCCTGATCACATTGGCAGCAAGGAGGTTAATTGACATAAGCACACTCAGGTGATTTTCTCGTCCACGCACACAATGTATGCACATGTGACCTCCAGCACTAATTGCCTGCTCGGAGCTTCTCGCCTAATCTTTGCATAAGAGGCGTGGCCCTGCTCTCCGCCTCCTGGAGGTGATATTAGCGTAGGCGGAGTGAGACAGACACAGCAGCCATTAGCAGAAAAGCAGTAGAAGAAGACACACCGTGGCAGCAGCCAGAGGGAAAAACACGCTACAGCAGCCATTAGCAGAAAAGTAGTAGAAGAAGACTCAAACACGAAAGCAGCTAGGAAACGCTCCACGGCAGCTAGTAGGGAAAAACGGCACAGCAGCTAGCAGGCAGCGGCGGAAGGCAGATCGCAGAACAGAGAACTGAGACGCATCACTAGGGCACCTTAGGTAGACGTACCCTTAGTTCACAGGATGCAGGACTTTAAGGCGTAGCAAGTCTCTTTCTCTCTGATAAGCAAAGTCTCTCTCTCTCTCCTCTCAAAGCAAGTAAACCTCATTTCCTCTATCCTCTATAAACAAACAAGCAAGAAAGCAGTGCACTAAAGAGAAAGATAGAAGTGCCTCAGTTTCCACTCCACCATCCATAAGACCTGTGCAAGTTGTTGCTGCAGGTGGTGACAAATATCCATGGATTTTGGAACCTCAAAGAGCCAGTGACAATCTTTCTGCACTCACTGTGCTAATTTTTACTCAATATGTCTAGTTAATTGTAAGATTTGGTTGCATAAGCTTACTATAAAGATTTGACATGCTAATGCTCACATTTATCATTTTTCTCTTCATAAAGTGTGTATTGGCCTATGATTCACTCTTATACTTTAATTGCAGAGGTGTGATTTAAATCAAATTAGACAAAAATAAATCTGTATACAAAATTAAGTGTATTTAAAGAAGATAATAAATCACTCATTGCTTTCTCTTGGTTATTGGTTCACATTTGGGCTCCAACAATGATAATTATGGTGAACTTTTGCTTTCATGTTTTCACTCCTTCCATCTGGTCGAATTGTGTGACCAAAATTATCTAGCTTAAATAATTTCTTAACATGCTTTGTTAATATATTGAGATGTTCTTGAGTTACCGTGTCATCTAGGTGACTCAAGACGCTCTCTCTGTGTACTTTGTCAAATACAAACCCCTCTGACAATTTTTTTTTTCTCCATAGGTCAAATTAACTATCAAAGCATTGAGTAAAGATGTGGCTTATTGTAAGAATCAGTGTTCATCATAGTCTAAATTCTTTCAGAAAGGAATGTGGTCCATACAGTGAAAGAACAGAAACACATGGGGTTCATGTTACCAACAGAGAAAACTGCAACAAATGGGAATAAATATCTCTTTTCATGTAGCTTCTTTTGATTATTCTAAGAGAAAGGAATAAACCACTATCCTCCTAAAATCAATAAAGCAAACTTACTCCCCGAAAAGGATTGTTAATAGTGACTACAGTGTGCCTGTATAGCACCGTCATAAAGACTAATATCTATGTAAAAGCTTAGGTTTTGTATTTTAATTTGAGTCAGCCAGCCATCTCTACAACCTACCATACTATGTAATTATACAATCATCTAATTGGAAATTGTTTCATTGTTTAATGGCCTATCAATGGATCCCTGGTAGACAACCACCCAGGTTCTTATTGAATACAAATGGGGTGGGGATAACTTCTTTATTATCTCACATAAAAACCTATTTCATTGTTCGACAGCATTAACAGTTTGCCAGTCTCATTATACAAACTTTATTTTGTATGTTTCTGAAACCTGACCAATTTAATTATCTATAATATTTTGAAGAGTCTGCAGAGGTCATTTTGAAGATTTAAATTGATTATTTGGTTAAAGAGCATTTCCTACATGGTAAATA
The DNA here is from genome assembly GCF_902686455.1 of Sciurus vulgaris. NCBI lineage: Eukaryota > Metazoa > Chordata > Mammalia > Rodentia > Sciuridae > Sciurus > Sciurus vulgaris. The sequence continues at coordinate 108,782,153 of NC_136471.1, forward strand.
AATTTTAATAAAAGTATAAAATTCATATGGGGATATTTGGTAATAGTTCTACATTCAAAAACTTTAGTAATTTGGGAGAAGTTCTTTTGATTTTTCAAAGCAAAGTCCTTTGGGTGCCATTAAAGTGAATTCTATGGAGCCAGGAAAACTTTTTTGCATTTTGTTGGATAAAGTAATTACTTTTGCATCTTAACCCATGCACCAGCATTTACCTACTCCTGAGAGTGCTACACAGAAGAAATTTGCTCAAAGAGTTGGCCATTTCACAAATTGAATTCCAACTGTTCTTTGCAGTCTAAATTGTACTGGCAGAGTTACAGAATAAATAGAAGGTAAGTTTGATGAAAAGATAGCTAATTTTTAGATGTAGTTATGGTTTTAAATAATTGAACCTATTAAGGTACTTAGACTGTTTATGAGCAAGATCATATTTAGTTTCTTTTATGGATATGTTTATGTATTAAAACATGGTATACTGGACTATTAGCTATTGTTTCCATGCCTTTTTGTTTTATTTTTAATTGGCAAATAGTTATTCTGTAAATTTATGGGGTGCCCTATAATTGTTTCTATATATGTATACATTGTAAAATGACCAAATTAGAATAATTAGAACTTGCTGTATTTCACATATTTATCTTTTATTTGTGGTGAGAACACTTAAAATCCTCATTTATAAAACTTTAAATATATAACATATTATTAACTATTGTTACCATGCTGTGCAAGAGAAAACCCAAAACTAATTCCTCCTGTCTAATGAAATCTTTGAGTTTTGACCCCTTTTCTTGTCTTTCCTCCCCTAATTCCTGTGATGATCATCACTCTACCCTCTACTTCTGTGCTTTCAACTTTTTTAGATTCCATTTGTAAATGATATAATACAATATTTGTCTTTCTTTGCCTTGCTTATTTAAATTGTATGATGTTCTCTAGGTTCACCTATTTTGTTGCCAATAACAGTAATTCCTGTTTTTAAAGGCTGAATAGTAATTCATAGTGTATGTATACTATATTTTAAAAAGTCCATTTGTCCAATGATGGGTACTTCAGTTGTTGCCACATCCTGGCTATTGTGAGTGATGTTACAATGAACATAATGGACAGGAAGAATATTTTGTACCACCCAAGAAACATATAAATTTAAATGAACAATCATGTAGAAAAGCGGCTTTTTCTTTACCTAAATACTACTAAAGAGCAATTGTGAAGAAATATTGATAAAATATATAATATACAATTTCACTTAAATATATTAACATAGTTTTCATCCTTTAATGGAATTGTCACAATCCCTTCATGACCACTCAAAATCTTTAAAAAATTTCAAGCAAAAAGTATAGAAAAAAAAATTAAAACATTAAAATTTGTTTTAAATAAACACTACTGTTGTAATTTACTGTAAAAATTTACACTTATATACTATCTGTATACATGATGTGGAAATAGTACTATAAATAAGTCATTGAGCATTTTCCAGGAATACACATTCTGCAGTTATTTATTTGTAGACCTCTTAATATGGTAAATCAATAATTGTGAAATAAAATTGATCCTTTTTATAGAAAGAGATTTATTTCCATTTTTGGTCACTGTCATTAAAACGTATAGCTCTGCCTTTAATATAATATATTAGCTGTCTTAATGAGCACTAACCATTGCTTACCAATTAACATTATGTTCAAAAATCAATTATATACAATGGAATATTACTCCGCCATGAAGAATGATAAAATTATGGCATTTGCAGGCAAATGGATGAAATTGGAGGATATCATGCTAAGTGAGATTAGCCAATCTCAAAAAACTAAAGGACGAATGATCTCGCTGATAAGTGGATGAGGACATATAATGGGTGGTAGTAGGGGTTAGCGTTAGGGTTAGGGTTAGGCTTAGGGATAAGGAAGGGGGTAAGAATGGAGGAAGGAAGGACTGTAGGAATGAAGGAAGGAGGGGTGGCAGGGGTGAGGGGAAAGGGAAAAAATAACAATGAATCAAACAACATTGCCCTATGTAAATTTAAGATTTTTAATTAAAAAATTAATTAATATATAGTTTATGCAAAATGTTTGTAAACTTTAATTACAAAAGACTACTTTGGACAGCTTGATGGATTGCTTATTTGCTTCTGAAAAAAGTGAAATGAATCTCAGGAAAAATGGCATTAACTCCTGTAGTTGGACTTGTCTCTGTTTCGATGGATGCTCTATCACATATGTTCCTGTAAGTAAAATAATTAAAATAAATAGATATACCCAATGTTTTAAGGTTATCATGACATTTAATACTCACAGCTGTCATTAAAAAAGGATTAAATTACATTTTAAAATAGAATGATGTGAACTAACAATGAATGGAACAATTGAACTAAGGAAATCTATTATCACATACTAATTCTAGGATTCTTCAAGATATTTTAAAGTATTTTTAAAGTCAAGTAAAGAAGGAAGACTATGCAAAACTTATCTATTCAGGGCTGTGTGTGAGTGGCTTAGTTGTAGAGTACTTACCTAATGTGTAAGGCCCTGGGTTTGATCCCCAGCATAACAACAACAACAACAACAAAAGAAACTTGCAAGCAGACAACAAAAAAATTGTCCATTGAACTAGTATCTTGTTCTCTATGCTTGATGAAGGTGTCTTAGGTAACATTGCTAACAAAACAAAACAAAACCCACCATAAAACCACCAACAACTTAGGAAATGAAAAAGTCTCTTGAGAAATTAAATTATAATTCTAAATGATCACTAATTCCTGTTGGATTCTGATTTCCAAATAAAAAATAAAAAATAAAAATCAGTAAGTGAAACAGACTTAGTTCAAAAGAATTTTGATATAAAGTGATATAAACTAACTAGTTAATATCATCACAGATAAATTTGATGAACAAACTGGGAAAAAAATTTTTCTTGAACACTTTGCTATACTTAGAATCCATACCTGAATCTTCTGTCTGATTTATTACTTATGAACTTGAAGAACTTATTAGATGAGTTTGTATTAATTTTTAACACATTCTTCAGAATAAAGCATGCTTTATCACTTTTCAATAATTATTGCTTCCATATTTGTTAATATTCTTAAAAACATAGTTTTTCTCCTATAGGATTATTTAAAATTGATTAGAAATAAAATAAACAAAAGTGGTGAAAGAAGGCATCCTTGTTTTTTTCCAGTTCTGAGAGGGAATGCTTTAAATTTTTCTCCATTTAGAATGATGTTGGCCTTGGATTTAGCATAGATGGCTTTCACAATGTTGAGGGATGTTCCTACTATCCCTAGTTTTTCTAGTGTTTTGAACACGAAGAGGTGCTGTAGTTTTTCAAATGCTTTTTCCACATTTATTGAGATGACCATATGATTTTTGTCTTTAAGTCTATTGATGGGATGAATTATGTTTATTGATTTCCATAGGTTGAAGCAACCTTGCATCCCTGGGCTGAACCCCACCTGATTGTGGTGCATTATCTTTTTAATATTTTTATGTGATTTTCCAGAATTTTATTGAGAATTTTTGCATCTATGTTCATCAGGGATACTGGTATGAAGTTTTCTTTCCTTAATGTGTCTTTGTTTGGTTTTGGTATCAGATTGATACTACCTTCATAAAATGAATTTCAAAGGGTTCCCCACTTTTCTATTTCATTGAATAATTTGAGGTGTATTGGTGTGAACATGATTCTATATTTAGAAGATCCAAAAAATTCCACCAAAGAACTTCTAGAACTAATAAATGAATTCAGCAAAGTAGCAGGATATAAAATTCACACACATAAATCAAATGTGTTCCTATACATCAGTGAAGAATGTACTGAAAGAAATTAGGAAAACTACCCCATTCACAATAACCTCAAAAAGACTTGGGAATCAATCTAACAAAGGAGGTGAAAGACCTCTATAATGAAAAGTACAGAACATTAAGAAATAAATTGAAGAAGATCTTAGAGGATGGAAAGATCTCCCATGCTCTTGGATAGGCAGAATTAACATTGTCAAAATGACCATACTACCAAAAGCATTATACAGATTAAATGCAGTTCCTCTTAATATCCCAATGACATTCTTCACAGAAATAGAAAAAGCAATCATGAAATTCATTTGGAAAAATAAGAGACCCAGAATAGGCAAATTCAACAAATGGTTCTAGGAAAACTGGAATTCCATATGTAGCAAAATGAAATAAACCCCTATCTCTCACCCTGCACAAAAATCAACTCAAAGTGGATCAAGAACGTTGGTACTAGAAAAGAGACCCTGTGCGTAATAGAAGAAAAAGTAGGCCCAAATCTTCACCATGTCAGCTTAGGAACTGACTTCCTTAAAAGACTCCTAAAACATGAGAAGTCAAATCAAGAATCAATAAATGGGATGAATTCAAAATGAAAACCTCTTTCACAACAAAGGAAACAAGAATATTGAGAGAGTCTACAGATTTGGAGAAATTCTTTACCACCTGTACCTCAAATAGAGCATTTATCTCCAGAATATATAAAGAACTCAAAACTTAATACCAAAAAAACAAATAACCCAATCAATAAATGGTATAAGGAACTGAACAGACACTTCACAGAAGGAAAATACAATCGAACAACAAATATATGAAAAAATGTTCAACATCTCCAGTAATTAGAGAAATGCAAATCAAAGCTACACTGAGATTCCATCTCACTCCAGCCAGAATGGCAATTAAAGAATACAAATAATAATAAATATTGGCGAGTATATGGGGAAAAAAGGTACACTGTACATTGCTGGTGGGACTGCAACCCCTATGGAAAGCAGTATGGAGAATCCTCAGAAATCGTGGAATGGAACCACCATTTGACCCAGCTATCCCACTTCTCAGTTTATACCTAAAGGACTTAAAGTCAGCATACTACAGCAACAGGCACATCAATTTTTACAGCAGCACAATTCACAATAGCTAAACTATGAATGGATAAAGAAATTGTGGTACTTATACACAATGGACTGTTACTCAGCCTTAAAGAAGAATGAAATGATGGCAACTGGCAGTAAATGGATGAAACTGGAGAATATCATTCTAAGTGAAATAAGCCAATCCCAAATTACTAAAGACCAAATGTTTTCTCTGATATACAGAGCTAATTCACAATAACGGGCAGGGCAGGCAATAGGGAAGAATAGAGGTACTTTGGATTAGACAGAGGGGAGTGAAAAGAGGGGAGGAGGCATGGGGGTAGGAACAACAGTAGAATGAATCAGACATTATTACCTTTTGTGCCTTAATTATTGAATGACTGGTGTAATTCTACATCATGTACAACCAGAAGAATGAGAAGTTAGACTACAATTATGTATGTGTGTCAAAATGCATTCTTCTGTTATGCATAACTAATTAGAGCAAATAACAAATAAACATAAAAATAAAAAATTATAAAAGAAAATGAATGGAAATTACCTGATTAGGAGTAAATCATCAAATATAATCTATTTCATATTTCTAATAATATATGAATACAAGATTATGCCACATAAAATATCAACTACACTGTATGGTACTTTACCTTGTATTTAGTAGTCAATAAATATTTATTAAAAAGAAATTAAAACAGTATAGTTTTATTGGGTAGACTTGTTAGGGATCAAAGGGGTTATTTTTCTGAAGCTCCAGTATAGGTGCAATAAACTGTACATTAATAATTTACATTTTAGTGGTAGTAAGAGTATATTAGCTAAAACTGTTCAGCATCTCTTTGTCACTAAAGAAACTGAGCAGAAACACATGGGAAAGAAAATTAGGAAATGGGCTGGTTCTAATTCATGGGAGAAATCACAGGAAATACACATTTTTTGAAAAATAAACTGGAGGAGATGTGATCTACTTAAAGTGCTTGATTTTAAACTGGTCTACTTAGAACACTAAAACTGTGCTGTGTTCACCCAAGAGTTACGACAGTTTTGCAGACTTAGTTAGATGATCTCCCTCCCTATTCTTTCAGTAAGTTTATTGGTTTCAAAGTTGATCAACTAGGACCTAAAATAAGCTTACAAAACAAAGAGCTAAATTACAAATAGAGATATGTACATATGTGTGTAGATTCCTTCTTAATTTCCAGTATAAACTGAGAATTTAGTGATATCACCCAGAAATTCTGAAGGGCTTGACCAACATATGAAATAATAAAAGTTAAAAGTTTGAAGGGAGAGGTGTCTCTTATACATACCATTATAGTCCTCCTTGAATGATTTCTGTGACATTTTATTAGCTATCGACTCAATGTCAAGTAGTTCTTCTATCTCTTTGCCAAGCTTGAACCTGGGAATCTTTTCTTCTGGGTTGACTCATGCTTGGTATTTATATCCTAGTCATTATGCACTATCACTTTAGTTACCTGGCCATATCCTGGGTTGCTTTGTGTAATCTGGACCCTAGTTCACTGCCACCACAGGCTTCTTCCAAATACGTATCATTTAATTCACACCCAAGCTTGAGCCCTTCAGCTCCTTAAACTCATAACTTTAGCCTTCTCCTTCACCTCAGGACAGAGTTTATTCTTTCTGAATGATTCTGAAACATTAACTCTAATCACTTGTCATTGCAAATAGTGGAACTGTGAAGCTGTAAAGGAAAGCTTAGATTTCTAAAGATTTCCATTTTCCTTTATGGCATATAGGTGGAAAACAGATTTGCTTTGTTTTCACCTGATGAATCCACAGCATCACAGCATCTAAGACAGGGTTACTTGCTTCATTCTCTCTGCAAATCCAGTCAATTCTTATTATTCATGATTGGTATGTTCTATAGGGTCTCTAAACAAATGAATTAGGGAATACTGAGAGATTGCTCCTAGATGAAATGCAGAATTAGGTTCCTGCAAACCCATGGTCATATTTTCATCAATTGATCAATACATACTTTATTTCATGTGTGTTTCTGTATAAATGTAATTTATATAATATATATTATTAACATTGAACTCACAACAAACAGTGCTACAGCTTATTCCTGAATACAGCTTATCTGATTAATATTCACCTTTTATATAGGACACATCAAAAGCTTCCTTAACTTAAAATTTCAGTACCATGCTTCAGTGCCATTTTAAACAACAAATCATGAAGAAAAACCATAAAAATGTGAAAAAGATGAAACTAGATAGACCATAAAAAGGACACTTGTTATAGATTGAAAACTAAAACAAGAAGCCAGAGTGACTCCTTGTTCAACCTCATCTGGGAACATACATATTGGATAATAAATTTTTCACTGTTCTATACAGGTCTACAAATCACCACTAATGACAGATACCAAATCTGATGTTATACTTAAATATGTGAGTAAGCAAATCCATAAATATGAACCCATAGTTAATGAGGACTATACACACATGCAAACACATTAATGATTGTTCATATTTGTGACAATATTTCCAACTTATAATTATTACAGATAGATAGATAATTACATGAGTACAAATAACTTTCACCTTATCATCAGACTAAGCAGGAAAAATGAACTCCAGGGGATGAATTGGTATATGAGTGTATGGGTGTATATATTAAAATAATCTTTGATGATTATATTTACTTGCTTTTCATCTCCAAAATGTATCACCAAATCTGAAAACAAAAAAGATGTATAGATATGGCTGAGAAAGAAATTAAAGATTTGGGTATAAATGAACAATATATTTGTATAGATCATATTAGAAAACAAGGTTAAACAAACAACAAAGGATTGAAATACATTGATTTAAAGAAGGAATCACAGTGGTGAGAAATTGAGGTATGTGGCCACTACCAATTAGAATTATAGAAAAGTATGAGAATGTTATTGATGGAGAAGATACTAGTTTTGTTCACATGTGATGTAGAGAAATTAATATAATGTCCACCAAATCTAATTTCAAAAACAGTATGTACTTCATGTTACACTGTGACATAAGTCAAAACTATGTATTTATTTGCTTCTACATTTATTTCTGTCATACAAAATATTATAATTTCTAAGAACTGTTGACTGCATTTGAGATGGAATTGTGTAGGCATAAACTTTCAAAATTTAAAGAAGTCCAAATAAAGCAAAAAGTATTTTCTATGATGTTTCCTTTTTATACTTTTTAGGAATATTATAATTAGGTAGTCCTTTCATAAATTTGTTTATCCCCATTTCCACTCTGTCAAAACTCAGCACTCTGTCCAATGGTAGAATAAGTGGAGAATTTTATTATACCTACTCTTTTGAACATGATGACAAACACTAGGCCACTATTCTGGTACAAATCTTGCCAGTAAAAATTCAATCTGCCTGAAAGACATGGTGATTTCATGGGTTCTAATATAGCTAGTAAGATTTTTCCTGATAGATGCATGGAATAGAGGAGTGGTCAATTTTGGTGTGTCAATACTCAGAAATTTGAGAAACAGATCGCTAAATTAGTAAGATCTAATGGTATACTGAAAATGATATGACTTTTCATCTATACCATAATGCAAGCAAGATAATAAATAATTTAAAACAGGAAGGACTGAGAGTCATCAGAAACAGGATCAAACACAAGGCAAATTTACTTGACATTAAAGCAAAGAAAAATTGCCTTCGAATTTATACTCAGTCATATCAGGAAACAAGGAGTGATATTTGAACATAGAAGTAGCATGTATTATATTTTTTCTGATGGAAATGAAAGGAGAAGACTTGGGGGAAAAAAGTTAAAATAATATTTCCTCTGCCAACCATTAGTACTGCATATGGGTTAGAAAAGGAATCGGTGATAAGCAGGCCTTGAGTATATTAAGGACATTAGAATATTAGATTACTCCAGTTCAGAAAGAGACTAAACTGCATTTTACTTCCCAGTCTCTCTGATATTTTCTATATACACTGATTTATCCAATGAAAATAGATCATTATAATGTCATATGGTAGGCAATCTGAGATCTTGGCAAGTTAATATTTCTAAAATTCACTTTTCAATTTTATTTAAAATCCCATAAGCCTGTATCATGACAAAAGCAGAATAAAATGAACATGTATAGTCAGAGAAGAGTACGTTCCTAAGGAGTACATAGACCTGAACAATATCATGCAGTTTAGAGGAGATGTTATTAAAAATAGTTTATGTACTCCATTTATGATTTGGGAGAAATATGTGACACTTACTTTTATGGATTTTTGCCATAGTAATAATTCAAGTAGATTTATACAAAAGCAGTCTTCCAAATTTGTATTAGAGTGATCCTGTTCCTTTGATAAACATTCAGCTCCATCCTAGGTACTCGAATTCCAAAGACAATATACACAAAGTTACTTAACCTCAATCTACTCTGTTAATGTACTTGCCTCAAAAGATTAGCCATAACACTGAAACTTGCCAATCGAGCTATTTTATGGTTGCTTTTCAACACGTTTGTAACCTTGAATCTAATGTGTATCTCCCATGTACAACACTCAGTATTGAATTGTTTGATCCATTGAAGCTTAAATCTATTCTCTATACTGTTACTTTCACATTAATCACTTTGCTTTTGTATTCTGTATATTTCATGGTAGTTTTTTACTATTTTTCTTATATTGCCTTCTTGTATATTAAGTGAACATATTTAGTGTACCAGTTTATTTCCACTAAAATGAATAAATATTTTCTCCTAATAAGTCCTGATAAAGAATTTGTATCTAGATACAAAGTAAAATCTTATATATAAAATACATAGAAATAAATAATTAAAATGGACAAGTGATGCAAATGCATAATATTCCAAAGAATATATAAAAATGGCCAAAAACGCATGAAAAATCTCAAACATCATTGACAAATATTTCAGCAACAAATACAAATCAATGCCACAATGAATAGTAAATTTCAACCACTAAGATACAGAAAATGAAGAAAACATAGATAATAACAAAGATATGGAGAAATTAAATTTTAGTATCTCTCTTATAAGAATAAACAATGATGCACCCATTTGGGAAAATATTATAGCAGTTCCTCAGAGGGATAAATCCTGAAATACCATATGAATCAGAAATTTCACTCCTAGGTATACTCCCCCAGATAAAAACATATGCCCACACAAAAACTTGCACATGAATGTTCATAGCAGCCTTAGTTATAGTAACCAAAAAAAGTGGAAAAAACTAAAATGATCAACTGGTGAATGAATGAGCAAAATGTATACCCATACAAGAAATATCATTCAGCAATGAAAGGAAATGAAATACTGATATGTTACTACTGGAGTTAACCATGAAATATTATGAAACATGAATAAAACTGGTGACAAAAGACCATGTATGATATGATTCCTTTTATATAACTCTAGAATGTGGAAATACATAGAGAAAATATATACAGGTTACTGGTCTTCTAGGTCTGGAAGGGGAAATGTTGAAGAAATCAAAAGGGTTAATGGAAAACATCCTTTGAGAAGTGGTGAAAATACTCTAAATTGTGGTTATTGTTAAACTATGTACTAGAAACTAACAATTACATGCTTTAAAAGAGTAAATTATATATATGAAGCCAAATGCAAATTAAAATCAAGAACAAAAGTAAAATTTAATTCTCCCCCATACAAGAGGATGAGACTATACTCCCTTGCTTTTTGAATATTTACTGAAAATTTGAAATGGAACCACTGTTTGATCCAGTTATCCCACACCTTGGTTTATACCCAAAGGATGTAAAATCAGCATACTATAGCAACACAGTCACCTCAATGTTTATAGCAGCTCAATTCACAATAGTTAAACTATGGAACCAAACTAGCTGCCCTTCAAAAGATGAATGGATAAAGAAATTGTGGCATATATACATAATGAAGTATTACTCAGCCTTGAAGAAGAATGGAATTATGGCATTTGCAGGTAAATGGATGGAGGTGGAAAATATAATGCTAACTGTAATAAGCCAATCCCAAAATATCAAAGGCTGAATGTTTTCTCTGATGTATGGAAACTAACCCATAATAAGGGAGGTAGGGATAGAAGTTCAGTGAAGTAGATCAAAGGAAATGAGGGAAGAGAGGGGGGATGGGAATAGGAAAGACAGTAGAAAGAATCAGACATAACTTTCCTGTGCACATATATGAATAAACCATCAGGTGAAACTCCATATCATATCATCTATAACCACAAGAATGAGATCTTAGTTAGAATAAGTTATCCTCCAGTATGTACAATTTGTCAAAATACATTCTACTGTCATGTACATCTAAAACATATAAAGAAAAAAGTAACCTCACAGCTTGGGATTCTATCTCTTAAATATGTATAGAAAACCTTTTAAAGCAAAAAACAAAAACAAAAACAAATTAAAAAAACCTCTTGCTAGATTTAAAACCCATAAATTTTTTCAAGAACGTAGGAGTCATTCTTTTGAAATGTAGGAATAGAAGACAGCACCTCTATTTCTCATGTTACTGTGGAAGGATAAGATCTAACTTTAGGTGGTGCTTAGCTCCAAGTTACAAACCTATCATAATTATGAGTATGTTATTTTTTTCTTTTCAAAGACAATTAACAAATGCCAGTGTCTACTTCAATTTCAAGGTGGACTCATGTAAAACCACACATGACAAGTGGTTATGTCAACTTCTCTTACTTGAGAAATAGTTATCAGTTATGTTGAGAAATATATTCAGATGGGTTGTACATACTGAAATACATAAAAGATTAAATTTTACTTCTGATTTTGTAATCTCTTTAGAAGACTATTCATAATGGACATAAAATCTGGTTTAAGGCTTATTAAACAATAAAATTGTTTTCTCTCTCTTGTACTTTTTTAGAGAGATTTTTGTGTGTTAGCCGAAGATGATTTTATTTATATTTTCAACACATGGTATATGAATCATATCTTAATAAACCTATAATTTTTAAAATGAGGGCTATATCATTTTTATTTGTTATAATATAATTGTCTTCAATATTTCCTGTACATAAAGTGAGGATATTAGACATTGTTATTCTTTTTGCTACACCCACAAACATATTTTAAGAAAACTCAAGAGAAAAAATACAGTGTTTCTTAAACATCATTTTCTTCTTTGAATTTTTCCTACCTAATGTGCTTATAATTTTAATGAAATACAAGAACTGGGTAGTTCACATAATATAAATTTATTTTCTTGCAGTTCTGGAGGCTTAATCTGAGATCAGGAATCCTGCATATTTGAATCTGGTAAAGGCAATCTTCCTAACTACAACATGCTGCCTTCTCATGGTGACCTCAAATTGAGGACAGAGATCTCCCTTTCTTCATATGAAGACACAGTCGTATCAGATTAGGGCACCAGTTTTATGACCTCATTAACTTTAGTTATCTCCATAAAAACCTTATATTCAGACATGAACTATTGGAGGTTAGTGCTTCAACACATGAATTTGGGGGTGGGTAATTTAATCAATAGCTGGCCTGAAGGTCCCAACATTAAGGGTATTATGTTTGTTTTACATATAATGTCTAAGGTTTTAAATGTAGCTCAAGAGAAGAAAACAAAATAGTGTACCTACTTCATCTTTCCAGAAGTAGAAGTACTCACAAGAATGTTTTTGATTTTTACACTTTACTAAAATTAGTAAAATGTCAACACTGGTAAATTATGCACTCAAAAATACCATACATGAATAAGGAATCCAAAACAAAAAGTTCAATAAGCTCACAGGAAGGGCAGTAAACAGAAAATTGAACAAGGAAAAAAAATAGTATACACCAATGTAAAACAAAAAGTGAAATGGCATATTTAAGCTCTATGTATAAAAAATTACATTAAATATAAGTGTTATAATATACCTTAAAAATGCATTCATTGGCAGAAAGAATTTTTAAATGACCTAAATATTTCCTGACTGCAAGTATTTCATTTTGAACCTAACATACATAGCTAGGTATGAAGGTAAAGTTTGGGGAAAAAAGGACATACCATGGAAACATTAACTGAAAACAAGTAGAAACGGCCACATTAATGTCAGATAAAGGAGATTTAAGAACAAATGTTTTTAGAGATTGAATGGAGCATTACAAAATGATAACAAGGTCAATCTAAATGGAAGTTATCCTAGATGTGTGCACACCAAAACTGGCTACAAGATATATGAATTATTAACTAACAGATTGGAAAGAAGAAATAGACAAATAAAAAATCATAACTGTGGACTCAAACAATCCTGCATCAATAATATATATGTTAATTAGATATAAGATCAACAACAATATAGAAAAACTGAAGATGTTATTCAACAGAAACAGCTTATGACATTTGTAAGAGAATTTTCACCAATTATACGCAATCGTTTCTACAAAATACAAGAGAAAACAGCACTTCCCAACACATTTTATGAAGCTAATACTCTGATACCAAAATGAGATACAGTTTATTACAAAAGAAAACTACACACTAATATCCTCCCAAATACTGAAGCAAAAACATCCTAACATTTTATCAAACAGAAATCAGAAATGCAAAACAAAAAATGTGCAACATGATTAATAAGATTCCAGGAATGGAATACCATTTTGGTCTTTGAAAATCAATCAACATAATTCACCCTATTCCTAGGCAAAAGATTAAAAAATCACAAGATAATATCATTGGATGCCCAGAAAGCATTTGAAAAATTCAATAGCATTCATAATTGTTTTAAAGAGAGAGAGGATAACTTATTCAATAAAATACAGAACATAATAATGGTAAATGATTGAAACCATTCCCCCTTAGACTGGGAACAAGGCAAGAGTTGAAGATCTGGTATTGCGATACCCCCTGCTTCGCTCTTTCTACTGAGGATTGCTTTAGCTATTCTGGGTTTCTTATTCTTCCAGATGAATTTCATAATTGCTTGCTCTATTTCTGTAAGGTACATCATTGGGATTTTAATCGGAATTGCATTGAATCTGTATAGCACTTTTGGTAGTATGGCCATTTTGACGATATTAATTCTGCCTATCTAAGAACATGGGAGATCTTTACACCTTTCTTTAGTGTTCTGTAGTTCACATTGTAGAGATCTTTCACCTCTTTTGCACTTCTGTGCCTATACCCAAAGGACTTAAAATCAGCATACTATAGAGATACAGCCACATCAATGTTCATAGCTGCTCAATTCACAGTAGCTGGATTGTGGAACCAACCTAGATGTCCTTCAATTGATGAGTGGATAAAGAAACTGTGGTATATATATACAATGGACTATTACTCAGCCATAAAGAATGATAAAATTATGGCATTTGCAGGCAAATGGATGAAATTGGAGAATATCATGCTAAGTGAGATAAGCCAATCTCAAAAACCAAAGGACAAATGATCTCACTGATAAGCAGATGATGACACATAATGGGGGGTGGGATGGGGGCAAGAATGGAGGAAGGAAGGACTGTATAGAGGGAAAAGAGGGGTGGGAGGGGTGGGGGGAAGGGAAAATATAACAGAATGAATCAAACAACATTACCCTATGTAAATGTATGATTACACAAATGGTATGCCTTTACTCCATGTACCAACAGAGAAACATGTATCCCATTTGTTTACAATAAGAAAAATATAAATAGTAAGATATTTAGAATAAAAAATTTTTAAAAATTTTAAAAAAAGACAAAGGCACCAGAAACATACATTGAAGAAAAGATAGCCTTTTCAATAAATGTTGCTGGGAAAACTGGAAATCCATATGCAGTAGAATGAAATTGAACCCCTCTTTTACACCTTGCACAAAACTCAACTCAAAATATATCAAATATCAAAGCATTAGATCAGAGAAACTGTACCTACCAGAAGAAAAAGTAGGCCCTACTCCCTATCATATTGGCTCATGAACAGACTTCCTCAATAAGATTCCTAAAGCACAAGAAGTAAATTTTTTATAAAAAAATCAATAAATGAGATGGCAACAAACAAAACAGATTCTTCATAGCAAAGGAAAAAATGAAAAACATGAGGAGAAAGTCTACAGAATGTGAGAAAATCTTTGCTACCCACACTGCAGACAAGGCATTAATTTCCAGGATATTCAAAGACCTCAAAAAGTTTAACACACACACTTGCACACACACACACACAAAATCAATAAATGAGCAAAGGAACTACATAGACCTTTCTCAAAAGAAGAAATATGATGGTCACAAAATATATGAAAAATATTCAATATCTGTAGCAATTAGAGAAACGCAAACTAAAACTACTTGGAGATTTCACCTCTAACTAGTATGACAATTATCAAGAATACAAGTAACAATAAATGTTGGCAAGAATGTTGGGTAAAGGACTGAAAATTAGTACAACCACTCTAGAAAGCCTTATGGAGAGTCCTCAAAAAACTAGAAATGGAATCACCATTTGACCCAGGTATCCCACTTCTTAGTATATATCCAAAGGATTAAAAATTAGCATACTATAGAGATTCAGCAATATCAATGTTTATAGCAGCAAAATTCACAATAGCTAAGCTCTGGAACCAGCCTAGGTGCCCATCAGCAGGTGAATGGATAAAGTAATTGTGGTATATATACACAATGGAAAATTATTCAGCCATAAAGAAGAATAATATCATGCCATTTGCAGATAAATGGATGGAATTGGAGAATAGCATGCTAAGTGAAATAAGCCAATCCCAAAAAACCAAAGGCTGAATGTTCTCCCTGATAAGTGGATAATAATATATAACAGGGGTGCAGGGGGGGGTGAGAGAAGAACGGAGGAATTTTAGATTACATAGAGGGAAATGAGAGGGAGGAGGGGACAGGGGTATGAAAAATTGTGGAATGAGACAGACATCATTACCCTATGTACATGTATGATTACATGAATGGTATGAATCTACATCGTGCACAACCATAGAAATGAAATGATGTACCCCATTTGTGTACAATGAATCAAAATGCAGGTAAATAGATGAATCTGGAGACTATCATGCTAAATGAAATAAGTCAATTCCCAAAAAACAGAGGTCAAGTATTCTCTCTGACATGTAGATGCTTACCTACAACAACAAGTGGGGTGGGAGGGAAAGAACAGAAGTTCAGTGGATTAGACAAAGGGGAATGAAGGGAAGGCAGAGGGATAGGAATAGGAAAGACAGTGGAATGAATCTGACATAACTTTCCTATGTAAATGTATGAATACACCATACACATGTCTGTATAAAACAACAAAATAGATTCTACTGTCACATATAACTAAAAAGAATAAAAACTTGAATAAAAAATACAAAGCAGATCTTGAAAGCTACATACTATGTGATTACATATACATTTCTTTTTCTTTTTTTTTTTTTTTTTTTTTTTTGCGGTGCTAGGGATTGAACCATATACATTTCTTTACACAAAAAATATTACTGACTGATTACTGGTTGCCAGGAAGCAATGAGAGAAACACTTTTAAAAATATCAAATTGAGAAACTGTTTAAAATTTACATGGAACTCTAATGACATAGAATAGCCCAAAGCGTCTTTTAATATGGTAACAGTAATGTACAACTTAGAGTATGTGTCATTTGAAGTACCAAAATCAAGACAATGCTGTACAAGCATAAAGGTAGAAAAACAAATCTATAGACTAGAAGAGTACAGAAATAGTAACACTGTCATATAGTTAACTGATTTTAAACACAGGCAGTGAAGCAATAAACTGGGGAAAGCAAAGACATTCCAAAAACAACTAGATATTCACATGCAGAATAATAATTTGACGTGAATAATAACCTTAGATACTAAAATTAAAACTGTAGAACTAATGATAAGAATACCTTTGCCATCCTGAGAGAGGCAAATATTTTTCAGACAGGGCATCATAATCAGAAAAAATATAAATTACCCATAATTATTTCCTTTCTAATTGAAAGAATGTTAAAATTAATAGGAATGCCACAGACTGAGAAGAAAACAAAACAAAAAATATATCTAATTTTTTATTGTAAACTTATGGGGTACAACTTGTTTCTCTGTTTGTACATGAGGTAGAGGTATATCATTTGTGTAATCACACATTTACATAGGGTAATGTTGTTTGATTCATTGTTATTCTTTCCTTCCCCCCACCCCTCCCACCCCTTTTCCTCTATAAAGTCCCCCCTTACTCCATTCTTATCTCGCTCCCAACCCCCATTATGTATCATCATCCGCTTATCAGCAAGCTCATTCATCCTTGGGTTTTTTTTGAGGTTGGCTTATCTCACTTAGCATGAAATTCTCCAATTTCATCCATTTGCTTGCAAATGCCATAATTTTATTCTTCTTTATGGCTGAATAATATTCCATTGTACATATATACCACATTTTCTTTATCCATTCATCAACTGAAGGACATGTAGGTTGGTTCCACAATCTGGCTATTGTGAATTGAGCAGCTATGAACAATGATGATGCTGCATCTCTGCAATATGCTGATTTTAAGTCCCTTGGGTATAGGCCAAGGAGTGGGATAGCTGGGTCAAATGGTGGTTCCATTCCAAACTTTCTGAGGAATCTCCACACTGCTTTCTAGAGTGGCTGTACTAATTTGCAAACCCACCAGCAGTGTCTGAGTGTACCTTTTCCCCCACATCCTTGCCAACACCTATTGTTTGTATTCTTGATAATCGCCATTCTAATTGGGGTAAGATAGAAACTTAGGATAGTTTTGCTTTGCATTTCTCTTATTACTAGGGATGTTGAACATTTTTTCAAGTATCTGTTGATTGCTTGTAGATCTTCTGTAAAGTGTCTGCTCATTTCCTTAGCCCATTTGATGATTGGGTTATTTGTATTCTTGGTGTAAAGTTTTTTGAGTTCTTTGTAGGTTCTGGAGATTAGTGCTCTATCTGAAGTATGACTGGAAAAGATTTTCTCCCACTCTGTAGGCTCTCTCTTCACATTGCTGATAATTTCCTTTGCTGAGAGAAAACTTTTTAGTTTGAATCTAAAAATCCAATTATCGATTCTTGCTTTTATTTCTTGTGCTATGGGAGTCCTGTTAAGGAAGTCTGATCCTAAGCTGACATGATGAAGATTTGGACCTACTGTTTCTTCTATAAGGTGCAGGGTCTCTGGTCTGATTTCAAGGTTCTTGATCCATTTTGAGTTGAGTTTTGTGCATGGTGAGAGATAGGGGTTTAGTTTCATTTTGTTGCATATAGATTTCCAGTTTTCCCAGCACCATTTGTTGAACAGACTGTCTTTTCTCCATTGCATGTTTTTGGCACCTTTGTCTAGTATGAGGACACTATTTATTTGTGTTTGTGTCCATGTCCTCTATTCTGTACCATTGATCCACCTGTCTATTTTGGTACCAATACCATGCCGTTTTTGTTACTACTGCTTTGTAATAAAGTTGAAGTTCGGGTATTGCGATACCCCCTGCTTCATTTTTCCTGCGAAGGATTGCTTTAGCTATTCTGGGTTTCTTATTCTTCCAGATGAATTTCATGATTGCTTGCTCTATTTCTGTAAGGTACATCATTGGGATTTTAATTGGAATTGCATTGAATCTGTATAGCACTTTAGGTAGTATGGCCATTTTGACAATATTAATTCTGCCTATCCAAGAACATGGGAGATCTTTCCACCTTCTAAGGTTTTGTTCAATTTCTTTCTTTAGTGTTCTGTAGTTCTCATTGTAGAGGTCTTTCACCTCTTTTGTTAGATTGATTCTCAAGTATTTTATTTTTTTTCAAGGCTATTGTGAATGGGGTAGTTTTCCTAACTTCTCCTTCTGAAGATTCATCACTTATGAATAAAAATGCATTAGATTTATAAGCATTAACCTTATATCCTGCTACTTTACTGAATTCACTTATGGGTTCTAAAAGTTTTCTGGTGGAATTTCCAATTTCCTCTAAATATACAATCATGTCATCAATAAATAGAGATAGTTTGAGTTCCTCTTTTCCTATTCGTATCCCTTTAATTTCTTTGGTGTGTCTAACTGCTCTGGCTAGAATTTCAAGGACAATGTTGAATAGAAGTGGTGAAAGGTGGCATCCCTGTCTTGTTCCAGTTTTTAGGGGGAATGCTTTCAGTTTTTCACCATTTAGAATGATATTGGCCATGGGCTTAGCATAGATAGCCTTTTCAATGTTAAGAAATGTTCCTACTATCTTTTTTTCTAGTTTTTTGAGCATGAAGGTGTGCTATATTTTATAAAATGCATTTTCGACATCTTTTTCTGCTTCTATTGAAATAATCATGCGATTCCTGACTTAATGTCTGCTGATATGGTGAATGACATTTATTGATCTCTGTATGTTGAACAACATTTGCATCCCTGAGATAAAACCCACTTGATCGTGGTGCACTATCATTTAAATATATTTTTGTGTGCAATTTGCTAAAATTTTGTTGAGAATTTTTGCATCAATGTTCATTAAGGATATTGGTCTGAAATTTTCTTTCCTCAATGTGTCTCTGTCTGGTTTAGGTATCAGGGTGATATTGGCTTTGTAGAATGAGTTTGGAAGGGTTCCCTCTTCTTCTATTTCATGGAATACTTTGAGGAGTATTGGAATGAGCTCTTCTTTAAAGGTTTTGTAGAACTCAACTTAGAATCCATCTTATCCCAGACTTTTCTTTGTTGGTAGGCTTTTGATGACTTCTTCTATTTCATTACTTCAAATTGATTTATTTAAATTGTGTACATCCTCCTGATTCAGTTTGGGTAAATCATATGTCTCTAGAAACCTGTTGATGTCTTTGAGATTTTCTCTTTTGTTGGAGTATAGATTTTCAAAATAGCTTCTAATTATGTTTTGTGTTCCATGTACTGCTGAGAAGAAAGTATATTCACTCTTTCTTGGATGGTATATTCTATGTATGTCCAGTAAGTCTAAATTATTGATTGTGTTATTGAGATCTATGGTTTTTTTGTTTAATTTTTGATTGGAAGATCTGTCCAGTGGTGAGAGAGGTATGTTAATGTCACCTAGTATTATTGTGTTGTTGTCTATTTGATTCCTGGAATTGAGAAGGATTTGTTTGATGTACATGGACGAGCCACTGTTTGGGGCATAGATATTTATGATTATTATGTCTTGTTGATGTATGATTCCCGTAAGCAGTATGAAATGTCCTTTATCCCTTTTGAGTAACTTTTGCTTGAAGTCCACTTTATCTGAAATGAGGATGGATACTCCAGCTTTTCTGCTGAGTCCATGTGCGTGGTATGTTTTCTCCCATCCTTTCACCTTTAGTCTGTGGACATCTCTTTCTATGAGATGAGTCTCTTGCAGGCAGCATATTGTTGGATCTTTCTTTTTAATCCAATCTGCCAGTCTATGTCTTTTGATTGATAAGTTCAGGCCATTAACATTCAGGGTTATTATTGAGATATGATTTGTATTTCCAATCATTTGGCTCATTTTTGTTTTTTTGATACATCTTTGTTTCTCCTTTATTTGGCTATTCCATTAGGCTAGTTCCTCCCTTTGCTGATTTACATCGTTGTTTTTCATCTCTTCCTCATGGAATATTTTGCTGAGAATGTTCTGTAATGCTGGCGTTCTTTTTGTAAATTCTTTTAGCTTTTGTTTATCATGGAAGGATTTTATTTCATTGTCAAACCTGAAGGTAAGTTTTGCTGGGTATAAGATTCTTGGTTGGCATCCATTTTCTTTCAGGGCTTGATAAATGTTTTTCCAGGTCCTTCTGGCTTTTAGTGTCTGGATTGAAAAATCTGCTGATATCTGTATTGGTTTTTCCCTGAATATAAATTGATTCTTTTCTCTTGCAGCCTTTAAAATTCTCCTTTTATTTTGTATGTTAGTTATTTTCATTATAATGTGCCTTGGTGTGGTTCTGTTGTAATTTTGTATATTTGGAGTCCTATAAGCCTCCTGTACCTGGTTTTCCATTTCATTCTTCAGATTTGGGAAATTTTCTGATATTATTTCATTGAATAGATTGTTCATTCCTTTGGTTTGTTTCTCTGTGCCTTCCTCAATCCCAATAATTCTTAAATTTGGCCTTTTCATGATATCCCATAATTCTTGTAGATTCTGTTCATGATTTCTTACCATTTTCTCTGTTTGGTCAAGTTTTTTTTTTTTTTTTTCAAGATTAAATATTTTGTCTTGAATATCTGAGGTTCTTTCTTCCAGGTGTTTTATCCTATTCGTTATGCTTTCTATGGAGTTTTTAATTTGGTTTATTATTTCCTTTATTTCAAGGACTTCTGTTTGGTTTTTTTCAATATCTCTAACTCTTTATTGAAATGATCTTTTGCTTCCTGTATTTGCTCTTTGAACTGTAGATTGGTGCGATCATTCAATGCCTGCATTTGCTCTTTCATCTCCTCCTTCAATGCCTGCATTTGCTCTTTCATCTTCTCATTTGCTTCCCTGATCATTTTAATTATGTACATTCTGAGCTCCCTTTTCTGACATTTCTTCTGCTATGCTGTCATTGGATTTTATTGATGTGGCATCTAGGTTTGTTTGGGACATTTTCTTTTCTTGTTTTCTCATATTGGTCAGGTATCTACCCCTCTTGTAGTGAAACTCTGAGATATTGCAGACTTTCCCTATTGACTTCTAGTGTCCCTGTAAATTTCCAATAACTCACCTCCTAGCTTAGTAGCCTGAAGTCTTTGAGGAACTTGATAATGCAGTGATCCCAAGGAAGCTGTCCCTCTAGGGATGGTGGCCTTCAGGTGGGGTATATTTCCTGCTAGTGGCAGAGGCACTTCCACTTGTTGACCGATGGTCAGTCAAAATGGGGACTAGACTGTGAGCTGGGGCATGGCTGGTCTGGGCCTGGGTCTCTGGTTCTACCACCCCAGTGGGAAAGCCTCATCCAGCAGGGAAGACTTACCTTACCTGTTGGGGAAGTCT
The DNA here is from genome assembly GCF_902686455.1 of Sciurus vulgaris. NCBI lineage: Eukaryota > Metazoa > Chordata > Mammalia > Rodentia > Sciuridae > Sciurus > Sciurus vulgaris. The sequence goes on from NC_136471.1 coordinate 108,803,918, forward strand.
CACTGTGCAGCTCTCCTTCAAGAAATTCCCTGTGGTCGGGACCTACTGCCCAGGCCAGGGAGCCTTGCTCTGTAGGGAAGTCTCTTGCTAGGCAGCCCTCCTCTGCGACGCTCCTGGCTGTCTGAGTTCACCACTCCAGCTGGGCAATCTTGCTGGACCACTCTTCTCCATGAAGTTCCCTGCATTTCTGGACTATCGCCCCGGCTGGGGAGCCTCGCCCAGCAGGGAAAACTCACCCAGCAGCTCTGAGTTGGTCCCTGAGTCCCGGAGCAACATGGAATGCAGTCACCCTCTAGTCCACCATCTTAAAACTCCGTATCTAAAGTTTTGTACCAAGAATATATACAGAACAGTTACAAATACACACTAAAATACAAAAAATGGACAGAGATATACATGTATAAGACAAAGAAAAGTATTCTAAAGATCTATAAGTACATGAATAAAACGTTTACCTCATATCATATACAAAATATTAACTTAAAATAGGTCAAAGACATTAATGCAAAAGTTAAAACTCTAAAATACTAACAAGAAATGGGAGAAGTATATCCAAATTTAATGACCCTGAATTTGGTAGTGGATTTTTAGAAGCCACACAAATTATTAGCAACAAAAGAAAAATATATATATTGAACTTCATCAAAATTATAAACTTCTGCACTCCAAAGGACATTGTAATGAAAGTGAAAGGACAGCTTATATGCTGATAGAATATATTTTCAAATTACATAATTGATAAGGGTCTAGTAACCAGAATATGTAGAGAACATTTATAATTAAATATCAAATAGAGAAATATGGACAATTAAAATGCAACGAATTTCAATAGTTTTTAAAAGATGTACAAATGAGTAAAATGTACATGAAAAAGTGTTCAGTATCATTTTTCTTCAGAAAAATGTAAATCCTGTCTTCCAGACACTTTCACATCTGCTGAGATGGTTACATAAAACAACAATGATAGTTAAACAGAATATAATTGTAGATTAGAATTTGGAAAAAATTGAAATTCCTTCTGCTCTGCTTGTTGGAATATAATGGAGCAGCTACTCTGGAAATAGTTTCATAGTTCCTCAAAAAAATCATATGTAGATATACAACCCAGAAATTTCACTACTATTTATGTAACAAAAATAATAAATTGCAAATGAATGCTCATTGCAGCACTATTTATAGAGACTATAAGGAAAAACAACCTAAATTCCTATCAACTATTAAGTAAACAAAAATGTGATTATTAGTACAATGGAATATCCCATGGTCATATAAATAAGTACTAAAACATACAACAATATGAATGTACCTTTTAAACATATGCTAAGTGGAAAAAAACTAGGTACAAAAATGCAACTTGATGTATGATTCTGTTTATATTAAATGTACAGAATCAATAAATCCATAGAGGCAGAGAACAGACAAGGGTTTCTGGGTATATAGGGAAGGGGGTATGAGCAGTGATGAGTTGAGGGCTACAAGGTTTCTTTTCAGGTTCAAAAAAACCTGTTCTTAATTAAATGATGGTGACAATAGCACAGCATTGTCAATCTATTAAAAAACACTGAATTGTATACTTCAAAGGGATTAAAATGATTACTGTGTAATGTTATTTTTATCTTTAACAATATTTAAGCATGTACCATCATTATGACCCACAATTCTGCACCTACATATTTATCCAAAAGGTACCAAAACATATGTTCATAAAAAAATTGACACATAAGTAATCATAACAGCTTTAGTCATAATGGCCCCATTATGGAAACAACATAAATAACCAATACCTGGAAATTTCATAAATTGTACTCAGCCTTAAAATTTTAGTGAACTATAAATACATGTATACTAGCATGCAAAAAACTAGCAGACATTATTCTGAGAAAGTGAAGTGGAGCACAAAATTGCACAAACCATAGTTGCATTTTTCCAATTACATGATATTTTAGAATAAACAAATGTTTACAAAATGAAAAGAGTGCTTTTTTTTTTTTCCCTAGAGACAATCATTGGTAAGAGGGTAGGATAAACTTACATGGATGATATACCTTCAAAAATTTCAAAAAAAACCCCCATCAGATTGTGAATAGATTACATATGCCTTGGAATCCATATAAACTTTCACCTTCAAAAACTGCTAAAAATCATTACATACTCTAGTTAGAAAGTGTTTTTTCACTGATATGTTAGTTGACTATACTTAAACTACATTTTTAATATACAATGTATTTAAAAAATTGATGAATATATAGAACACGATGGGGAACTAATTTTCCACTTGTTAGGAAAGGGGTGTACACATATGAAAAGGGGAGAGACTAAAATATTCCCTGTGCTGTTAGACTAGAGTTGGATCAGTATGGACAAATTTTTATTATATATAGATGTGTAAATATATATATATATATATATATATACACACACACACACACAGGGGAATACATTATATACAGTATACTATTTATAGTGTGCACATATAGAGTATATAGTATTATATACAGTATACATCTACAATTATAGTATCATATACTATATCTAGTATGTAGCGTTATATTCTCTCTCTATATATATACATATATGTGTGTGTGTGTGTATACATATATATACACACACACACACACACACATATACAAACACACACACTATTATTCAGTTGCATTACTATAGCACAATACCTGGGAAAACTAACTTCATAATGAGGTTTATTTACTTCACAGCTGGGGAGGGGGTCAAAATCTAAAATACTGCAGGTTGGCATTTGTTTGTCCTCTTGTGAGCACAGCAAAGGTGGCACATAAAAGGAGCAAATGGTTATATGTTGGAGGGGAGATAGAGAAATACAGAGAGCAAGTGAGCACTAGATCCCAAGATAAGGACATGCCCTCCATGACCTAAGGATCTCTCACTAGGCCCCACTTCCTAAATGTTCCACTAGATCTCCCAGTAGCTCCACACTGGGACCAAGCCTTTAATACATGGGCCTCTGGGGGACATTCAATGTTCAAACCATAGCAAATACCTATATGTAAAATTTTGTTATCCCTGTTCACTAAGAGGGTCCAAGTAATGACACCCTGTTAGCAATGAGCATACTTAAATTCCATATCTTAAATAATAATTTTCCTGTTCCCAAAGTTAGCAGGTTTACTTAGAGAAAATGCTGGTTTTGTGGGAAAGGAAAAGAATAAACCTGGAATTTCTTTTTCCTAAAATGTAAGGAATTGGGCTGGGGTTGTGGCTCAGTGGTAGAGTGCTTATCTACCATGTGTGAGGCACCATGTTCCATCCTCAGCACCACATATAAATACATAAATAAAGGGATTGTGTCCATCTACAAATAAAAAGCAAAATTTAAAGTAAGGAATTGTCCAAAGCTATGAGAAACCAGCCTAAAAGGGATCCGACTGTATAAATCTAGGGAAAAACATGGACAAACTGGATTACAATCGTAAATTTGATATCAAGTTAAAGAAAATAAAAATGTCATACTGATACTCATATGCACACAAGAATGAATGAATAAGTAAATATGTAAACAGTGGAAAGGGAAGTTCTTCCTCATTAAATATGGCTTTTCAGTTCTGAAGTGTCCAAAAATCATGAAATTAGAAATTCTCATCAATGAATGAAAAGAAGAATAAGAGGATATTTATGTAGTCTCAAGTACCTGCACATATTTATATTAATTATAAGAAGAAAATAATAACTTAACAGGGAAAGAGTCCAGCAGACAGCATTTTAACCAAATATTTAAATCTACCATTACCAATTTTTGATTCTTAACATCATATTTGTGATATTCTTGCAAAAAGCGAACAACCTCGTCATTTGGAAACATTTGCTGAACAGAGCGCATTCTACAAACCAATCAGACAAAAAAAGACGAAAAAAAAAAGAACTACATTCTTCAAAATGTAAAGGTCAAGAAACAAGGAATGATTGAAAAGAAATGTTCCAGATTAGAACTGAGCAAGTAATGTAACAAATTCAGTGTGTAGTCCCGAATTGAAAAAGCACTGAGAAAAATAGATAGCTAAAAGGACAATATTGGGAAACTTGACAAAATGTGAATGTGGAAAGACCTTCTTAGTTTGAATCTATGCCATTTATTAATTCTTTCTTTTATTTCTTGCATTACAGGGGTCTTCTTAAGGAAGTCTGGTCCTAAGCCAATGTAATGGAGATTTGGGTCTACTTTTTGTTCTATTTGGTAAAGGATCTCAGATCTTATTCCTAGATCCTTGATTCATTTTGAGTTGAGTTTTGTACAGGGTGAGAGATAGGGGCTTAATTTCACTTTATTGCTTATGGATTTCCGGTTTCGCCAGCACCATTTGTTGAGGAGGCTATCTTTTCTCCATTGTTACAGAGTGGGAGAAAATCAGACAGAGCACTAATCTCCAAAGTTTATAAAGAACTTAAAAAACTTTACACCAAAATACAAAGAACCCAATCAATAAATGGGCTAAGGATCTGGGCAGACACTTCACAGAACTAGATATACAGGTAATCAACAAATATAGGAAAAAGTGCTCATCATCCCTAGTAATTAGAGAAATGCAAATTAAAACCACCTTAAGATTTCATCTTACTCCAATTAGAATGGCTATTATCAAGAACAAAAAACAATAATTGATATTGGCATGGATGTGGGAAAACGGCACACTCATACATTGCTGGTGGAGTTGCAAATTGGTGCAGCCACTCTGGAAAGCAGTGTGGAGATTCCTCAGAAAACTTGGAATGGAACCACCATTTGACCCAGCTATCCCACTCCTCTGTTTATACCCAAAGGACTTAAAAATCAGCATACTAGAGTGAAACAGTCACATCAATGTTCATAGCTGCTCAATTTACAATAGTTAGATTGTGGAACCAACCAAGATGCCCTTCAACTAATGAATGGCTAAAGAAACTGTGGCATATATACACAATGGAATATTACTCAGCTATAAAGAAGAATAAAATTATGGCATTTGCTGGTAAATGGATAAAGTTGGAAAATATAATGCTAAGTGAAATAGGCCAAGCCCAAAAAACCAAAGGCCGGATGTTTTCTCTGAAAAGTAGATGATGATATATAATGAGGGGGGTGGTGGGGGGAGAGAAGAATGAAAGAACTTTGGATGGTGTAGAGGAAAATTGGATGGGAGGGGTTGGGGGACAGAAAGACAGTAGAATGAAACAGACAGTATTAACCTATGTGTATATATGATTACATGAATGGTATGAATCTACATTGTATACAACCATAGAAATGAAAAGTTGCACCCCATTTGTATACAATGGATCAAAATGCAGTCTGTAAAAATAAAAACCTGTGCTTGAACTTCACTTATGCTGCCTTTAATATGTATGATCATATGGTTATAATACTTAAACTTTTATATTATTTTAATTCTCATTTAGTGGTCACGATTTTGAGAAAATAGACCTGTGTGGAACCAGTTTCTGATAATCATAAAAGAAACATGGAGAAAAGGTTTGTAATAAGATTGGACTCTGCCCTGTGTACAACCAGAGAAATTAAAATTGTACACCATTTGTGTACAATGAATCAAAAATAAAAAAGAGCTAAGGGAAAGAAGGGGGGTTGGGTGACATAATATAATAACTACATAAGGAAAAGGAGTGGAGTAAGAGGAGATTGAGAGGAAGGAACAGGAACTGGAAATGGGAAATCAATTTAATAAAGTCATATTATATGGATATATAAATATACCACAGGGAATTTCTCCTTTGTGTATATGTAGAAAGAACCAATCAAAACCAAATATTAAATGAACAAAAGGAAGATCAGTAGAGTAGATGAAGGATATTAAGGGGAGGAAGAAGAGAAAAGGAATAGATTGGAGACTAAAACAGAATAAATCAAATTCCATGCATATATGATTTTGTCAAAATTAAATCAACTTTTATGTACAATTATAATGCCCTAATTAATAACATTTTAAACACTGATAAAAAATAGATTGGACACTCACTGTGACAGCAGAAGCAGGTTTCCTATCTTTTCCCCATGATTCCTCAAGACATGATTGTTCCACAGACTACCATTCTAAAATTACTTTATAAATGAAGATGCAGTCATAGTGGAGCTATTATCTAAAGGAAACACAAACACTAAAACAACTATTCTAAAGAAAGATTCCTAACCTTTGGAAAGGAAGTCTTAAGACCAATTAGAAACATTCTGAGGAATAGGCAATTGCTGGCACATTCTCTTCACACACTGCATTCTGAAGATGTGTCCTTTTGACAAATTTGAGTTGATCTTTATTGCAGTGAAGTAAGGAAAACTGTGCCCTTAGTCTATGAGTACATACACTAGTCATCTGGAATACAGATACTTATAAAAAACAGTGAACAGAGGCCATAAAATATAAACCATCTCTTTCACCATATTAATATAAAACTACATGCTCATAATTTTTCAAATCACAAATGATTATACAGTTCAAGTTTTATTGAAATTCCAGACAAATGTAGTAAATATTTCAACATTGATGAAAAAAGCTTCAATAAGTTCCAAAATTTGATAAGATTTACATTTACCAAAGTGGTTTCTACTTTTGCATACTTTTTTTTTTTTTTTTTTTTTTTGAACTGGGGATAGAACCCAGGGCTTTGCAAATGCGAGGGAAACACTGTGCTGCTGAGCTACATCCTAGCCCCTTGCATACCTTTTGGTACTTTTAAATTTTATTTTTCCCATTTAATTCATTAACACTTTAGAATTTATTTTTGCATATAGTGGAAGGTAAAATTTTTATTCCTTTTTAATTCATACAATTTTGTCACTATCATTGTTTGAAGTACCCATCATTTTTTCCCAGTGATTTCCATATAAATATTCTCATCTTCTGAATTCCTGTATTGCTGTTGGATCTGCTTCCAGGCTCCTTTTGGTCTGTTGACTAAGTATTTCAATCCCTGCTTCAATGACACACTGCTTTAATTACTGAAAATTTTTAATAACTCTAACAGTAGGATAATCTCATTTCTTATTCTATTTTAATGAATCAGCATTGTCTATTCTTGGACATTTATTTTACCCTTATGAAGTTTAGAATTCACTGAGTTCTACAAGCCTTCTTTTGAGATTTAAACAAAAATGAAATCACATTAAATGTAGAGGTTAACTTGGAAGAAAACTGACCTTCTTATAATGCAGAGTAATAGCAGAATGAAGATGACATAATAGTTTCATTTGATAAGCACCCTTCATTTTCAAGTAAGCTTTCTATGATATAATAGATGGTCTTCCATTTCTATGTCATAAATATTAGTGATAGTAGGAAAAAACAAATGCACATAAATTATTTCAAAGGGTTTTCAAAGTAAAAGCAGCAAAAATATGACTTGCTTAGAGATTATACAGTTTGATTTCTCAAAATCACAAAAAGTGCTGTACTATTAGTTATTTGAGCCTAGTTTTCCTATCCTTCTGATACTTAGTGATACTCTCAAAGCATCACACACACACATGCATGTGAACACACACACACACCATTAATATTTTAAGAGTACAATTATGTAGAAAAAGAAAGATAATTGAAGGAAACTTATACTTCACACTTTGAGATAGACCTCTGTTATATTACAATAATTGCCTCTTAGGATCTGCAGCATCTTTTCTATATCACATAGATTGTTTCAGTATGATCACCAACCTGAAAATTCTACTGATAATCCCATTTCAAAGCACTGCACAATAAAGCAAAACTGTTCTTCAGTTATTATAGCATACATTTTCTATAAGAGGTAATCATAATTGCTTTTAATTCTTTTGTTTTGGGATGCTTTTTCATATTTAGCTTATGAAATTTTATGTAGTATCCTTTTAATCAATACACAATGATGAGGCATTACCTCAATTATGCAAATGAAAAATCAGAAGTTTCATTATTAAGCAACTGGCCCAAAACAATACAGCTAATAAGAGGAAAACAAAAAACTCAGTTATGTCTGATAACAAAGTTAATATTATTAAATACTTTTGTATACAATTATAAAAATGAGAGAAAAAACAATTCTAATAAATCTATAGTTAAATGTTGATTATGCACATACTGATTTGAGAGAGTATTTCAAATTGAAACTGAAAATTCAGTTGTTTGTATGAATATGTGTTTACTGACACAGGGAGACCTTGACAAAATGTGAGGCTCTCAAGACCATACATCACTATCTCTGCATTTCTTTTACCAATGTTCACATGTGTAGAGGTGAGAAATTATCCTGGCTGACAAGTAAAAACATGTAAAACCAGACACATTTGAAACTAATGGCCTTAATGTAAATAATATACTTGAGTCTTTGATTTAAGTGTGCTACAGAGCATTTTCATTATTATTTTCTTCTATGCAGAAAGAAGAATTGAAAAAATATATTTAATTAGTTATAGAATAGATTGGGAGTAGGTAGGCTTACAGGTCATAAGTTCTCAAATAAGAAGAACCCATCAATTTAATTCTAGACTGAAGTAAGGATGTGATCATTTCAATTATTCCTGAAGAACCACAAGTAATTACCAAAACTAATTATATTGGTCTGGCCTGAGGTTAACAGCTGGCAAAGAGTGACACTTGGCTCTCCACAAAAGACAAGCAATTATAAATGTTTCCTTTAACTCATTGTGAATGGATGCATGGAAATCAAATTTAAGTTAACATGCACAGAGTTCTGAATAAGCACTCCAATGGATAATACATGAAATTGTAGGCTCAGGGTATCAGATATATTATAGATTGATACGAAGGAACATCATATAGTAAAAGATTGTGTTAATTTTCCAATTTAATTTTCTTTAGATACAAATTCTTATATGTGAAATGGCACCTTAGGGCAGAAGCAGATGGAGCAATTTTGAAGATAACTTGTCTTGGGCCTTGAGTTCCTAATAAGAGTAACAAAGATACTGGTATCAGATAATGCAAGGCAAGATCAATTCTTGCTATCAAATTACCCCCTTTGACTCAGGTCTTGTGTCACTAAAGAGAAATAACTTGCACCAATAGTTGAAATATTTCTTTTAAAGAAATTTTTATTAAAATTTTGCTCATGTTCTCCCTGTTTTTGGGGAAAAAGTGTCAGAAAGGAAGTATATTTTCATAAAGGAAGCAAACTTTCCTTGAGCAGTATTCTAATCCAAGATTTCAAACTTACAATTTAATTGTGATTAATCAGTCTCAGCTTTTCAATGTTTCTCTTTGAAACATCAGTTTTCCCCCAATAACAGCCAATGGATTCATATATATATATATATTCTCATTCCTGGATTTATCATATGCCTATAAATATGCACATGCACTTCCATGGTACACAATTATAGTTCACTCTAGGTGAAAACTTTCACCATTGGTATGTCACAATATGCCAGGTGCTCTCAGGGCTCCATGTACTACCATCAATGTAGTTCTTATTGCTTGTTGGACAAAAAGAACGATTTTACCTTTATCAGAGAATTTTTTGATTTTGTGTTTGAAGATACTGGGATGGAGCCAGGTATAGCAGTGCATGCCTGTGATTCCAACCACTCAGGAGGCTAAGGCAGGAGGAGCACAAGTTTGAGGCCAGTCTCAGCAATGTAGTCAGACCCTAAGTAACTTGGTGAGATTTGGCATCAAAAAGATAAATAAGGGACTAGAGGGAGGCTGCATTCCTTGTCACTCTGTAACTCCGGTTTCAAGCAGAAGATATCTGTTTCTTGGTGAGGCAGTTTTTGCTGCTTATGGATCACCTGGTGTTTACCCCATTTGTCTACTGTGATGACCTGCAGTCTGCCAGCCTATTGACGCCTTTTTTGAGTGCAGATTGCTCACTGTCAGGCGTCTATCATCTGCCATTTGCCTGCCTTACACCTATCCATCACCCAATGCACGAGGTTCACCTCCAGATCATCCAACAACAGTCAGCAAACTGATTGCCGACTGCCAGTGGAGCACCAGCTGCCTGCTGTTGCCTGGAAGTTCACTGTTACAGTACCTGCAGGTTTGATTACACGAGGCTGCCGCCATTTTGAGACAACAGCCAGGCCCCATAGGACCCTTGGCCGGACTGACTGAGCCCTGTCTCCAGGATATCTCAGCCCGAACAATCATTCCCTGCCTCTGGGGCCCTCACATCGACTGACTGCTCCCTGCCGCCAGGACCCCCAGACCAACTGACTGCACCCTATCACTAGGACCCCAGACCAACTGATTGCACCTGGCATTCAGGATCCCACAACCATACCAAACACACCGGACCTCCAGCTGACCACGTCCACCACTGAGCTGCAGCTCCCCATTTGCCAACACATTTGGAAGCCAGAGTGTCCATCTCGGATAATCCTGCGAGCCGCAGCTCTGATCTTTAGTTGAGGCAAATCCCATCCTGAGATGCCTACTGGAAGCTTGAAGCTCATTGTCAGATACCTCTCATGCATCAGGCTACTGAACACTGGGAGGTTTCATTACTATATGACTGTTATACTGTAGAATTTTTTTCTCCTTTTTAAAAAATTTAAGTTTTTATTTCTTTACTTTTCTTGCTCTCTTTTCCTTTTGTTTACCTGTTCCCTCAGAGTCTCTTTCTCCCTTTTTTGCATGCTAATATACAGTTTCTTTTGATTACACTCTCACCTTTTCTATTTTCTAGAACTTCTGTATATTCTTTTCTTATCCCATTAACAGCCACATTCTATATTCCTCTGCATCCTCTTTGTCCTCCATTAGAAACTACAGACCTTATTGCAAACCTGTTTCTTTTACCAAAGATAATATTTGAACTCATTCTGTTTACTATGACAATTTTATTATTCTCCCCATGGGGGTTTTTGGTCTAAGATTGCATAGTGTCTGATTTGGGCACTGCTAATATTGATCTCCCCTTAAAGAAAAGGTTTTGGAAAATTATAGGGCCACTATAAGCCTATAGGGGGAAATCTGTAATACCCCAGATCTGCACTGCTAGAGGGGAAGATACATGAACAACATGAACAAACAAGGGAAGAAAATGATCCAAACAAATCTAGATTTTATATTAATAGAATCCACTGACAGTATGGTAGAAGAAATGTCAGAAAAGGACTTCAGATTATACATGATTAAGATGATTTGTGAAGCAAAGGATGAGATAAGAGAGCAAATGCAGGCAATGAATGATAATAACAATAAGCTGAAAGAGCACCTGCAGGAAGCAAAAGATCATTTCAACAAAGAGATAGAGATTCTAAAAAAAAAAAAAAAACAAACGGAAATCCTTGAAATGAAGGAAACAATAAACCAAATAAAAAACTCAATGAAAATGGAAAGTATCACCAAAAGACTAGACAACATGGAAGACAGAACCTCAGACAATGAAGACAAAATATTTTATCTTGAAAATAAAGTTGCCCAAACAGAGAAGATGGTAAGAAATCATGAACAGAATCTCCAAGAACTATGGGACATCATGAAAAGACCAAATTTAAGAATTATTGGGATTGAGGAAGGCACAGAGATACAAACCAAAGGAATGAACAACCTATTCAATTAAATAATATCAGAAAATTTCCCAAGCCTGAAGAATGAAATGGAAAATCAAATACAAGAGGCTTACAGAACACCAAATGCACAAAATCACAACAGATCCACACCAAGGCACATTATAATGAAAATGCCTAACATTCAAAATAAAGATAGGATTTTGAAGGCTGTGAGAGAAAAGCATCAGATTACATATAGGGGGAGACCAAAACGGATAGCAGCCAACTTCTCAACCCTGACTCTAAAAGCTACAAGGGCCTGGAACGACATACTTCAAGGTCTGAAAGAACATGGTTGCCAACCAAGAATCCTATACCCCGCAAAACTAACCTTCAGATTTGAAGATGAAATAAAATCCTTCCATGATAAACAAAAGTTAAAAGAATTTACAAATAGAAAGCCTGCGCCACAGAATGTACTCAACAAAATATTCCATGAGGAGGAAATGAAAAACAACAATGTAGGTCAGCAAAGGGAGGAAGTACCTTAGAGAAAAACCACTCAAAGGAGAAACCAAGCCAACTTAAAAACCAAAAATAAGCCAAATGACTGGGAATACAAATGATATCTCAATAATAACCCTGAACATTAATGGCCTGAACTCATCAATCAAAAGACATAGACTGGCAGAATGGATTAAAAGGAAAGACCCAACAATATGCTGCCTGCAAGAGACTCATCTCATAGAAAAAGACATCCACAGACTAAAGGTGAAAGAATGGGAAAAAACCTACCACGCACATGGACTCAGTAAAAAAGCAGGGGTTTCCATCCTTATTTCAGATAAAGTGGACTTCAAGTCAAAGTTAGTCAGAAGGGATAAAGAAATACATTTCATACTGCTTAAAGGAACCGTAAATCAGGAAGACATAACGATAGTAAATATTTATGCCCCAAACAATGGTGCATCCCTGTACATCAAACAAATCCTTCTCAATTTCAGGAATCACATAGACCACAACACAATAATTCTGCATGACTTTAACGCACCACTGTCACCACTAGATAGATCTTCCAAACAAAATCCAACCAAAGAAACCATAGAACTCAATAACACAATCAATAACCTAGAGTTAATAGACATATATAGAATATTCCATCCATCAATGAGCAGATTCACTTTCTTCTCAGCAGCACATGGAACCTTCTCCAAAACAGACCATATGTTATGCCACAAAGCAGCCCTTAGGAAATGCAAAAATCAAGAGATACTGCCTTGTATTCTATCAGTTCAAAATGGAGAGAGAATAGAAATCAATGACAAAATAAAAAACAGAAATTACTCCAACACCTGGAGACAAAATAATATGCTATTGAATGAAACATGGATAACAAAAAACATCAGGGAGGAGATAAAAAAATTCTTAAACTCAATGAGGACGACAATACAACATATCAAAATATCTGGGACACTATGAAAGTGGTGCTAAGAGGAAAATTCATTGCATGGAGCGCATTCCACAAAAGAATGAAAAGTCAACAATTAAATGACCTAACATTACAGCTCAAAGCCCTAGAAAAAGAAGAACAGAATAACAGCAAAAGTAGAAGACAGGAAATAATTAAAATCAGAGCTGAAATCAATGAAATTGAAACAAAAGAAACAATTCAAAAAATTGACAAAACACAAAGTTGGTTCTTTGAGAAAGTAAACAAAATAGACAAACCCTTAGCCACTAAACAAAGAGAAGGAGAGAGAAAACTCAAATTACAAAAATACGTGATGCAAAAGGAAATATCACAACAGACACCACTGAGATACAGAACATAATGATAATCTACTTTGAAAATCTGTACTCCAACAAAATAGAAACTACTGAAGACATTGACAAATTTCTAGAGACATATGCTCCTCCCAAACTGAACCAGGAGGACATACACAATTTAAACAGATTAATATCAAGCAATGAAATAGAAGAAGCCATTAAAAATCTACCAACCAAGAAAAGACCAGGACCAGACGGATTCTCAGCCGAGTTCTATAAGACCTTCAAAGAAGAACTCATTCCAAAACTTCTCAAAGTATTCCAGGAGATAGAAAAGGAGGGTACACTACCGAACTCATTCTATGAAGCTAATATCATCCTCATACCGAAACGGAAAAGACACATCAAGGAAAGAAAATTTTAGACCAATATCCTTGATGAATATAGATGCAAAGATCCTTAACAAAATATTGGCAAACCATATCCAAAAGCATATTAAGAAAATCGTGCACCATGATCAAGTGGGGCTCATCCCTGGAATGTAAGGATGGTTTAACATCTGTAAATCAATGAATGTAATCCATCATGTCAATAGACTTAAGGATAAGAATCATATGGTTATTTCAATTGATGCAGAAAAATATTCGACAAAACACAACACCCCTTCATGCTCAAAACACTAGAAAAAATAGGGATAATAGGAACATACCTGAACATTGTAAAGGCTATTTATGCTAAGCCCATGGCCAACATCATTCTTAATGGAGAAAAACTGAAATCATTCCCTTTAAAAACTGGAACAAGACAGGGATGTCCTCTTTCCCCTCTTCTCTTCAACACTGTCCTCGAAACTAGCCAGAGCAATTAGGCAGACCAAAGAAATTAAAGAGATACAAATAGGAAAAGAGGAACTTAAGCTGCCACTATTTGTGGATGACATGATTCTATATTTAGAGGATTCAAAAACCTCCTACAGAAAACTTCTAGACCTCATCAATGAATTCAGCAAAATAGCAGGCTATAAAATCAGCATGCATAAATCTAAAGCATTTTTATACACAAGCGACAAAACAGCTGAAAGGGAAATGAGGAAAAAAACCTCATTTGCAATAGCCTCAAAAAAAAATAAAATAAAATACTTGGGCATCAATCTAACCAAAGAGGAAAGATCTCTACAATGAAAACTACAAAACATTGAAAAAAGAAATTGAGGAAGACCTTAGAAGATGGAAAGATCTCCCATGTTCTTGGATAGGCAGAATTAATATTGTCAAAATGGCCATACTACCAAAAGTGCTATACAGATTCAATGCAATTCCAATTAAAATCCCAATGACGTACCTTACAGAAATAGAGCAAGCAATCATGAAACTCATCTGGAAGAATAAGTAACCCAGAATAGCCAAAGCAATCCTTAGCAGGAAGAATGAAACAGGGCGTATCGCAATACCAGATCTTCAACTTTATTACAAAGCAATAGTAACAAAAAGAGCATGGAATTGGCACCAAAATAGACAGGTAGATCGATGGTACAGAATAGAGGACACGGACACAATCCCAAATAAATACAATTTTCTAATATTACACAAAGGTGCCAAAAATATGTAATGGAGAAAGATAGCCTCGTCAACAAATGGTGCTAGCAAAACTGGAAATCTATATGCAAGAGAATGAAACTAAACCCCTATCTCTCACCTTGCACAAAAATCAACTCACAATGGATCAAGGACCTTGAAACCAGACCAGAGACCCTGCATCTTATAGAAGAAAAAGTAGGTCCAAATGTTCAACTTGTTGGCTTAGGATCAGAATTCCTTAACAAGACTCCCATAGCACAAGAAATAAAAGCAAGAATCAATAACTGGGATAGATTCAAACTAAGTAGCTTTCTCTTAGCAAAGGAAACTATCAGCAATGCAAAGAGAGAGTGGGAGAATATCTTTGCCACTCATACTTCAGATAGAGCACTAATTTCCAGAATATATAAAGAACTCAAAAAAGTCTACACGAAGACTACAAATAACCCAATCAACAAATGGGCTAAGGATATGAAGAGAAAATTCACAGAAGAACTACAAGCAATCAACAAACATGAACAAATGTTCACCATCTTTAGTAATAAGAGAAATGCAAATCAAAACTACACTAAGATTCCATCTCACCCCAATTAGAATGGCAATTATCAAGAACACTAGCAACAATAGGTGTTGGACAGGATGTGGGGAAAAAGGTACACTCATACATTGCTGGTGGGGATGCAAATTAATGCAGCCACTCTGGAAAGCAGTGTGGAGATTCCTTAGAAAACTTGGAATGGAACCACCATTTGACCCAGCTATCCTACTTCTTGGCCTATACCCAAAGGACTTAAAATCAGCATACTACATTGATACAGCCACATCAATGTTTATAGCTGCTCAATTCACAATAGCCAGACTGTGGAACCAACCTAGATGTCCTTCAATTGGTAAATGGATAAAGAAACACTGGTATATATATATACAATGGAATATTACTCAGCCATAAAGAATAATGAAATTATGGCATTTGCAGGCAAATGGATGAAATTGGAGACTATCAGGCTAAGTGAGATAAACCAATCTCAGAAATCCAAAAGATGAATGATCTCACTGATAAGCGCATGATGACTCATAATGGGGGTTTGGAGGGGGGCAAGAATTGAGGAAGGAGGGACTGTATAGAGGGAAAAGAGAGGTGGGAGGGGTGGGGAGGAAGGAAAAAATTAACAGAATGAATCAAACATCACTACCCTGTGTAAATGTATGAATATGCAAATGGTATGCTGTTACTCCATGTACAAACAGAAACAACATGTATCCCATTTGTTTACAATTAAATTAAAAAAAATAAATAAAATTTAATAGGGTTGGGGATGTAGCTTAGTGGGAAAGAGCCCTTGAGTTCGATCTCTGGTGCCAATAAAAAGAAAAAAAAAGTTACTGGGGATGGAACCCAGGTGTTCTCTACCACTCAACTACATTCCCAACACTTTTTGTTTATTTATTTATCTTGAGCAGGGTATTACCAAATTTACTCAGGCTGGCCTCAAAAGTATGATATTCCTGCCTCAGCCTACAGAGTAACTGGAATTAGAGGGGTGAACCAAAACTCCCAGCTCCCATCTGAGTTCTAAAGGAAGAAAATAAAACATAAGAAAAGAAATATTCAGGTTTTCAAGATGGCGGACAAGAGGGTAGCTGCATTTCATGTTGTTCCAGGACTCAGGATTCAAAAGAGGAGATATTGAGAGTCTTGGGACCAACTCAAAGCAGCCGGGTGAGTCTCTTCCATTGGGGAGGCATCCCGGATGGGGCGTTAGTCCTGGAACACAGGGAACTTTGTGAAGTAGAGCTGCCCAACGAGACACCCCTCCCCCGCTGCAGCAGTGAACTCGAACAACTGGGAGCATCGTAGAGGAGGCCGCTCAGCACAGCGCTTGGACTCGGAACAACCACTGGGGCTCCGGGCAGCTGCCCAGAGGAGGGGCCACATAGCCAGGCGATTAGGTGCACAGCAGGGTCCCAGGACCTAGGAGGCTTCTTGGTGGAAGAGCTGCACAGAGACACGCTTAGGGGCAGAGCGAAGGTTCCAGGACTGCGGGCAGATTCTATGAGGAGAGGCAGCCTAAGGAGACTCGTCTGCGAAGGGTGAGGCTCCCAGGCACAGGAGGTAGGTCGGGGACCCTGGGAACATTGAGGAGGAAGGCAGCCCAGCCCAGGTGGTAGTTGTAGATTGAGGGGAACCTCTAGGAGGGGAACTGACCAGCGATACCTCCCCACCAGGTGAGTCTTCCCTGCCGGGTCATGTTTTCCCACAAGGACGGTAAAACCAGAGAAACAGGCCAAAACAGGCCTTGCCTCAGACCGCAGCCTAGTTCCCCTTTGGATGACCATTGGTCAACAAGTGGAGGCACCTCTGCCCACTAGCAGGGAATATACCCCACCTGAGGGCCACCACCTCTAGAGAGGCAGCTTCCTTGTGGAGCACCATATTATCACCTTCCTCCAAGACTTCAGGCTACTGAAGGCTAAGAGGGGATATACTAGAAATCTTCAAGGACATTATAAGTCAATAGAGGAAATCTGCAATATCTTAGCAGTCCACTGATACCTAATCAATATGAGAAAACAAGGGAAGAAAATGCCCCAAACAAATCTAGATGTTACATCAATAAAATCCAAAGACAGCATGGCAGAAGAAAAGACAGAAAGGGAGTTCAGAATGTACATAATTAGCATGATCACAGAAGCAAACAAGGAGATGAAAGAGCAAATGCAGGCATTGAATGATCACACAATTGATAGTTAAAAGAGCAAATACAGGAAGCAAAAGATCATTTCAATAAAGAGAGATATTGAAAAAAAACAAACAGAAATCCTTGAAATGAAGGAAACAATAAACCAAATTAAGAACTCCATAGAAAGCATGAACAATAGGATAGAACACCTGGAAGACAGAACCTCAGATATTGAAGACAAAATATTTAACCTTGAAAACAAAGTTGACCAAACAGAGAAGATGGTAAGAAATCATGAACAGAATCTACAAGAACTATGGGATATCATGAAAAGGCCAAATTTAAGAATTTTTGGGATTGAGGAAGGCACCAAGAAACAAACCAAAGGAATGAGCAATCTATTCAATGAAATAATATCAGAAAATTTCCCAAATCTGAAGAATGAAATGGAAAATCAAGTTCAATAGGCTTATAGGACTCCAAATATACAAAATTACAACAGACCCACACCAAGTCACATTATAATGAAAATACCTAACATACAAAATAAAGACAGAATTTTAAAGGCTGTGAGAGAAAAGAACCAAATTACATTCAGGGGGAAACCAATACGGATATCAGCAGATTTTTCAATCCAGACCCTAAAAGCTAGAAGAGCCTGGAACAACATTTTTCAAGCCCTGAAAGAAAATGGATGCCAACCAAGAATCTTATACCCAGCAAAACTTACTTTCAAATTTGACAATGAAATAAAATCCTTCCATGATAAACAAAAGCTAAAAGAATTTACAAAATGAAATCCAGCATTACAGAATATTCTCAGCAAAATGTTCCATGAGGAAGAGTTGAAAAACAAAGAAGCAAATCAGCAAAGGGATGAATTATCCTAAAGAAATTGTCAAATAAAGGAGGAACCAAGTCGTGTCAAAAAAATAAATACATAAATAAATAAAATAAAATAAATGAACCAAATGACTGGGAATACAAATCATATCACAATAATAACCCTGAATGTTAATGGCCTGAATTCATCAATCAAAAGACATAGACTGGCAGATTGGATTAAAAAGAAAGATCCAACAATATGTTGCCTGCAAGAGACTTACATCATAGAAAAAGATACCCATAGACTAAAGGTGAAAGGATGGGGAAAAACATACCATGCACATGGACTCAGCAAAAAAGCTGGAGTATCCATCCTCATTTCAGATAATGTGGACTTCAACCAAAGTTAGTCAGAAGGGGATAAAGAAAGACATTTCATACTGCTTAAGGGAAGCATAAATCAGCAAGACATAGCAATCATAAACATCTATGCCCCAAACAGTGGCTCATCCATGTATGTCAAACAAATCCTTCTCAATTTCAGAAACCACATAGATCATAACACAGTAATACTAGGTGATTTTAACACAGCTCTCTCACCACTGGACAGATCTTCCAAACAAAAATTGAACAAAGAAACCATAGATCTCAATAACACAATAATTTTGACTTAACAGACATTTATAGAATATACCATCCAACCAAGAGCAAATACACTTTCTACTCAGCAGCACATGGATCCTTCTCTAAAATAGACCATATATTATGCCACAAAGCTAATGTTAGCAAATACAAGAATATAGAGACACTACCTTGTATTCTATCAGATCATAATAGATTGAAGTTAGAAATAAATGAAAGAGTAAAAAACAGAAACTACTCCAACACCTGGAGATTAAACAATATGCTATTATATGATGAATGGATAACAGAAGATATTAGGAAGGAAATTAAAAAATTCTTAGAGGTAAATGAGAACAAAGAAACATCATATCAAAATCTCTGGGACACTATGAAAGCAGTACTTAGAGGAAAATTTATTTCACGGAGCGCATTTAATAAAAGAAGTAAAACTCAACAAATAAACAACCGAACACTACAGCTCAAAGCCCTTGAAAAAGAAGAACGGACCAACACCAAAAGTAGTAGAAGACAGGAAATAGTTAAACTCCGCTGAAATCAATGAAATTGAAACAAAAGAAACAATACAAAAAAATTGACAAAATAAATAGTTGGTTCTTCGAAAAAATAAACAAAATTAATAAATATTTAGCCATACTAACAAAGAGGAGAGAAAACCCAAATCACTAAAATTCAGAATGAACAAGGAAATATCACAACAGACACAATTGAAATACAAAACATAATTAGAAGCTATTTTGAAAATCTATATTCCAACAAAATAGAAAATTTTGAAGACATCAACAGGTTTCTAGAGACATATGAATTGCCTAAACTGAACAAGGAGGATATACACAATTTAAATATACCAATTTCAAGTAATGAATTAGAAGAGGTCATGAAAAGCCTATCAACAAAGAAAAGTCTGGGACCAGATGGGTTCTCAGCCGAGTTCTAAAAAACCTTTAAAGAAGAGCTCATTCCAATACTTCTCAAAGTATTCCATAAAATAGAAGAGGAGGGAACCCTCCCAAACTCATTCTATGAAGCCAATATCACACTGATACCTAAACCAGACAGAAACATCAAGGAAAGAAAATTTCAGACCAATATCCTTAATGAACATCGACGCAAAAATTCTCAACAAAATTTTAGCAAATCTCATACAAAAACATATTAAAAAGATAGTGCACCATGATCAAGTGGATTTCATCCCAGGGATGCAAGGTTGGTTCAACATCCGGAAATCAATAAATATAATTCACCCTATCAATAGATTTAAAGTCAAGAATCACATGATTATTTCAATAGATGCAGAATAAGCATTTGATAAAATACAGCACCCCTTCATGCTCAAAACACTAGAAAAAATAGGGATAGTGGGAACATTCCTTAACACTGTAAAGGCCATTTATGCTAAGCCCATGGCTAATATCATTCTAAATGTGAAAAACTGAAAGCATTCCCCCTAAAAACTGGAACAAGGCAGGGATGCCCTCTTTCACCACTTCTATTCAACATCATCCTTGAGGCTCTAGCCAGAGCAATTAGACAGATCGAAGAAATTAAAGGGATACGAATAAGAAAAGAAGAACTCAAACTATCCCTATTTGCTGATGAGATGATTGTATATGTAGAGGAACCGGGAAATTCCACCAGAAAACTCTTAGAACTTATAGGTGAATTCAGTAAAGTAGTGGGATATAAGATCAATGCACATAAATCTAATGCATTTTTATACATAAGTGATGAATCTTTGGAAAGAATAATCAGGAAAACTACCCCATTCACAATAGCCTCGAAAAAAAACACTTGGGAATCAATCTCACAAAAGAGGTGAAAGAACTCTACAATGAGAACTACAGAACACTAAAGAAAGAAATTAAAGAAAATCTTAGAAGATGGAAAGTTCTCCCATGTTCTTGGATAGGCAGAATTATCATTGTCAAAATGACCATTCTACCAAAGGCACTATGCAGATTCAAAGCAATTCCAATCAAAACCCCAATGACATTCCTCATAGAAATAGAGAAAACAATCATGAACTTCATCTGGAAGAATAAGAGACCTTGAATAGCCAAAACAATCCTGAGCAGAAAAAGTAAAGCAGTAGGTGTCACAATACCAGACCTTAAACTATACTACAGTGTCATGGTAACAAAAATGGCATGGTATTGGCACCAAAATAGACAAGCTGACCGATGGTACAGAATAGAAGACACAGAGACAAACCCACACAAACATGTTACCTCATACTAGACAAAGGAGCCGAAAACATACAATGGAGAAAAGATTACCTGTTCAACAAATGTACTGGGAAAACTGGAAATCCATACGTAATAAAATGAAATTAAACCTCTACCTCTTGCCCTTATATTTTTGTATTGGTTAGTCATTGGATGTTGGTTTAGCTTCATACCACTCAAAATGTCTGCTAAAAGCACTAATTAGGTGGACTCACCTGCAAGCTGTTAGTGCCTACTATTCCTAGCACCTGGAGAATGAGTGCTTCATTACTGAAGGTGAAGGATCTGGTGGCAAAACCCCACATCCACTGCAATGTATTTTCCTCCAAGTTTTAGTTTTAAAGCCTGTCAGACTATTTAATCCAAATCTTTTAGTTAGTATTACCTGGTTATATCTGTATTCAAACCCTAGATGCTCAAACATTCCAGTCTCTTGACTTCTGTTTTCTTTTAAACAACCTATCTTTAAAGTGATTTATATCATCCTACTCAAAAAACTCAGAATTTTCTTTATTTTCATGTTCATGTCCTTGTGTCACTCACCTCTTATAATAGTACTATATTAATTTTTTTAGATTTTAAGGCTTGTTTCTTATTAATATACTCCTTGTTTTCCTTTTCTCTTAGATATTTACATATGTATACAGTATTATTTTTTTAAATAGCAACTTTATCAAGTTATTTATTCAAACTTACTGCAATAAGTCTTACAGTGTCACTTGAATGTATTTTAACCTATTTTTCCCATTGTCCCAGATGTGGAACATTTACAAAAACTTAAATTGAGTAATAATTATACCACTATGATAACTTTGAGTTAATTATTGTTTGCAGATTTGAAGATGTTGGACTTAATGTATTAATTTTACTCTCAAATGTCAGTGATATTTTCATTGAAAATTAAATTTCAAATTCAAATTTCCTATCCTTTGAATCATGAGATATATGCTTCTTTTTTCTTCAAATCACAAAAGTTTTGCCTTCTTTGTATATGTGAAGTCTATAGCTTTGTAAGAGATCTGTTCTTTCTCATTGAAAGATCTTTATACTTTTCCTTTGTTTTGGATATTCTCACCTTTACTAAAAATTTTATTTTTCTTAATTTATTTTGGTATTCAATATTTTTAGTTCAATTTTTTTTGCCTATACATTTATTTTTGAATTATATTTTATGGGATGTATTTGTAGGATTTCTTCAAGTATTTCTACTTCTTTTTTTTTGTTTCTCTTCTGAATTTTTGTTATTTGGATTTTAGAATTTCTACTCTTTTCATTTTCATGTTTTTAACTTTTCATGTATAATTTTTATTTTTTCATACTTCCTTCTGTAGGAATTTCTTGGTATGGTTTTAAGGTGACAAAGATTTCTTCAGCTGAGTATATTTAACTATTTATCCCAGTTCTGACATCATTTACTGTATTGTTTAAATATTAATATTTGTGCATCATTCTTTTAATATGATATATTATTCTTTCATATTGCTATTTACTTTTTCTTTTAATACATTTTTCTTATATTTATGATTACATTTTACCTGAAGCCAGTATGAAAAAAATTAAAGAACATATGACTCCTTTTTGTTGATTTAGCTGCTGATTTTATCTATTTTCTTTTTCATGATTTGAATTATCCAAATGATCTCTTTGGTGTTACTCAATTTTTTTCTTTAAACACTCATTTCTATAAAATCACAAAAAACAAATTTCAACATAATTTTTTATTGATATGTTAAGAACATTGAAAGCATAATATTATACTTTTCCAAGTTTGTGAAATAAAGTTAGTTCTTTCCAAAAATTTAAAATTGCCAAATACATTTAAAGTATATGACATCCAAAAAATTTCTTTTATCAAAAAATGGAATTTCATTACTTAGAAAAGAATGCATAACTTTTAGAAAGTTTTTTAATACAGTATTGATTCCTTTACAAAAAGGATTTATTATTTATCTTTGACTTTAAAAATGAGATATCTCTAAAACAATAAGGAATACAACTCTTCAACTAACAAATTGAATCACTTTATATGCTGGGGATCAAAACCAGATGCCTTTTATGACATTAAATTACATAATTATGATCCTGTGTTTCCATATTTTGTGATCAACAGACCCAAGAATTTCCTGAATTTAATGAATATTTTACCATGTTAACATGGGGAAAATTACATTTTCAATTAGGTATTGCTAACTATATTATTTAGATTACTTGTACCGCTGTCAATTAAGATATTGAAACATGCAAAACAAAAACAAAAGTGACAATCCCAAAGAAAAGAAAATATTGTTTTTTCCTTGATTTAAAATCTAGAAAATAAATGTATACTTTATCATTGTCTTTCAAAAACCACACAGTATAGAAGATGATGTACCCAATCCTGAAGTTCATGGTATTAACGTTATTTTCAGTATCATTAGTTTTATTTTCTTTTATTTTTGTATCTTTTTCTAATTCATTGTATTGACTTTTGAAGTTCATTAGTTATTTTATGTCTACTACTGTGTAGCAAGCACTATGGGCAATGAAGAAATTAAAAGTGTTTTGCATAGCATTGTTCTAAGGAATTACACCATAAGTCCAATAACAGCATTAAAAAAAATCAACTTCCAAATAAATATATAGAGTGTCATTATTTCTGAATGCTTATAAGAGACATTTTGCACTTAAAAATTCACCTTCAACTGAAATTTTATTCAAACTTGTGCTTGGGTTATATCTCAGTGGTAGAGTTCTTGCCTAGCAGGTTAAAGGCCCTGGGTTTGATCCCCAACGTTGCAAAAATTAAATAAGCTATTTAAAAATACATATCAACTCCCAAACTGTTTATTTGTAACACATTAAGCAACTTAATTCTCTATATTATGCTCACTCAAGGTCAATAGAAATGCTCAAGATCACAGATCATTGAATAAAGTTTTTTAAAAAAAGATTTATGCTATCATTAAAGTAAGCTTTACTTTTATTTAAATCACCCAAATGCAATGTTTAATACTGTCTTTTAAATATATTTTCAAAAGAAGAATAAACTGCTTTCCTGTGGCCTTCAAGTGCACCAAGATCCCACACATACAGTGCCCGTCACACAACATTGAGCTTACTACTCCAAGCTATGTGTCAACTGATGAAATATGCTGAAAAATTTTATGCAAGAATTGAGTGTTCCCTTGGAGCATCCATTAGAGTTGTCAAATTTCAGTATATAAAAAATGAAATAAATAAGTAAAACCCTTAAGCCTATTTTGTTTAACAAGCTAACTTTATATGCTAATAAAATAGTAGGCTATTATAAAGTCAGTCTTGCCTTGTAACCCTGTCAAAAGATAAATCTCAGCAATTTGAATAAATATTTACATTTATAATCAGATAGATTAATCATTCCTTAAATTTGTTGACTTCTCATTATCAACAAAAGATAATAGGGCATTTGGCAAAGAATTACTCTTAATTGAAGTGAATTATTGATTTTCTGTAGTTCTATTTATGTCTAAAAGATTTTTAGAACACTGACAACCTTGGTAATGGGCAGGGATAAAGTATTTAACAGCTAAATCATGAAAAAAGCCCTTTTCTCTCTTATCTTGGGTAAATGAAGAGAGACACATATTGAAGAAGAGAGAAATCCTTTAACTAGGGAAGTCCTTCCTTGTAAGCCATAAAGTTCAGGAAAGCATCCTATATCCAGAAAGTTGAATATTCAGGGTACACAGAAGGATTCTACAAGAAGAATGGGTTGCAACAATTGTACTGTGTGGAAAACACCAGAATACTTTCAAGATTTTATTTTACTAAGAAAATTTTCACTCAGATGGTGATCCATTTATAAATAACTTGACTGAAGTGAGGCTTACCTAAAATCTCTACCTTAGGATTTAAAAGGTGCTTTATGATTTTTAATAAAAAAAAAATAAAAAATAAAAGGTGCATATTTATTGTGAATGTTTATTTCTGAAAGATGTTTATTTTAGAGGCCATTTATTAGTACCTGGTCAAGAACATTCAGTCCAAGGTTCATATAATATCAGGTTAAGGACTATGCTAAAAGGTCATCTAGACTGATCATGGCTCCTTACACCATACAGTTCCTTTAAGTTTGACAGGATGGACTGGGAATTGTAAAGAATCCCACAATGTAGTGGCTAAGCAAATACTAGTTGTGCTCCTTAGCAGAGAGAACACTAGCAAGCTCAATTTATCAAAGAAGTCAGTCTCTTTTGTGATGTAAATGACATTCTGGGTTTACCATAGTTTTCCCTAGAATATTATAGATATATAGTATATATGTGCATGCCTCTTGACATACTTACATGATAAACCCATCATGAGTGAAAATGTCATAAACTGAAATTACATTTAACATACTTAACCCACTAAACATCATAGCTTAGCAATACAGAACAGTGTAGAATATCAATGATCACATGGCTGACTGGGAGCTATAGCTTGTTGCCACTACCCAGAATCACCAGAGTATATTGTAGCACATATCACTAGCCCAGAAAGAGAGCAAAATTCAAAATTTCAAGTAGTTTTTACTGAATTAATATATCTTTCACACCAGCAAAAAATAAAATATAAATCAAACCACTGTAAATTGGGGGTAATCTATAACACACAAAGCACAAAAAGATTTTGAATCTTCAGAATTACCCTTGTGAATAGACAGCTCCCAAATAGTTTAAGGTGAGTCTAAGTATGAGTTGTATGGTCCAGGCAATAATACTGTCACATTAGACAAATATGACAGGGTGACCCACAGAACCATACTGAAATCATTAGTTTGAATGTTGTAGAAACAGGTGGAGTTTGAGTAAGCTTGGATCGTAAGTTTTCAGTCACTGGCTCAGGATTTCTAGGGACAATGGTATCATGGGTTTTTAACCAGATAATGAGTAATATTGATAAATAATAGTAAAAATCGGTGTTTTCACATATGCCTGTTTACAGAGATTATAGGTTTGGATTTGGGGATCAGTGGACCTTTCAGCAATAAGTATCACTTGGCAATATCCATTCATATTGGAGAAAACTCAAAGCAAGCAGGAATTAAGCTCTGCTAAAGTTGATCTGTTGACTAAGCTTTCTAACACTCAACCTGCATATTTGAAGTTAGGACCCAGTTCCCAGGATAATTAATATGAAGTTGGAATATTCCTTCTACCAGCCTTGGGATAGATGCTACTTTCAGGGAAGGACATTTAAAAATTAAATTACCTGCCATTTGGCAGAAGCCTAGCATCCCAATTTAGCAATATATCAGCATCCGGACTAGCAGTTTCCATTTACATTACTTACTGATAGTACCCAGATCAGAAGCAAAAGTAACTGTGAAGCATTATGGTTAAATGTTACCATCAAAAAAAAAATCTCTTAAACCATGAAGAATAATAATTTTGATTTTTCATGAAATTTCTTATCATACTATTTCCTATAATGGCTGCATTAATTTACATTCCCATCAGTATTGTTCAAGGGCTTGTTTTTCTCCATATTCTCACCAGCATTTGTTATTTTTTTAATGATAGACATTCTAACTGGGGTGAGATGTAATCTCAGTGTAATTTAGATTTGAATTTCCCTGATGGCTAGAGAGAGTGAACATTTTTTTGGAATATTGACCATTTGTATTTCTTCATTTATGAAGTGTTCATTCAGATTGCTTGTCCATTTATTGATTAGAATATTTGTTTTGGGGTTGATAGTGTTGATACTGTATATTCTGAATATTATTATTCTCTTGTCAGATGAATAACTGGCAAAGAGTTTCTCCCATTCTGTAGGTCTTTTTTATTACCCTGTTGATTTTTCTTTTGCAGTGCAGAAACTTTATAATTTGATGCAATTCTATTTGTCAATTATTATGTTTCCTGAGCTATTGGGATCCTATCCAGAAAATCATTCCTGTGTCAATATATTGAAATATTTCCCCTGTATTTTTGTGTGATAGGCCTTACATTAACGTCAGTCATACATTTTGAGTTGATTTTTGTATAGGTGAGAGATAAGGATCTTGTGATAACCTTCCTTATGTATGTTCTGGCACCTCTGTCAAGAAGTAGTTGGATGAAGATGCCTGGTTTTATTTCTGCATCCTCTGTTTTCCATTGGTCTATGCATCTTTTTTATGCCAATATGGTGCTGTATTTGTCACTATGGATATGCAGTGTGCTTTTAAATTAGGTATTCTGAAGTCTCCTGCATTGCATTGCTCATTTTGCTAAGGATTGCTTTGGCCATTTGGGATCCTTCATGTTTCCATATGAACTTCGGTATAGTTTTTCTAGTTCTGTGAATAATGACATAGGTATTTTTATGGGGATTTCAATGATTCTATAGATCACTTTGGGTAATATGGCCATAAAAACAATATTAATTCTCCTAATCCACCAACATGGGAAGTCTTTCCACTTTTTGTGTCTCCAATTTGTCTCTTCAGTGTTTTGTAATCTTCATTGTAGAGGTCTTTCACATACTCAGGGTTTTTTCCCTAGGTATTTATGTGTGTGTGTCTATTGTAAAAGGGATTACTTTGATTTGCCAATGAGCTCAATATTGTGGGTAGAAAATCCACTGATTTTTGTATTTTGATTTTGTATTCTGCTAATTTACCTAATTGGATTATCATTCCCAAAATCTTTTGGTAAAGTCTTTAGAATTTTCTATGTATAGAATCATATCATCTGTAAATGGATAAATTGACTTCCTCATTTCCTATTTGGATACCTTTTATTTCTGTACCTTGATTAAGTGCTCTGGTTAAAATTTTAAATACTGTATTGAATAAGTGTGGTGCAAGTAGAGAACTCTAGTCTTGTTCCTGATCATATAATAAATGCATTCAGTTTTTCCCCATTAAGTATGATGTTGTCCAAGAGATTTTCATTCAGTATGATGTCTAAGAGTATTACATTGAGGTATGATTCTTCCATATTAACTTATTCAGGAATTTTTTTCATAAAGAGTTGAATTTTATTAAAGGTTTTTCATACATCTATATAGATGATCATGTGATTTTTATACTTGAATCTATTTATGTGCTGTTATATTTATTAATTTGCATGTGTTGAAGCATCCTTGTATCCCTGGAAAGAAACCAACTTGATCATGGTGTATTAATTTCTTACTGTACTGTTGAATATAATTTGAGTATTTTGTTGATAATTTAGGCATGTATGTTCATCAGGGATATTGGTATATAGTTTTCTTTGTTGTATCCTTGTCAGGTTATGGAAGCGTGGTAATTCTGGCCTTGTAGAATGAATTTGGGAGGGTTCCTTCCCTTTCTATTTTGTGAAATAGTTTATGGAGCATTGATGTTAGTTCTTCTTTAGAAGTTTTGTAAAATTCAGCAGTGAATATATCTGGACTTGGGTTTTCCTTAATTTGGACACCTTTTATTACTGCTTCCATTTCAATGCTTGTTATTAATCTACTTAGTTTTTTTTCTATCATCTTGGTTCAATTTTGATAGGTCACATGAGCCCACAAATTTGTCCCTTCCTTCCAGATTTCTCAATTTATTGGCATAGTTTTTCAAAATATTCTGTAATGCTCCTTTGAATTTCAGTAGTAAATGTTGTAAATGCTCTTCTTTTTAACCTCTTGAGTATATTCACTCTTTTCATTATCTTAACTAAGATTTGTCAAATTTTTTACGGAACCAACTTTTGTTTCATTGATCTTTTTCTTGTAGTCTCTATTTCATTTATTTCTGTTCTCATCTTTTTTTTTTTTTTTTTTTTTTTTTTTTTTTTTTTTTTTTTTTTTTTTTTGAGGCCGGTGTGTGGTTACCAGGGATTGAACTCAGGGGCACTCACCACTTAACCACATCCCAGATCTATTATTTTATTTAGAGACAGGGTCTCACTGAGTTGCTTAGCACCTCGCTAAGCTTCTGGGGCTGGCTTTGAACTCATGATTTTCCTGCCTCAGCCTCCAGATCTGCTGGGATTACACCACTGTGCCCAGCTCTGTTCTGATCTTGATTATTTCCTTCTACTGATTGGATTCGGTTAGTTCTTGTTTTCTAAGACCTTTAAATGCATCATTAGTTTGAGTTTTTTTTTTTATGTAGAACTCATAATCTTCCCTTTTGATGCTGCTCTTCCTATATCTCACAGATTTTTGTCTGCTATGTTTCCATTTTATTTTGAATCAAAGATTTAGAAAATATCCCCTCTGACTACCTACTGGTAATTCTTAGATTGCTGTTCATTCTCCATATCTTAGTATAATTTCTGCATGTTTTGTAATTGATTTCTAGTTTTATTCCACTGTGATCACATGACATGCAAAATTTTATTTAAATTTTTTTGTACTTTGTGACCTGATACATTGTCTATTTTGCAAAAAAGGTTCCATGTACTGATAAAAATAATGTGTATTCTGCAGCTACTGGATGAAATATTATGCAGATGTCTTTTAAGTTCATTTGATGAATAGTATAATTTAACTCTGAAGTTTCTTTGCTCATATCTTTAAATATGTTTTGCTAGAAAATTTGTTGTTTTACTTTTCACTTTTAGATATATAATCCATCTGAAATTTATTTTTGTGTATGGGATGATGTAGAGGTCAAATTTATTTTTTCCCTATAGACATTTAACTAATCCAGTATTGTTTATTTAAAATCAAGCAAAAACAAATGACAAATATTCATATATCTTTGTCATATAGTAAGTGATTTAATATATGTGTGTGCTTTGTTCTTCCTGTCTATACTTCTATGCTATTCCAATTGAATATTTTGTATTCTTGGACTGAAAACACACTGTATTAGTTGCTAAGACTTTATACCAGCTTTTCATTCTATAGAATGAATCCTTCCATTTATTCCCACACTTACTTTTTTTTTTTTTTACTTACGCTTTATTATTTTAATTTCCATATAAATTTAAGTATTAGATTTTTGGGTTTTATAAAAAGGATCCTTGCAAATTTAATTACAATTTTATTTGAAGTTGCACGAATTTATAAGAACTGATGACTTTATAATATTACTTCTCTTAAAACACAAATGTGATACATTCCTTTATTTTTATATTCTTAATATTTAATAGATTTTCATACAAGTTGAAGTTAACTAAAGAAAACTAAGTTCTTTGTTTTTTTTTCTTTTGGGTACTAGGGATTGAACTCAGGGGCACTCAACCATTGAGCCACATTCCAGTACTATTTTGTGTTTTATTTAGAGGTAGGGTCTCACTGAGTTGCTTAGCTCCTTTCTTTTGCTGAGGCTGGCTTTGAACTCAAGATCCTCCTGCCTCAGCCTCCTGAGCTGCTGGGATTACAGGTGTGTACCACTGCATCCAGCTAAGTTCATTTAAAATAAAATCTAAGATCCATGCATGGCTTATAAAGCACTAAATGTCCTGAATATTGTCTTGTGGAGAATGGTGACTTGGATCATGGTCTCTTACTGCCTTGTGGCTGTTTGTGCTGGGAACTTCCTGTGCAAAGGTGGAGGTCAAGATTGCCCAGTGCCTATGGTTATGTCCTGCCTGAGGATGGTCTGTGCAAAGGCACAGAGGTATATCAGTCTGAACTTTCAGCTCAGGCACCAACTACTGGGGATAGAGAATTCTGGACATAATAAGATATCCACAAGTTCTTGCAAGTGACCACGAACTTCAAATGTTTGCTTTGGAGAAAATTGCCTACAAACAACCTTTTGATGATAAAACCTATATAATAAACATGCTGTACTAGCTCTGGGTGATTGTTCCTCCATCAGAGGCCAGTGTTCCAGCTTTCTCTCTGTAAGTGTTTCTCTTTCTTAATCTCCCATTTCCCCTCACCAGTTTTCTAAGGTTGGCCGATTTTTAGCTTTCCCAACAGATTTCCCTGTGTATTATTTCTGTGCCTAGATCTTTCCCCTTTTGTGAATTACCATGTGTAGCTAATTCATACTAATTATAATGATCTTTGCCTATGACATGATTTTTATGGTGAAGAATTTTCTGCCCTTGTATACTATAATAATTCCCATGTCATAATCATATTTTTCTCTGATGTTTTTCTTCATAACCTACAGTACAAATGAGATTAAAGAATATGTCTCATAATGATGATTTTTTTTCTTGTAAAGAACCATGAAGGTAATGATTGTTTCTTCTCTATTCATTGATGTTTATCTTCTTGGCTTATACTGCATCTGATACATCATGGGAAAATCAATAAATAGATGTTAACTATCATAATCTGTTTTGTGCCATTAAAACAGATTATCTGAGACTTTGTTATTTATAAAGAGTAAAGATTTATTTATTTTAGTACCAGAGACTGGAAAGATCAACACTGAAGTAGTTGCACCTGGCATATTGTTGCTACCTTATCAAATGACAGTACCAAGTGGTGAGAAAGAGTAAATGCAAGAGAGAACAAGGAATCAAACTCACAATCCCAAATAACTTTTTAAATTGGCAATAATTCCTTTATGAGGGTGGAGCCCTGATTACCTAAACAACTGCTCCACTGAGTCCCACTTTCCAACATGTTGGACTGGGTTTAATTTTCCAATATATGATTGGGGAGACACGTTTAAACAATGGCATCAACAGAATGAAAATAATAATGGGATCTTGAAATAAAAGAATGAGTGAATGAGCAAAAAAAATAGTAAGGTACAAAACTATGATGGAAATTCTGGCAGAAAGTCCACTTATGATATCAACAGTAAGATTCAAAAGCAATCTATCGAAATTAGGGTAATTCAATAAGATGGAAATGGGAGAGTATTCAAGAATGTGAGTCTGTTTTTGAAAAGACTATTATATACCTCAGGACAGAACCACAGATACGTTCATAAGATACCTGTACACCTAGTGGTGAGAGAGAAAGTAACTCAAGGCTTCTGAAATGATAAACACAAATATAAAAATGTTAAATAAAGCTTTCTCATATTTATGAATTTTCAGATACTTTAAACAGTTATTGTGTCTTTTAGTCAAATAAAATGGCACTACATTACTTCAATTTGGAAAATACATTTTATAATATATTGACAAAATTTTCCTTGTTTAAGTTACTGGGTCTTCCTTGTAATTCTATATAGTTACTAGTACCAAATACATGCTTTGATTTATTGTCATTAGCAAGTATAATTAATGTGCTTTTTCTCAAGGATTCTAGTTCATTAGTAGAAATATGTTGAACTCCCAGTGACATGATAGACAAAGTTGGTTTAAGAAAAATTAGTGTCCATCAAAGTTATGAGTTGCAAAATAAATAGCAACAGCCAATTGCATCAATTGAGCCATGATGGTAACACTTGAGTTTCTCTTTATGGAAATAAAGATTATCTGTTTATTAACTCCTTAATCATACATGTATAAAAACTATGAAATAAATTAAAAGTGACAGAATATAGTAGTATGTATTTAATCATTCAAAACCTTGTAATTTAATCCTCAGACTTCAATGAAGAAAAAATTCTTAACACAATGTCAAGCTACTATAAAGTATCAAAAATTCTATTGGTAAAAGACATGATTTCTGGGCCAGGGTTGTGGCTCAGTGGTAGAGCATTTGCCTAGCACATGTGAGGCACTGGGTTTGATCCTCACCACCACATTAAAAAATAATATAAAGGTATTATATCCCTCTACATGAAAAATATTTTTAAAAAGACATGATTTCCAATTTGCAATGGGACATGTTACTGTGACAGTATTAATCTTTTATCAGCAAATTGTATCATTTTCCCTTATCTGGAATAGCAATCTCTCAATGCTGTGATAAAACAAGATTATCTGGATTACTGACTAATTCATTTTTTTATTTTAGGAGCCTCAACATCAGCCATGTAAAATAGCCATGGCAATAATTAGGTAATTAACAGGCCATGAAATTTCTTTCTTTTTTTTTTTTTTTTTTTGTTAGAACAACTCAGCAAAATAAAATTCCGGTTTATTGTTGGACAACATTGTTTCACGCATACATCAAACAGGCCAAAAAAATAAACAGCAACTTCATAGACAAAAAAAGAAAAAAAAAAAAAAAGAAACCTTTTTATCTTTGGCCTTTTTAACCATCTCATACAAACCAACTACTTATAGTACAGCTAAAGTACATACACAAAAAAAGTTACTGGAATGCTCGGAATAAGATTGTTTTTTTGTTGTTGTTGTTTTTGCTTTTTTTACAAGGTTTTTTTTTCTCCTTTGAGATTATAATGAACATGGTCACACCACAAGTAAAGTCAGAAGTAGGACAGAGAACGCTCCAAAGGCTGGTTTGGTCATCCGAGATCATTAAAAATGGCTGACCCCTAACAATATGTACAAAAATATAAAATGTAAATAAAAAATACAAACAAATTTTCCTTTTTTAAAGTACTTTTAAGAAAAAAAAGCAGGGCCTTGGAAGTTTTGGTTCTTTTTTTTTTTTTTTTTTCCCTCCCCTGTTGCAAATTCACGTTGTGATTTTGGTTGGGTGTTGGAGAGCGCGTGTCATCTGCGGGTGGCACTGCCCGCGGTGGGTGGGCGGGCGGGTCTCTCTACTCGAAGGTGACCACGTTTAGATTCTGAGACGGGAAGTGGAGGGTGAATAGGTCACGGCGGCCTTTTATTTTTAGTTTAACTTTTCCTTTTTTGCTGTCTAGTCATCCTCATTGGTCTTCTGCTTCTTGGTATCAACATCATCATCCTCGTCATCTTCAGCTGCCCGTTTGCCTGTAGCTGCCTCAGCCTCCTCATCTTCGTCTCCATCCTCTTCCTCGCCATCACCTTCCTCCTCCTCCTCCTCTTCCTCACCACCCTCTTCCTCTTCTTCATCTACCTCATTGTCAGCCTCCTGCTCCCCATTTTCCTCATTAGCATTCCCATTAGCAGGGGCATCTCTTCCATTCTCTGCCTCCTCCACAACTTCCTTCTTCTCCTTTAAGTCCTTGGTGGTGATCTCGGAGCTGGTGTCCACGGCCGCGTCTGACATGGTGGGGCACGCAGGTGAGCCGATGCAGTGGGCTAAAGAGGAAACGAGAGTTCAGGGACTCTGGCGACAAAGCTGCCGGAGTCCACGGCGGCGGAGGAGGCGCGCGGCGGAGGTGGTTGCGGCGAGCGAGGAGCTGAACCCAGGAACAATGCAAAGATGGCTTTTCAGAGCAGCCAGTCCAGGCCATGAAATTTCTGACACCATGATTTGTTTTTACAAAGGGAATTTGAAATCCTCAGTAACTCATATTCATAACATATATTTAAGTATAATCATATACACATGGTCTTTTGTCTTTCTGTTTGTTGGTAGATACTTGAGAGTATCTAATTGTGGTAACAGGAGAGTTACTAGTCTGTAAGGTAGAGCTGCAAAAGCAGAGAAATAACATGAATCTAACTCCTTACAAACATCTTAACGGGTAATGCAACAGAAAAGTTTGCTTTTGCATAGTGTTTATTTTCCCATTGTGATTTTACTGAAATTTATACCTTTATTATATATTTCATACTTATTCTGATGAAATAAATGTTTTTAATATGAATTTTGTTCTACCTAGACAAACTTTTGTCATTTACCTTATAATATACACCTGGTTTTGTTAAAAATACACAATACTAAGTGACAGTATATTTCAGTGTATCTTATATTCAAGATATTGGCAAATATTTACTTAGAATGGAAATGTCCTTGACATCTATATACACATTAACCTAAAAATAGACTAAATTATGCTTTGAATGTGCATGAAAGAGTTGTTACCTAGTAGAAGCCTAGGTAAGCAGTGAATTTCTTAGAGAGGAAACCATAAATTTCTCTTAGTTAATTCACCAAATTAAAATATTGAAATTGAACTATATACTTTCTAAGGCTGTATGTATTATAATTATGTGAATTTCATTTTCCCTCTGGCTATTTCAGCCATAAAACATCTTTCATAAGTTGCCATATAGAATAATTTTATTATAAAATTTTGAGTATGTCATTAGGGATATTTATGTAATAGGCACACTATTTGTTTTCACAATGATCTCTGATCTATTGGAAAAAATAGATGCAGTCATTATTGCATACTATATTTTAGAATTGATATAATAAAAAATAAGTATGTATTATTTCATGTAGCTTCTGAAGATTATAAAGCCTAGAATGATTTTGCTAGGTGTTTCTGGTTCAGCATCTCACATGAGGATTAGTCAAGTTGTTTACTAGGCTGTATCCATTTCAAGGTTCAATATGTGTGTACAGTAGAGTTTCAAGCTCACTTATTTAGATTCTAGCAGGCCTCAGTTCTTCAATAGCAGTTGCCTAGAGGCCTCAGTTTCCTTACTACATGACCTTTCTATCATGTTAGTCATAAATGGCAGTCTATTCCCCAGGGCAGATAAGAAAGAAAAGGAGAAACAGTTCCAGATTCAAGTACTGTTCTTTTGAAAGACTGAACTTGGAAGTGACATGCAATTACTTCTGAGGATTTCTTATCTTTAGAATCCTGAGTTACTAGGTAAGTCCACAGTCAAGAAGGGGATTAAACTTTATCTTCTGAAGAAGGGAATTCTAGAATGATGTGTTTTAAAATCCCAAAATATGCATTTTAAAGAGAGATAATATTTAAATCTTCCTGCTTTTACTTACATTATCAAAGTGGAAGCAATGAATGAATGCATTTTTAAATAAAATAATTAAGTTTTTTTTTAATCTGAATTTTGATATTGGATGTATTGCCTTCTTTTCTTTATTGTAATGAATAATATAAATATTAGTTCAGAGGCCCAAATTAAGACTTTCTGCTCTTTTAAAAGAATATGATGTCATATTTTGATGAATTCCCAAGGTCAATAAGGAAACATACTCTTGCATTGTTTGTTATTGAATATTTGTGATAGCACTGTCTTGCTGGGCATATTGGAATCCTGGAGATTTATTGCTTGGTAACTTATATGCAATATCACCTGACTTTTTGCTGGGCATTATTACTGCGCATCTGGACATTTTGCTTTCTTCTCACTTCCTAGAGAATGTAGCCTTGCTGATGCAAAATTTGGCTGGGGAACAAAAAGGTCCCAGGTCCCCAAAGTCTGTTAATATTTCATATTAAGGATATTTTCTTCATTTATTTCTGAATGACACAGCAGGAAATAGCTACTCCATTTATATAGGGCATAAATCCTGGTAGACATCATCCCACATAAGCAAATTCCTTATTTAAGGATTCTAGAAGTCAAAAGAGGCTGCACTGAGGTACTGCTTTATTTTGCTATGTGTGTCATCAATTTTAAAGACGGAGTTGGCCTACTCATTATAATGATATTTTTCTAAGTGTATGTATGTGTTGGGGAGGAGGTATGTATGGGGTTTGTAAAAGGGAATCTTTGAAATAAACCTATTATATAACAGACACTGAAAAAAATTAAAGTTTAATAAATCTATGAATGAAATTGAATAATCAACAATGAGGATAATTTCAAGGAATGAATATTCTAAAATTAATTCCATAAATTGTGATTTGGGGGTAGGAAATATGCCATTAAATTTGTTCATTGTTCTTCAATTCTCACTACTAAAAATAGTAAATAATCTATCATTCTATAATGTAAATTAAAAAATTACAGAGATAGGGCAATCTCATAGAAAACATGAATGATTAAGAATTTCTTTGGGTTTCCATAAGATCAATTCCATCTGTAGCTATTACATCTTTATATACTATTTCCCAAGTATTCCAAAGTATGTTTTGTGTTTACAGTCTTTACAGTACAATAGATAAAGAGTCCAAATAAACTGATATTATAATGCACAAAAGGCACAGGCTGAAATGACTTATAAGAGGGACATACAAGTATATAATGATCAAATAGAAGAATAAGATTAAGAAAGAAAATGTTGATAGGCAATAAAAAACATAATCCCCATTAAGAATAAATATGTTTTATTTAGAATAATGGCATTACTGGAGAATGAATTTAAAAGTAAGGGTGTAATTTCCATCAGGATCAAGCAGAGTTTCAGGAAAGAAAAAAGAAATGGAAAAATCTAAGTAGGACAGTAATTTCCAAGAATGGCAGAAATGACACCTGTGAACTTTCACATTAATTATAATAAATAAAAGCACCAATTTTTCCTTTCAAAAATTTTAACAGAAATTTTTGTTTCAAAGTCTGGAGGATGGTAGTGTAAAAATCAAACTATTGGTTGGACCACAATCTCTGATAGTTCTGAATCCCTCTGCCTCTTTGGTGGTATGTGTGGATAATTCTTGGTAATTCTTAGACATATTCTAGTCACATATATACCTTAACATCTTCTCCCCACTTTGCAAGCCTGTGTTCACAAAGTGCTTTCTTGTCTTTGAAGGAGAGCACTCTTATTAGTTTCAGGAGCCTTTTTTTTACTCAAGTATGACCTCATTTTAACTAATCTGCAGTAAGTATTTTCTGAGGTACAGGGGTGAGGGCTTCAACAAACCTTTGTGGGGGGACCTAATTCAATGCATGACAGTGTCTTTCTTTCCCTCTCATTCCTTTTTTATACTACTAGAGACATAAACACGATGATAATACTTATATTTCTTTGTGTATATAAATGATGTATTCATATGTCTTTAGATAGAAACTTTGAAGAGGAATTACTGGGTCAACTGATATATACCTTAAAAAAACTAACATTCACCTAAGTTGTCCTCCCAAAATGATTCATTAATATACCATCTGCCCAAGAGTATTTCCCCACACCTATGAACCCTTACAGTTTTCATTAAAAGTTTGTCTACTGGACAAAGAGGGAGACAGTATATTTTCCTTCTGGCTCTAAAGCAGCTTTGATTATATCCTAAAGCATCCAAAGTAAATTTTGGACATTTATTTCTGTAATCTCTTTTCAAAGAAGGGAAAAAAATATCCCTTGGGTCTTAGTGTGAAATAGACCCATTCCTTCTTGTCTTTTCATCTGTCCTTTGACTATTGTTCCAAACTCAAATTCTTTGTGTCCTTTCCCAACTACAAACACAAAAGTGAATTAAAAAAAAAACCTCTTGAATCTATCAAAGGATGATTCCCTGAGGACTTCTGGTTTTAAGACAAAATATAACTTATAAAGATGAGACAATTTTAAAAAAAATTTAAATGTCAAGTACTATCTAAACACTTATAATAAAAGGTTTTGCACGAAGGAGGTTGAATTTTGAACAGCGAAGGATAATATTCAACGTAATATTTAAAATATTTGTTGAACTTATATTACATGACTTCAAAATTTTATAAATATAAATTAATCACAACAGTATGGTACTGACCTTGGAATAAAGTATATGGATGAAACTAGAAGGGAGAACTGGAAAAGGTATACATGTAAACATTTCTTGATTTCCTTGAAGAAGAAGTGCCAAAGCAATGTAATATTGGGAAAAAAAAAAAAAAAAACTCTTGCTGCAATACCAATATATTAATATGTAAAAAAACATCCAACATTGGACCCTCCCTTACACAATGACCCAATAAGAATTTGGGAGGGTTCATAGATCTAAATGTAGAAGTTAAAACTAAAAAATTTTAAGAGTTAGACATGGTGGTACACACCTGTAATCCCAGAAACTTGTGAGGCTGAGACAGGAGGATCACAAGTTCAAGGCCAGTCTCAGCATCTTAGCAAGGCCCTAAGCAACTTATTGAAACCCTGTCTCAAAATAAAAAATAAAAAGGACTGGAGATGTGGCTCGGTAGTTAAGTGCCTCTGGGTTCATTTGAGAGAGAACAAGACAGAGAGACAGAGAAATATGTAAGACAACATCTTAATAAATAACAATAGTTTCTTAGGCAGAACACAAAGAGAAACCACCATAAAATAAAAAAAAATAACAAATTCCTGTTATTTTATTTTTGGTGCCAGGTACACCTAACCACTGAGCAACATCCCCAGTCCTATTTTTATATTTTACTTAGAGACAGAGTCTCACTAAGTTGCGTTTAGAGTCTCACTGAATTGCTGAGGCTGGCTTTGAACTTGTGATCGTACCTCATCCAGAACTGCTGGGATTATAGGTGTGGACCAATGAACCTAGCTACAAATTAGAAACTTTTTAAAATTAAAACTTCTTCTCATTGAAAGACTGTTAAGGAGACACATAGGTAATTCAAAGTGATTGAAAATAGTCATTATTAAGGGACTGATAGCCCGAATACATTAAGAATGCATATAAATCAATAGAAATGCAATCAATCAAATTACGATATGAACAATAGATATGAACAAAAGGGGGAGGTATATTAATGAACAATATTCACTCTAAAAGGTGTTCAATATCATTGGTCATTAGGGAATTGTGAATTAAAATAAAATGAGGTATTTCAGACCTACCAAAGGGACTAAAAATTCTGGCAGTGCAAAATTATGCTGAGGATGTGAAGCAACCCAGAACTTTTATATGATGTTATGCTATGTTATGTTATGTTACTACTTTGGGAAAAGTTATGGCATTTTCTTATCAAACTTAAACACTGGGGATGGAGCAAGATGACAGCTGTGATTCTTTGACAATCTCACTCCACAGACAAACTAAGTCAAACAACTATTCATGAACCAAACTACCAAGCACAAGAGCTAAGGAAATAGGAGAGTTACCACAGTGTCTGCTTTTGGAATAACAAAATGAAAAGAGTTTTCAAAAAGGTAGGAAGAAAAAAATTGCCCATGTTACCTCTTCCCCAACTCCAAGCAGCACATTGCAGATGTACCTCCTCCTTGTGGGAGGGAGAGAGAGTTAAGTTCAGACCTCAGACTTTAAAACCAGTATCAGTACAGCCACAATTAATTTAATGGTTCTATTCACCCCTACTTCTAGGCCAAATACTGTAGACTGAAACCTTGGAACTATGTTAGGTTAGGTGGTCTTCCAACCTTATGTGGCAGGGTAGAGATGTGGACTATGCCTTCTGAGAAGCAGGGCATTAAAGTTAAAGCAGAACTTTGTCACAGAGTCTAGTGCCTGGCCTGTTGTGGCAAAAACAAGCACCTAGTAGAAACTAGAAGCCCCGTGTGCTGACCAGTGCTCACAGATAGATCCTCTAGCCCACCTCAAGCATCAGGTGGAGATTTGTGCACCTGTGGGACAGACCCAAGTTCTGGCCACCTTAGTTCCAACCTTGGAGTAAGCCTGGGAAACACCCAACACCCTAGTGAAAGCTGGTGCAACCAAGCTTAGGATCTGCCTTTGTGGACAAAAGACTATCATCACTATACATCCCCAAACCTTGAATAGTACCTGGATCATCAGACCAGTTCTCACGAACAGGTCTTCCATAGTATCAGGAAGAGACCTATACTGTACCAGGTGTACACACAGGGCCTTGGTACGCCTGAGACTGTGCATGTCTTTGTAGCTCTGAGACTCATGTGTGACCCAGCTTAGCATCATCTCAGATGTACAAGGGTCTGCCTTCACCAACACTGTCTCAACATTAGGCAGGAAAGTGTGTGGTAGATGGCTTCATCCTCTGGAGATAAGACAAAGTAGTCAGCAGAAGACTTTGCTCTAGAATTTAGTGCCAGGTTGGTGAAATCTAACACTGGGCAGATCTTAATGGTTCCCATCCCCAGGTCTGCCTATAGATGGAGCCTATCTAGAACAGCTTCAGGACTAGCGGGATGACATGCAGTCACAGTCTTTCAGACTTCCATTCTATCATAAACTGTTACTAGTTCAGCAAACTTGGGCCACAAATCCACCTCAGTAACAGGCAGTCCATAGAATTGTGTACCTTGGTCCTAACCTAATGTTTTTGCTGGTCTTGGTGGGCTATGGGCTTAAAGTATAACACAACTTGGTAACTTTGTTAGCCAAAGGGTTTTCATAGGAGTCAAAGGTTGGTCTATCCACACTGGCTTTGTGTAGTTAGGCAGAATCCAGCTCTTTCTGACCAAAGGCTGAAACTACAGAAGGCATCTGGGCCTACATAGGCACCTGGGAAAGCCTATGGGGACAGACAACACTCTTTCTACGTGCTCTCCTGTTTCTTTCAGAAAAGTTCACCAAAAGAGTATTTGGGATAATCCTGGGTAAGAATTGCTTTCTAGTAAGGAAACAGTACCAACATTATCAACAGCAGATTTCTGGCAAATCTGGACCTGAGTACCATCTAGTGCGACAACAGCAGAAGTGACTGTAGGCTCAGAGAAAATAAGTAGCCTGCTTATTAAATGTGGGGAAAAATGGAACATAATTGTAGAGTTTTCTTATGATTATATTTTTCTTGTTCTTTTGTTAATTTGTTTGTTTCTATTCTTATAATGTTGTTGCTGTCATTTCAAAGTACATTGTTCTAAGCAAAAGATATTTTTTTAAGCCTCATGGTAACCACACAGTAAAAACCACAATAAACATACCAAAACTAATAAGCAAGAAATCCAAATATACTAGTACAGTAATTCACCTAACCATCAAGAAAGATTGTAAGTGTGGGAAAAAAAGAACTACAACCAAACTAGGAGTTTCATAATAATTATAGTAAGAGCTTACCTACAAATAATTACCTTGAAAGTAAATGGGATAAATTCTTCAATTAGAAAACATAGGTGGGGGCTGGGATATAGCTCAGTTGGTAGAGTGATTGCCTCACAAGCACAAGGCCCTGGGTTCAATCCCCAGCACCACAAAACAAAACAAAAAAAAAACATAAAATAACTGAATGGACAAAAAAAGTAAGACCCAATTATGTTCCTTTCAAAAAACTTATTTCACTTCTCAGGACATACAGATTTAATGTGGACAGATAGAATAAGATATTCCATATAAATGGAAGTCAAAAAATGCAGAAATAGCCATATTAATATTAGATGCAATAGTTTTTAAATTAAAAGCAGTAAAAATAGACAAGGAATCTTATTATATAATGAGAAAAGTTGTCAAATAAAGCAAGAGGAAAAGCAGTTCTGAATATACATGTCCCCAGTATAAACACACTCAAATATATAAAGCAAGTACTAATAGACTTAAATGAGAAATAGACTCAAATACATTAACTGGAGGGGACTTTAACACTTCACCTTCACCAATGCATAGATAATCTACACCAAAAAATCAACAAAGAAATAGCAGTGCTAATTTGCAGATCAACTTAAAATATATTTATGGAACATTCTATCACTGCTAAAGAAATGCACAATTTTATCACCAGTTCTTGGAACATTCTCCAGGATAAATCATATGGTAGACCACAAAATCAGTCTCAACACATTTAAAAAATTGAAATCACATCAGTATTTTTTTTTTCTGATCACAAGGTAATAAAGCTAGATATCAATAACAGGAAAAGTTTTGAAAACCAGAAAAAAAACAATGAAATTGAACAACTTACTTTTGAAGAACCAATAAAGCAAAGTAAAAGAACAAGAAGAAAATTAAAACAATTCTTGAACAAATGAAAAGAGAAATACAACAAAAGCATTCCTAAGAGGAAAGTAAATATTGATCGATGCCCAATTTAAAAATGTTCATCCCAGCATGGTGGCACATGCCTGTAATCTCAGCGGCTTGGAAGGCTGAGGCAGGAGGATGGTGAGTTCAAAGCCAGTTGCAGCAACTTAGCAAGGCACTTAACAACTCAGTGAGACCCTGCCTCTAATAAAATATAATAAAGGGCTAGGGATGTGGTTCAGTGGTTAAGCACCCTTAAATTCAATCCCCAGTACCACAAAAAGAGAAAATGTCCAAAAATCCCAGATAAACAACCTGTCACTACATCTCAAGGAACTAGACAAAAGAGTAAACTAAATCCAAAATTAGTAGAAGGGAGAGAAATAACAGACTGAAGCAAAAAATAAGTGAAATGGAGACTAAAATAACAATACAAAAGAAAAATGAGAAGAAAGTGTATCCACTATTTGATGAATGAAATATTCTATATATGTATGTTAAGTCCAAATTATTGACTTATTATTTAGTTCTATAGTTTATTTGTTTAGTTTTGGTTTGGAAGCTCTATCCAGTAGTGAGAGAGGTGAGTTGAAGTCATTCAGTATCATTATGTTGTGGTTTATTTGATTCTTGAAATTGAGAAGGGTTGGTTTGATATACGTAGATGCTCTATTGCTTGGAGCATAAATATTTACAACTTCTATGTCTTCTTTATATCTATGTTAAATCCAAGGTCAACATCATTCTAAGTGGAGAAAAATCGAAAGCGTTTCCTCTAAAAACCGGAACAAGACAAGAACGCCCTCAATCATCACTTTTATTCAACATAGTCCTTGAAACTCTAGCCACAGAAATTGCATAAAAGAAATTATAGGAATATGAATAGGAAAAGAAGAACTCAGACTATCACTATTTGCCAACTACATAATGCTATATTTAGAAGATGCAAAAAATTCTACCAGAAAACTTCTAGAACTAATAAATAAATTCATCAAAGTAGCAGGATATAAAATCAACAACCACAAATCAAATGCATTCCTATACATCAGTGATTAATCCACTGAAAGAGAAATTAGGAACACTACCCCATTCACAATAGCTTAAAAAATAAAATACTTGGGAATCAATCTCACAAAAGAGGTGAAAGCCCTCTACAATGAAAACTACAGAACACTAAAGAAAGAAATTGAGGAAAACCTTAAAAGATGGAAAGATCTCCCACGCTCTTGGATAGGCAGAATAAATATTGTCAAAATAAAATTTGTCAAAATATTGACAATAAATATTGTCAAAACTTTTTACTACCAAAAGTGCTATACATGTTTAATGCAATTCCTATTAAAATCCCAATGACATTCTTCATAGATCTAGAAAAAACAATCATGAAATTCATTTGGAAAAATAAGAGACCCAGAATAGCCAAAACCATCTTTAGCAAGAAAAGTGAAGTAGGAGGCATCACAATATTAGAACTCAAACTATACTACAGAGCCATAGCAACAAAAGCAGCGTGATATTGGCACAAAAACAGACACATCAACCAATGGTACAGAATAGAAGACATAGAGACAAACCCACATAAATACAGTTATTTCATAGTAGACAAAAGTGCCAAGAATCTACATTGCAGAAAAGACAGCCTCTTCAACAAATGGTGCTGGGAAAAATGGAAATCCACATGTAACAAAGTGAAATTAAATCCCTATCTCTCACCCTGAATCAAAACAGAACTCAAAGTGAATCAAAGACTTAGGCACTAGAACAGAGACCCTGTGCCTAACAGAAGAAACGTAGGCCCAAATCATTACCATGTCAGTTTAGGAACTAACTTCTTTAATGAGACTTCCAAAGTGCATAAATAAAATCAACAATCAATAAATGGGATGGATTAAAACTAAAATGTTTCTTCTCAGCAAAGGAAACAATCATTAACTTGAAGAGAGAGCCTACAGAATGGGAGAAAATCTTTACCATATGCACCTCAGATAGAGCATTATTCTCCAGGACATATAAATAACTCAAAAAAATCAACACCAGAGAAAAGAATAACTC
The DNA here is from genome assembly GCF_902686455.1 of Sciurus vulgaris. Lineage (NCBI taxonomy): Eukaryota > Metazoa > Chordata > Mammalia > Rodentia > Sciuridae > Sciurus > Sciurus vulgaris. The sequence continues at coordinate 108,848,467 of NC_136471.1, forward strand.
AATCAACAAATGGGCTAAGGAACTCAGCAGACACTTCAAAGAAGAAAAAATACAATGGATCAACAGCTATGAAAACATGTTCAACATCTTTAGCAATTAGAGAAATGCAAATCAGAATTACTTAAGATTTAATCTTACTCCAGTCAAAATGACAATTATCAAGAATACAAGCAACAGTGAATGTTGGCAAGGATGTGTAGGGGGGGAGGTACACTCCTATATTGCTTGTGGGACTGCAAATTGGTGGAACTGCTATGGAAAGCAGTATGGAGATTCCTCAGAAAGCTTGGAATGGAACCACCATTCGACCCAGCTATCCCAATCCTTGGTTTATACCCAAAGAACTTAAAGTCAGTATACTACAGTGATGTTTCAATGTTTATAGAAGCTCAATTCACAATGACCAAACTATGGAACCAACCTAGGTGCCCTTTGACAGGTGAATGGATAAAGAATATGTGGTATATATACACAATGGAATATTACTCAGCCTTAAAGAACAATGAAATTATGGCATTTGCAAGTGAATGGATGGAGCTAGAGAATATCATGCTAAGCAAAATAAGCCATGCCCAAAGAACCAATAACAGAATGTTTTCTCTGCTATGTGGATGCTAATTCACAATAAGGGAGGGGAGCTAGGGAAAAAATGGAGGTACTCTGGATAAGGCAAAGGGGAGTGATGGGAGGGGTGGGGGTAGAAGTAGGAAGGATAGTAGAATGAAACAGACATTATTATCTTATGTACATATCTGATTACATGACTGGTGTAGGTCTATATCATATACAACTGGAAGAAAGAAAAGTTATACTCCAATTTTGTATGGTGCATCAAAATGCATTCTACTGCCATGTATAACTAATTAGAACAAGAAAGAACAATGAAACAAATAAGTGGTTCTTCAAACAGATAAGCAAAACAGATCAATCCTTTCAGAAGACTGAAATAAACAAAATCAAAGGTGAAATGGAATATATTACATTACAGAAATATAAATGATCATTAGAGATTAGTATAAACAACTATATGTCAATAGATTAGAAAAAATGGACTAATTCCTAGACACACAAACCTTACTAACACTGGATTATGAAGAAACAGAAAAACCTGAACAGATCAATAGAAAGTAATATATAGCCTCCTATCAAAGAAAAGCCCAGGGCCAGAGGGATTCACTGCAGAGTTCTATCAAATATCTGAAGTAGAATTAATACAACTCTCCTTCAGTGACTCCAAAAAATAGAAAAGGAAGGTATTCTTTCAAACACCTTCTGTGAGGTGAGCATTACATGGTACCAAACCAGACAAGAATACAAAACCAAAAGAAGGAAGGTAGGCCAATACCCTTAATGAACATAGATTGAAAAACTCCTCAACAAAATACTAGTAAACTGAATCCAACACAAAATTAAAAAGCTTATTCACCACGATTAATTGGGATTCATCTCAGGATTGCAAGGATGGTTCAATATATGCAAAGCAAAAAAACTGATTTATCCCTGCAGTTTAAGTGACTGAGGCAAGAGAATTGCAGTTTCAAAGTCAGCCTTAGCAACTGGCAAGGCTTAAGGAACTAACTGAGGCCCTGTCTCAAAATTTAAACAATAAAAAGGGTTAGGGATGTTGCTGAGTGGTTAAGTACCATTGGGTTCCATCCCTGGTATGAAGAAAAACAAAAACAAAAACAGAAACAAAAAAACAAAAAACAAAACTGGTACACAATACTAACAGAACAAAGGACAAAAATCATTTGATCATCTCAATTTACAAGAAAAAGGCATTGATAAAATTCAACATCTTTTCACAATGAAAATGCTGTACAAATTGGGTATAAAAAGATGTGTCAACATAATAAAGGACATTTATAATAAGCCAACAGCTAACATTATTTTATGTGGGAAAGTTGAAATCTTTCCAAGATATGAATCAAATAAAGGATGCCCACTTTCATAAACACTCTCATTCAATAGAGTTGGAAGTCCTATGCAGAACAATGAGGCAAGAGAAAGAAATAAAGGACATCCAAATTGGAAAACCAATTAAACTGTCACTGTTTATAAATGACATGATCTTATATGTAGAAAACCCCCAAAATTCCACCAAAATCTTACTAGGACTAATAAATGTATTCAGCACAGTTGCACAATACAAAATAATATACAAACATCAGTAGTGTTGCTATGTACCAACAGTGAATTGTCTAAAATAGAAATCAAGAAAAGTAATTCCATTAACAGTAAATTAAATTAAAAAGAAAGAAAAAAAAAAAAAAAAACTAGGGCCAGTCACACTGGCACATGCCTATAATCTCAGTGACTAAGGAGACCAAAGCAGGAGGATTCCAAGTTCAAAGCCAGCCTCGTGAACTTAGTGGAGCCCTAGGTAACTTAGCAAGACTTTGTCTCAAAATAAATTTTTAAAAAGGCAGGGGATGTAGCAAAATGGTTAAGTACCTCTGGGTTCAATCCTTGTTAAAAACAAAATAAAACAAAACAAACCTATGAATAAATTTAATCAAGGTGATAACAGGTTATTAAAAAATATAAAACACTGATGAAAGAAATTGAAGAGAACACAGAAAAGTGTCAAAGCATAGTGTGTTCAAAGATTGGAAGAATCGATATTATTAAAATGTCCACATGAACCAAAGGGAATTACAGATTCAAAGCAATTTGTATTTAAACACCAATGTCAAAGTGGTCTTGGTGATACCCATGTTTAATCCCAGCAGTTTTGGATATAGAGGCAGGAAGATCTCAAGTTCAAGGACAGCCTGAGTAAGCAAGACTCTCAATAACTTTGCAATATTCTCTCTCAAAATAAAAATTAAAAAAAAAAACATAAAAAACTCTAGGGATGTAGCTCAATGGTAAAGTACCCCTAGGTTCAATCCCCAGTACTAAAAATATAAGGAAAAAGAAATACCAATGTAATTCTTCACAGGACTAGAAAAACACAAATGATTCTGAGTTTTTTATGAACCTACAAACATTCTGAACAGCAAAAGCCACTTTGAGGAAAAAGAACTAAGCAGTAGACATCAGGGTATGTGAGTCCAAAACACACCAAAATGCTGAAATAATTAAAACTGGATGTCATTTGCCTAAAAACAGTCATTTGCATAAAAACATACACATAGCAGAATACAGAGCCTGGAAGGACATCATTGCATCTATAGTCAACTATTTTTTTGACAAATATGCTAAGAACACATATTAGGGAAAGGAAAGTGTTTTTAACAAATGTTGAGAAAATTGGATGTCTAGATGAGGAGGAATGAAGTTAGAATCCTATTTCTCACCAGTTACCCGTATCAACTCAAAATCAATTAAACACTTAAATTTAAGACCTGATACTATGAAACTACTTAAGGAAAACTGGGGAAATGACTCAGGAGATGGAATGGGCAAATATTATTTGGACAATATCCGAAAAGTACAGAAAACAAAAGCAAAACTAGACAAATTATATTACACTAACTAAAAAGCTTTTGCACAGCAAATACTCAACAGAGTACAGAATTAATCTATGGAATGGGAGAAAATATTTGCAATGTATATCTTTGATCATGGGGTTGATATCCAGAGTATATAAAGGATTCTATCAACTAAATAGCATAAAACAAGTAACCCGATATAAAAATGGGTCATAAACCTAGACATTACACAAAAGAGAAGCAATTAGCCAACAAGTGCATAAGAAATGCTGAACACCACTAATCATTAGGGAAATGCAAATCAAACTCAAAATGAGACATCACTTGCCCAGTAAGAACAGCTAGTATCAAAATGAATAACTATAACAAGTACTGGCAGGGATGTTAAGAAAATGGAACCCTTGTACACTATTAGTGGGCATATAAATTATTACAGCCATTATGGTAAGAAGTAGGAAGGTTCCTCAAAAGTAGAAAATAGAACCACCATATGATCCAACAATCCCACTAATAAGTAATAAGAAATGAAATCAGTATGTTGAACAGGATCTTCACTCTCATGTTCATTGCAGCATAATTCATGATAACTAAGAAATGGAAAGGTCTAAGAGCCAGTGTAGTGATGATTTGATAAAGAAAATGTGGTACATATACACAATGACTGTTTTAGTCATATTCTCATTGCTGTGACAAATATGTGAGAAAACAAGTTACAGGAAGAAAGTCCATTTCACTATCCTCACATTAATCTACCCAAGAGGTCAGCACCCTCATGATCTCATCACTTCCCAAAAGCACCACCTCTGAACTTTGCTATACTGGGAAGAAAGTCTTCAACAGTGAGTTGTTGGAGGGCATTCCAGATTCAAACCATAACAATGGAACAGTAGTTAGTCATAAAAAGAAAGAAACCCTATCACTTTTATTAAAATCTTTATTTTTACACACTGCATTTTGATTCATTGTACACAAATGGGGTACAACTTTTCATTTCTATGGTTGTGCATGATGTAGATTCATACCATTCATGTAATCATATATACACATAGGGTAATACTGTTTCATTCTACTATCTTTCTGTCCCCCACCCCTCCCATCCAATTTTCCTCTACACATCCAAAGTTCTTTCATTCTTCTCTTCCCCCACACCACCCCCCCACACATTATATATCATCATCTACTTGTCAGAGAGAACATCCGGCCTTTGGTTTTTTGGGCTTGGCCTATTTCACTTAGCATTATATTTTCCAACTTTATCCATTTACCAGCAAATGCCATAATTTTATTCTTCTTTATGGCTGAGTAATATTCCATTGTGTATATATGCCACAGTTTCTTTAGCCATTCATTACTTGAAGGGCATCTTGCTTGGTTCCACGATCTAACTATTGTGAATTGAGCAGCTATGAACACTGATGTGACTGTATCACTGTAGTATGCCGATTTTAAGTCCTTTGGGTATAAACCGAGGAGTGGGATACCTGGGTCAAATGGTGGTTCCATTCCAAGTTTTCTGAGGAATCTCCATACTGCTTTCCAGAGTGGCTGCACCAATTTGCAACTCCACCAGCAATGTATGAGTGTGCCTTTTTCTCCACATCCACACCATACTTATTATTGCTTGTGTTCTTGATAATAGCCATTCTAATTGGAGTTAGATGAAATCTTATGGTGGTTTAATTTGCATTTCTCTAATTACTAGGGATGATGAGTACTTTCTCATATTTTTTTATTACCTGTGTATCATCTTCTGCGAAATGTCTGCCCAGTGTCTTAGTCCATTAAAGAAAGAAATTGAAGAAGACCTTAGAAGATGGAAAGATCTCCCTTGTTCTTAGATAGGTAGAATCAATATTTTCAAAATGGCCATACTTCCAAAGTTGCTATACAGATTTAATGCAATTCCAATTAAAATCCCTTTGGCATTTCTCATAGAAACAGAAAAAGCAATCATGAAATTCATTTGGAAGAACAAAAGACCCAGAATATCCAAAGCAATCCTGGGCAGGAAGAGTGATGCAGGAGGTATCACAATACCAGAGCTTAAACTCTACTGTAGAGCAATAGTAACAAAAACGGCATGGTATTGGCACCAAAATAGACAGGTAGACCAATGGTACTGGATAGAAGACACAGAGACATACCCACATAAGTACAGTTATCTCATAGACAAAAGTACCAAAAACTTACAATGGAGAAAACAAATGGTGCTGGCAAAACTGGAAATCCATATGTAGTAAAATGGAATTAAATCCCTATCTCTCACCCTGTACAAAACTCAACTCAAAATGGATCACGGGTCTAGGAATTAGATCTTAGACCCTTCACCAAATAGAAGAAAAAGTAGGTCCAAATCTCCATCACACTGGCTTAGGACCAGATTTCCTTAACAAGACTCCAATAGTGCAAGAAATAAAAGCAAGAATCAATAAATGGGATAGATTCGAACTAAAGTATTTTCTTAGCACAGGAAATAATCAATAATGTGAAATAAGAGCCTACAGAGTGGGAGAAAATCTTTTCCATGCACACTTCAGACAGAGCACTAATCTCCAAAGCTTATAAAGAACTTAAACTTTACACCAAAAATACAAAGAACCTATCACATTTGACAACATGGGTAGAATTGGAAATCATTTTCAGTGGAAAAAAGTCACAGGAAGACAAGTACCACATGATCTCACTGGTCTATGAGAGGGAAGAGAATAGGGGGAGGGAGGGAGGAAGAGGAAGGGGAAGTACTTTGTCTGAATTGGAACAAATTATATTCCATACTTTTATAGTATGTCAAAATGAATCCTAATGTAATATATAACTAAAAAGAGCCAATAAAAAAGTTGATCTCTGGAGGATTCAAGATGGCAGACTAGAGGGTGACTGCATCTCCTGTCGCTCCAGAACTCAGGATTGAAGAAGGGGAGGTATTGAGAGACTCGGACCAACATAGAGCTGCGGGGTGAGTCTCCCCCACCGGGTGAAGCTTGGTCTGGGTGGCAGGCCTGGACGGGGGCAGCTTCTCAGAGCAGGGCAGGGCAGCAAGAGTTTTCCCCAAGTAGCCCTGCTCCCTCGGGAGGGGGGGCAATCTAAAGCCAGCTCCTCAGAGCAGGCCCGCTCAGTGAGAGCTTTTCTGCACAGAGCCAGCTCCAAGCCCCAGACCCAGCGATGGGCCCCAGCCCGCAGGCAACTTCTGGGTCCAGGGCAGGGCAGTGAGAGATTTTCCCAAGCAGCCCTGCTCCCTCCAGCAGGGGCAGGCCCTGTGTATAGCCAGCTTATAGGAGCAGAACTGCCCAGTGAGAGGATTTCCACGCAGAACCAGCCCAAAGCACTGGACCCAGTAGCAGGCTAGGGACAGCTTTCTTTGGAAGCACTGCATTATCAAGTTCCTCCAAGACTTCAGGCTACTGAAAGCTGAGAGGTGATACACTGGAAATCTACAGGGATACTATAAGCCAATAGAGGAAATATGCAATATCTCAGAGTCCCACTGACATCTGACCAATATGAGAAAAAAAAGGGAAGAAAATTTCCCAAACAAACCTAGATACTATATCAATAAAACCAAATGACAGCACAGCAGAAGAAATGTCAGAAAGGGAGTTCAGAATGTACATAATTAAAACAATCAGGGAAGCAAACGAGGAGATGAAAGAGCAAATGCAGGCATTGAAGGAAGAGATGAAAGAGCAAATGCAGGCATTAAATGATCACACTAATCAACAGTTAAAAGAGCAAATAGGGGAAGCAAAAGATCATTTCAATAAAGAGTTAGAGATACTGAAAAAAAAAAAGAAATCCTTGAAATGAAGGAAACAATAAACCAAGTTAAAAAGTCCATAGAAAGCATAACCAATACGATAGAACACCTGGAAGACAGAACCTCAGACATTGAAGACAAAATATTTAATCTTGAAAACAAAGTTGACCAAACAGAGAAGATGGTAAGAAATCATGAACAGAATGTACAAGAATTATGGGATATCATGAAAAGGCCAAATTTAAGAATTATTGGGATTGAGGAAGGCTTAGAGAAACAAACCAAAGGAATGAACAATCTATTCAATGAAATAATATCAGAAAATTTCCCAAATCTGAAGAATGAAATGGAAAACCAAATACAAGAGGCTTATAGGACTCCAAATATACAAAATTACAACAGACCCACACCAAGGCACATTACTATGAAAATACCTAACACACAAAATAAACACAGAATTTTAAAGGCCGCGAGAGAAGAGAATCAAATTACATTCAGGGGGAAACCAATAAGACTATCAGCAGATTTTTCAATCCAGACCCTAAAATATAGAAGGGCCTGGAATAATATTTACCAAGCCCTGAAAGAAAATGGATGCCAATCAAGAATCTTATACCCAGCAAAACTTGCTTTCAGATTTGACGACAAAATAAAATCCTTCCATGATAAACAAAAGCTAAAAGAATTTACAAAAAGAAAGCTGGCATTACAGAACATTCTCAGCAAAATATTCCATGAGGAAGACATGAAAAACAACGATGCAAATCAGCAATGGGAGGAACTAGCCTACAGGAATAGCCAAATAAAGGAGAAACCAAATCACGTCAAAAAACAAGAATGAGTCAAAAGCTGGGAATACAAATCATATCACAATAATAACCCTGAATGTTAACGGACAGAACTCATCAATCAAAAGACATAGACTGACAGATTGGATTAAAAAGAAAAATCCAACAATATGCTGCCTGCAAGAGACTCATCTCATAGAAAGAGATGTCCACAGACTAAAGGTGAAAGGATGGGAAAAAACATACCATGCATATGGACACAGCAAAAAAGCTGAGTATCCATCCTCATTTCAGATAATGTGGACTTCAAGCCAAAACTAGTCAGAAGGGATAAAGAAGGACATTACATACTGCTTAAGGGAAGCATAAATCAGCAAGACATAACATTCATAAATATCTATGCCCCAAGCATAGGCTCATCCATGAACATCAAACAAATCCTTCTCAATTCCAGAAATCAAATAGTCCACAACACAATAATACTAGGCAATTTTAACACACCTCTCTCACCACTGGATAAATCTTCCAAACAAAAATTGAATAAAGAAACCATAGATCTCAATAACACAATTGAAAATTTAGACTTAATGGACATATATAGAATATACCATCCAACATAAAACGAATACACTTTCTTCTCAGCAGCACATGGATCCTTCTCTAAAATAGACCATATTTTATGCCACAAAGCTATTGTTAGCAAATACAAGAAATTAGAGGTACTACCTTGTGTACTATGAGATCATAATGGATTGAAATTAGAAATAAATGACAGAATAAAAAACAGAAACTTCTCCAATACCTGGAGATTAAGTAATACATTATATGGTGAATGGATAACAGAAGACATCAGGAGGGAAATAAAAAAATTCTTAGAAGTAAATGAGAACAAAGACAAATCATATCAAAATCTCTGGGACACTATGAGAACAATAATTAGAGGAAGATTTATTTCATGGGGCACATTCAATAAAAGAAGTAAAAATCAAAAAATAAACGACTTAACACTATAGCTCAAAGCCCTCAGAAAAGAAGAGCAGACCAACACCAAAAGTAGTAGAAGACTGGAAATAGTTAAAATAAGAGCCGAAATCAATGAAATTGAAACAAAAGAAACAATCGAAAAAATTTAAAAAATAGTTGGTTCTTTGAAAAAAGAAGCAAATTGATAAACCCTTAGCCACACTAACAAAGAGAAAGAGAGAGAAAACTCAAATTACTAAAATTCAGAATGAACTAGCAAATATCACTACAGACACGAGTGAAATACAAAACATAATTAGAAGCTATTTTGAAAATCTATACTCCAACAAAACAGAAAACCTCGAAGATGTCAACAAGTTTCTAGAGACATATGAATTACCTAAACTGAACCAGGAGGATATACACAACTTAAATAAATCAATTTCAAGCAGTGAAATAGAAGAGGTCATCAAAAGCCTACCAACAAAGAAAAGGCTGGGACCAGATGGCTTTTCAGCCAAGTTCTACAAGAGCTTTAAAGAATAGTTCATTCCAATACTCCTCAAAGTATTCCATGAAATAGAAGAGGAAGGAACTCTCACAAACTCATTCTATGAAGCCAATATCACCTGATACCTAAACCAGACAGAGACACATTGCGGAAAGAAAATTTCAGACCAATATCCTTAATGAACATCGACGCAAAAATTCTCAACAAAATTTTAGCAAATTGCATACAAAAATATATTAAAAAGATAGTGCACAATAATCAAGTGGGTTTTATCCCAGGGATGCAAGGTTGGTTCAACATCTGGAAATCAATAAATGTCATTCACCATATCAACAGACAAAGTCAAGAATCACATGATTATTTCGATAGATGCAGAAAAAGCATTTGATAAAATACAACATTCCTTCATGCTCAAAACACTAGAAAAAATAGGGATAGTGGGAACATTCCTTAACATTGTAAAGGCCAGCTACGCTAAGCCCATGGCCAATATCATTCTAAATGGTGAAAAACTGAAAGCATTTCCCCTAAAAACTGCAACAAGGCACGGATGCCATCTTTTTTTTTTTTTTTCACTGTTCTATTTGTTTTTAATTTAGAAAAGTATCAAACTCATAGTGCCCCTTTTTTCACATAAGCAAGCACAAAGATATGAGGTTTAACAGGAAATCATACAAATAAAATATGTATAAACACAAATCCATATTGAGCTGTAACACAGATAACAGAGTAAAAATGAAGAAAACTGGCCACTATATACAGTTGGACACTGCTGTGTCTTATACACTAGAAAGTCTTTTATAAAATCATCATCTTATATAATCAGGAGACCAATCTTCAATCTCATCCTGCAAGATGCATTTCTTTACTATCTCAGAAAGGTTTTCTTCTTCCTTGGCTTTATGATGTTCCTTCTTCAAAATACTGCTCACTTGAAAGAGAGGTAGAGCTTGCAGCCACAGTTCTGCATGTTGTTATTTCAACACGACTGGTGTGCAGTAGGATCATTGATGTTTCCAGAACATTACAACGTCTTGCAAGCTCATTACTCACTTCTGCTAGCCTTTCCTTCGTCCTTTAAAGACTGCACTGTTTCCTCCAATGTTTTCTCCCTCCCTGTCTTTTCACTTGTTGCTTCATACTGTCCTCTTGGATCAATTTCCACAGAATCATTCTGCCTAGATTGAAGAGTTAATATTTTTTCTTCTATTTCCTTCTTCTCCTCCTCCAGTTTTCCACACGTAATTTCTAATTCTTCCACAGACAGAACCTCCTGCTTCAGGAATTGATTTTCCATATTTAGGTACGCATGCTGTGAAGATGAATATTCCAGTTGTTCCTTAAGATCATCCAACTCCTTTTCATAGAAAATTTGATTGCGCAGAATCTCTTTGACAATGTCCCTCTCATTGTCCATATCGATTTTTGCCTGATCATGATGTTCCTTCTCAAGAGCCAACTGCTGTTTATTGGGTTTTTGAAGTTCATCATGACTAGAGGCAGAAGCAGCACCACCACCTTCCCACATTGCTGGGGTTTCAATTTTCTCTATTTCAGGTCCCCTGCAGTGTTGTTCATCCTTTAGTTTGTTAACTTCACATACATCAAGTCTTGTCTGTTCTTCCTCTGATGTCTTTCCTGCAAGTACTTCTGGGTATTTATTTTGAAACATTTCACGTTGCTTTTCTTCATATGCAACAGCTATTTCTTTAAGGTTATCACTGCGATTGACTGCATAGGACAATGCAGTCCTACCAGAGCGATCTTTCAAACACACGTCAACTCCTTTTTGCAGCAGCAGCCTGACTGTTCCTTTGCTTTTGTGTCCTGCTGCGAGCATCAGTGACATTCTTCCATGATGATCCATCGAATTGGATGCTCGCTCCCATGTCCACTAGGAATTCTGCTATTTGCTGATTGTTTTCTTTCAGCACAAGTAATAGTGGAGTGAGGCTGTCGTTTTTTGTTTCAATCATCGCCTTGTGCCTAAGCAGATTTGCTGCTGTGCACGTGTTCTTACTGTAGACGGCATAGTGCAGAGCACTGTTGCCACTGGCATCCATCACATTTGGATCTGCATCAGACTGCAGCAACATCGTGGCACACTCCTCTGCCTGGAATTGTACAGCCTGTTCAGTGGAGCTGCTAAGCTCATCTCCAGATTCAGAATCTTGATGGATTCTTTCCGAGCCTTCTCCTACTGAATCACAAGACTGTTTGTGGGAAAAGCTAGTTTTCTCAGTGTCCAAGAACTCCGGACCAGGAAAGTGACCAAATAAGCGTGTCCTGTTCTGGCTACAAACTTTAGGAGAATGTGAGTCACTGTTAAGCTTTCCATTATTATGGGTCAGGTCCAGGCTTAGATTGAGAGTCTGACCTGGATTAAAATTGGGTCCAAAATTCTGATTGGCATCACGAATAAGACCTGTTCCTTGAACAGACGATGATGGCTTTCCAAAACTTGAAAGCTCAGGCGGTTTGTTCACATTTTCTGTTGATCTCTGAAGCTGTGGACTCTGCATCATTTTCATAGAATTATTTGGCACTCCAACTGCCTGCTTTAACAGGCGGCATTAGAGCTTTGCGGGTGACCACCTTAACATATTGGGCTGGCACATAAAAGGGTTTGGAATTCTCATCCAGTTTAACTTGCCACCAGCCGTCATTGGTCTTTTTCACAAGATGTACAACTCTCCTTGTTTCATCACAATCTTTTGGTCCTTGGCTTCATATTCATAATCATATTCCACTCCAATATACACTTGTCCTGGAACCATCTTCCCACTTCTGTCAGCCATTTTTATTCAATATTATTCACCTCTCAAAAGGGATAGCATGCCACATTATGGCTTTAGGACTTGCTGCATTAATATAGCTGTAATCCCAGCTACTTGAGCAGCTGAAGCAGGAGAATGAAATATTTGAGGCCAGCCTGGGAAACTTGGTGAGATACTGTCTCAAAATATGTAGTTCAGGGGTAGAGTGCTTCCTAGCAGGCATGTGAGCCTTAAAAAGAGATATAAAAATCCAGCATTACATTTAAACTGAGGGCCCAGCGGCCTTGCAGTGGCAGGCCCCCTCCTCAGCCAGCACAGTGGGTGCGGTACACCTAGCCAAGCCTGGAGAGCGTTCACACCACCTCAGCTGGCGCTTCCCTGCAACCTGGTCGCTCAGGGAGGGTAACTTCCAAGGCACGTGGAAGCGGGCGGCGGGTGGGGCAGCGCTGGGGATGCCCTCTTTCACCGCTTGTATACCACATCATCCTTGAAACTCTAGCCAGAGCAATTAGACAAACCAAAGAAATTAAAGGGATACAAATAGGAAAAGAAGAACTTAAATATCCCCGTTTGCTGATGACATGATTATATATTTAGAGGAACTGGGAAATTCCATCAGAAAACTTTTAGAACTCATAAGTGAATTCAGTAAAGTAGCAGGTTACAAGATCAGTGCTCATAAATCCAATGCATTTTTATACATAAGTGATGAATCCTCAGAAAGAGAAATTAGGAAAACTATCCCATTCACAATAGCATCAAAAAAAAAAATACTTGGGAATCAATCTCACAAAAGAGGTGAAAGACCTCTACAATGAGAACTACAGACCACTAAAGAAAGAAATTAAAGAACACCTTAGAAGATGGAAAGATCTCCCATGTTCTTGGATAGGCAGAATTAATATTGTCAAAATGGTCATACTACCAAAAGTGCTATACAGATTCAATGCAATTCCATTTAAAATCCCAGTGACATACCTTACAGAAATAGAGCAAGCAATTATGAAATTCATCTGGAAGAATAAGAAACCCAGAATAGCGAAAGCAATCCTTAGCAGAAATAGTGAAGCAGGGGGTATCGCAATACCAGATCTTCAACTCTATTACAAAGCAATAGTGACAAAAACGGCATGGTATTGGTACCAAAATAGACAGATAGATCAATGGTACAGAATAGAGGACATGGACACAAATCCACATAGATACAATTTTTTCATATTAGACAAAGGTGCCAAAAATATGCAATGGAGAAAAAAATAGCCTCTTCAACAAATGGTTCTGGGAAAACTGGAAATCCATATGCAACAGAATGAAATTAAACCCCTATCTCTCACCCTGCACAAAACTCAACTCAAAATGGATTAAGGTCCTTGGAATCAGACCAGAGACCCTGCATCTTATAGAAGAAAAAGTAGGTCCAAATCTTCAACTTGTTGGCTTAGGATCAGACTTCCTTAACAGGACTCCCATAGCACAAGAAATAAAAGCAAGAATCAATAACTGGGATAGATTCAAACTAAAAAGCTTTCTCTCAGCAAAGGAAACTATCAGTAATGTGAAGAGAGAGCCTATAGAGTGGGAGAAAATCTTTGCCACTCATACTTCAGATTGAGCGCTAATTTCCAGAATATATAAAGAACTCAAAAAACTCTACACCAAGAATACAAATAATCGAGTCAACAAATGGGCTAAGGAAATGGACACTTCACAGAAAATGTACAAGCAATCAACAGATATATGAAAAAAATGTTCAACATCTCTAGTAATAAGAGAAATTGAAATCAAAACTACCCTAAGATTCCATCTCACCCCAATTAGAATGGTGATTATCAAGAACACAAGCAACAATAGGTGTTGGAGAGGATGTAGGGGAAAAGGTACACTCATACATTGCTGGTGGGGCTGTGAATTAGTGCAGCCACTCTGGGAAGCAGTATTTAGATCCCTGAGAAAACTTGGAATGGAACCACCATTTGACCCAGCTATCCCACTCCTTGGCCTATACCCAAAGGCCTTAAAATCAGCATACTACAAAGATACAGCCACATCAATGTTCATAGCTGCTCAATTCACAATAGCCAGATTGTGGAACCAACCTAGATGTCCTTCAATTGATGAATGGATAAAGAAACTGTGGTATACATATACAATGGAAAATTACTCAGCCATAAAGAAAGATAAAATGATGGCATTTGCAGGCAAATGGATGAAATTGGAGAATATTATGCTAAGTGAGATAAGTCAATCTCAAAAAACCAAAGGACGAATGATCTGGCTGATAAGTGTATGATGACACATAATGGGGGGTGGGAGGGGATAGTGTTAGGTTTAGGTTTTGGGTTAGGGAGGGTGGCAAGAATGGAGGAAGAAGGACTGTATAGAGGGAAAAGAGGGGTGGGAGGGATGGGGGAGGGAAAAAATAACAATGAATCAAAGAACATTACCCTATGTAAATTTATGATTACACAAATGGTATGCCTTTACTCCATGTACACACAGAGAAACAACATGTATCCCATCTGTTTACAATAAAAAAAGTTGATCTCATAGAATTGAAGAGTAGAATGGTAGTTATCAGAGGTGCTTAACAGTAGCTTGGAGGGATGGGGAAAAGTTGATAGATGGTTACTAAAATACAGTTATGAGCAAGAATCTCTGGGGTTCTATTGCAAAGTATGGTGAGTATAGAAAGTAATTACATAAAATGTATTTTAAAAAGTTAGAAGGATTTTGAAAGTTTTTACAACAAAGAAATGATTCACGTTTGAGGAGATAAGTATTTCTAACCTGATTTAAACATTATACAATATATACACATATTGAATATTACTTGGTATCCCATTAATATGTACATTATGTTTTTATATGTCAGTTGAAAGAAAATAGAATGCTTACATATAATTTGAATGGAAATCACAACACATTTGAAAAAGCTGACATGCATTTCCAAAAAACTTTCCAGAAAATATATTCATTAATTCATTTCTTGAGATACATTTTGATTATCTTTTTGACTGCATATTCTGACCCTATTTTTTATAAGGCAAGAATTTTTAATGCTTTCTAGAAACAATAACTTAAGGAATCAGTTTTTCCTCTAGCATAGTGAGATTTGTTTAATGGATGCTATAAAAGTGGGGTTTTTTTTCAGCTTTATCACTTATACTAAAAATACTATTTGTGTAGAGTCTGACTAATTTGGGAAAACTCTTAAATGAACTACGAAATTTCAGAGTATTTTACGTTTTCCTGTTTCATGTGTGATCTTAAAAACTTTCAAATAATGGTTGCTCATTACTCAATATGCTGCCACTATCTCACTCTGGTGGCCTATGTCCTATATGATCTTTTGTTGATGTATTTTCAAACAAATAAGCAATAAATTTAATTATATTTCATTATAATTCATATAATTCATTCCTCTTCATTAATTGGCTCAGCAGACAAATATAAGAGCCTGTCCATTTACTTTGAATAGCATTTTATCACTTTCTGTTAACTACTATTTTATGTTCTGATTTTTGTTACTTTCGTTATATTGTTTTGCTTCATCATGCTTTATGTATCAGTTATTTTTTTATAAAAAGAAATAAAATGAGTTACTTGTAGACAAAAGGATAATCAGATAGCTATATATGACCCACCAGGAAATGAAAACATCACTACAAAAGTGAGTCCAAGAATGGTCATACAAGAACAGTAGCTTTGTTAGGTATGCACACTTTTGTAATCCCAGTAATTTAGGAGGCTGAGGTAGGAGAATGGTAGGTTTGAGAGCCTCAAACTTAGCAAAGGCTTGCTGGGGATATGGTTCAATGGTAAAGTCCTTATGGGTTCAATCTTCAGTCTCAAAAGAGAACAGCATTTTTATTCATTTTGGCATTAAAACCAGAAATGGTTACATTGTATACAAGAGGAGCATGGATAAACAAACTGTATTATACTTGTACAATGAAGTACTACTCAGTAATAAAAATGAAAAAAATTTAAAAAATAACATGGATGAATCTCAAAAGGATTGTGCTGAGCAAAAATAGATAAAATGATACATATGATTCCATTTACATTAAATTCTAGAAAATTCAAAACAAATTCTGACAAAAAAATCATATCAATATTTGTCTAGGGAATAAATGGAGAGATTGATTTCAAAGTGGCATGAAGAAGTTTTGGTCATTGAAGAGAATTTTCAGTATATTGATAGTAGTTTTAGATTCCTGTATATATACTTACGTAAACACTCACCAAAAGATGCACTTTGTCTTATATGTACATGAAATGTGCTTCAATAAATTTGTAGTAACAATTATAAACATTGACCTCAAGCTAATAATATTCATGTTGAAGATTTTAGGGGAAAATGTTCCATGACTTCCTTGCAATCACATCAGAAAAACAAGATAAACTGATATATTGATGGGAGCATGGATAAACATGTATTAAACCATGTAGAAAAAATTGTATTTATATTGTAGGTGGAAAGTACATAGAGGTTAACCATAAGGTCATTTCAGGTTTTTCTATATGACTGAAAACTTCCATTATGAATGTATAAAAATCCCAGAATGTCATATTTAAATGTTGGGAAAAAAAGATTTATGGCAAGCTCATAAGTATGCTTTTTTATTAGCTCAGAAAATGTCTTCTTTTATGATGTCTTTTAGGTACGTATTGAAAAATTATTTTTTAATTGACAGTAATTTATTTGGCCCAAATAATACTCAGGAAGATTACCTCAAGAATATATTAGCATATACTGAGATCTGGAATATGTTGATATTTCAAGCCTTTGGACTCTTATATTCACTGCTCTGAAGGAGAACCTATTCATTAGTGGATATGTACAAAAGGTTATATTTTCTTATGCCATCGAAATCTGTCAAGTGTAATTTCCAGGAGACCAATGTACTGTGATATGTCTCTTTAAAAATTATGTCATATTCTCATCTAAAGGCTTCCATTCCACACACTTAATGTTCCCCACTACACTTTTTGGCAAACCCCAACTCTATTACAAAGAATAAATGTCTATGATCTTCTGGACAATCTCAAACCGAACATGGCATACAATGAACACTAAATACATATTCATCAAATGAATAAATCAAATGATTAATTGACCTTTCTTTTATATATATATGTATCCATTTCACATGCCAATACCACTTTGTAATTCATTACAAAGTTTAAGGTAACATTTACAGACACATATCTTTATAAAATTAGTATTGAAAAAGGTATGATTCATAAATTAGTCCTTTTATGCTGTGTTCTATCTCTACTACTTACAGGACATGTGGTCTTGCCTAAAATGCAAAATTATGAATTATTTTTTCTTAAAATTTGGATTAAAATCCTGTTTTATAGGTTCACCATGTAAATGAAGTGGATTACGTTAACTTTATTCAGTTCAAAAAACTCCATGAGGAATATGGTTTACCTGGTTTCCTTCTAGTTCAAAATCTTGTTTAAAAGTTTTCAAAGTATCATTCATTCCAGTTATCTGTTTGAAACAATACTTGGATGTTATAAAGAAATTTATAAAGACAAAGGAATTATTAGGACAAAAAGAACCTCTATTAGTGATTAATAGCTCAAATTAGCCTTAATTATAAACCACAAAAGTGAACACCTTACTGTCAAGCTTTCATTGAAGCTTACTGTTATCCTTCACTTAGGAGCAATTAAAAATCTTTCACCTAATATTACCAAAAGTGGAGATTCGCTGGGGTGGTGGCTCAGTGGTAAAGGGCCTGCCTGGCATGTGTGAGGCACTGGGTTCGTTTCTCAGCACCGCATAGAAATAAATGAATAAAATAAAGATCCAGCAACATCTAAAAGAAAAAAATTTAAAAAGAAAAAAAGTGAAGATTCTTTTTATGCTTTTATTAGTGTATTTTGCATAATATTTAGGATCATTTTGACATAATAATCATTGTACATGCATGGAATATAATTTACTTCATTTCAATCCCCAATATGTTTGCTTTCCCTCTACTTCTCCCACCTGCTGTTACCCTTCATTTCCTATACAGGTCTTTCTATTTATTCTTTTTTTTTTTTTTTCCCAAAAGATCTCCAAGCCAAACATTTGGCCATGTTTTTATTTACTACATATACTATAAACATATACAATGCATGTTATAAAAACATTTTTAATTTAACTGTCAAGAAATTTATAGCATTATAATAAAATGGTACATGTTCATATTTTATTTCAAATGGGTTTGCTTATCACCCATTTCAAACCATTAATGGTACAAAAAAAAACAGTGAAATGTTACATGTGGAAAATTTAAAATTACCTACTTGTATTATTAACAATAAAGAAGTTCAACAAATTAATAAGAATTAACCATGTCCAACATTAGCATCCAATAAATGAGCTTTTGCAGAAACAATTTATAAAATATAGCAGCCAATTTCAGTTTACTTTGAGATAATGAATATGTACTTGACTAGGATTCTAGCATGTTTTTTGGAAGATAGCTGTAAGAAATCCTTTTGATTTCTTGATATCCAATAACTGCCACACAATCCAAATCCAAGCCAACAATTTATGTAATGGCTCCAGAAAAATAATCATTGATAAATTCTTATGATATGGGTAGAGTTGCATATTCCACTAATATTACATGATGAAAAGAGACATTACAAGCCAATATCAAAGGCAAAGGAAAATATAAATATTCAAATCAGTTGAAACAAGGTAAGGTTCTTGTACAATTATTTTAGATGACATACTTTCAGGAAAATAAGACTTATCTAATTATAATTGGTACTTTATGGGTACACATGAAGTTTCTTGTCATTTTTAAGCATATTCTGTTTATGACTCTAATGATATTCTGGTTCTGTGTGCTATTCTTGCTGATGTGACTTGTAACCCCTATACATGTTTTTCGTTTTTACTTTAAAAATCTTTGTGTGGTCAGGCTTGGTGGTGAAAGCCCATAATCCCAGTGGCTCCAGAGGCTGAGACAGGAGGATTGTGACCCTGGGTTCAATTCCTGGTACAAAAATATATAAGCGTCATATGGTATGTACATGTGCTATATTCACTAGCTCAGAAAAAAAAAAAAAACATTATTCATGTGCTGTGCAATCTGAAGGAACATAAAAAATAATTTAGTTGTAAAGCTTATTTACTGATTGCTGTCCAACATGAACTATATAATTTCTTTAGACTGAAAGGCAAACATCACCATACAAAACCAGTCAGTTACTATCCCTAACTGTAGCAGTGAACTTTTGTTTCAGTTTAACTATTTCTTACCTAAATTATTTAGGCAGCTATATATTAGAAAACCTAGGGGAATTTTTATGAAGTGGACAGTGGTCAATAAATACTATCTTCTTTTGCCTGTCAGCACTATGGCTCAGTATATATTAAAAATAAAATAGAACTTTACAATTCACAAGAATTAAAAGGAGACCAAAAATCCATAATGAAAAAATGATACATATAAAAACAAAATATTAAAAAGTAATTAAATATTAAAATATTTAATTAAATATTTAAATTAAATATTTAAAATATTGATTACAGAAATTATAATTCCTTGCAAGTACATTTAAAAGGATCATGCATCTTGGTATTATTTATGATTCAAGGAAGACTCAAGTGTTATAATATTTCAAAGGTCTCTCTTCTGTCTAAACATCCTTGATCCTGACAGAGTGATTTTTCTGAAACACAAATCTTATCATTTCACTCAGCTTTTTAAAATTCCTCAGTGACATTTCTTGGTCTACAAGATAAAATCTAATAGATTTCAAATGACACAAGGTCCTTGATGATGTAGATATCCCCTATTTCTCCAGTCTTCTTTCTATAAGCCCTTAAAATTAATCCCTTCGATTCACCTATAATTACTTCTTACATTTTCCAGTTTCCAGTATGCTTATGTTTTAAGCATAGATGGAGATATGCTACAAGGACATACTCATGCCAATATCTTGGCCCGAAAACGAAAATCCTTACTCATCTTTCAATATTCATGACATCACCTTAAAACATTCTGATTATCACAGATGAGTGTCTATTCTTACCATTACACTGTCAGATTATGATATGCATTGTTCACTTGTATGGTAACACAAACAAGCAACTGAAATTGGAGAGGTAATAAATTGTGACTACTGCTTTGGATCCATAAGTATAGGAACTGGGAAGGGTTTTGGGGGTAAAGGGGAACTGGGGATTTAATTCTTTTTCTGATATTAGGAATTGAATCCAGGAGCATTTTACCATGAGTTACATCCCCAGTCCTTTTTTGTTTTGTTTTATTTTTGGTTTTTTTGAGACAGGGTCTCACTAAATTGCTTAAGGCCAAACCAAGTTGCTGAAACTGTCCTCAAACTTGTGATCCTCCTGCCTCAGCCTCTTGAGTTGCTATGATTAGCTGCTTGTGCCAGCATTCCCAGTGGGAACTGGGAAGCTTTAAAGTGTTTTCCTTTCTCAACAATCATAACCATCAACATAATTCCTAGCCTGGATACTCAGGATTCCACCCTCTGTTTTGGCAACTTCAGAACTGTAAGTTATTGAAAGAGATGCATCATCTAGGCAGATGAATTAGGATAAGCAAATCAATCACAGGCATTTCTGATTTCAGCTGGAAAATCTTTAAGGAAAGCAGTCATAATTGACTCTCAATAGAGAGTGTGACTACTTACTATTGATGAGTCTCAAAGTTCCATGATTCTATATGGCCAGTGTCTTACTCTAATCCTCCTAGTCTAACAAATTAACACAGCCTGGGTAATTTGAAAATAATAGAAATTTGTTTGATGTGGTTGTACAAGACAGGAGGTACAAGAGCAAGGTACTAGCAGATTTTGTGTCTGTTAAGGGTTTACTTCATGCTTCCAGAATGGCGCTTTGTTAGTTCATCTTTCAAAGATAACACTATATCCTCACATAGTGAAAGAGCGGGAAAAAAAGCAAAAAGGGATTAGGGTGTT
Organism: Sciurus vulgaris; assembly: GCF_902686455.1. Classification (NCBI taxonomy): domain Eukaryota; kingdom Metazoa; phylum Chordata; class Mammalia; order Rodentia; family Sciuridae; genus Sciurus; species Sciurus vulgaris. The sequence continues at coordinate 108,869,664 of NC_136471.1, forward strand.
CCCTTCTGCCCACATGGCTAGTCCTAAAGTTACCACCTTTTTATACTGTCACATTGGTAGTTAAGTTTTAACATATTTGGGGAGACATTCAGACATCTTTCTACAAATTCCAGTGCGCATGTATGATTTTTATGGTGCTATAAACAAGAGTGCTCAGTAGTGTTTGTCCTACATTTCTTATGCCACCCCTTCTCCACCAGATACAATTCCCTCCTTGCCAGTTTCTGCAGTCCTACTTAGCCTTGCTTGCTCCCCTATTTCCCAGCTTAGTACTCCCCCTCTAATCTCTTCCAGAAAATTAATTAGTTTGAGCTTTTGTTGATCTTCTCTCTACTTTTCTGAAGTGTCATGCACTATTTTTTATATTCAGGCTTTTGATTGTCAAGTATCTTTGATCTAAATAAACCCCATGTTAAAAATGTAAGTATTGGCTTGCAAAACTGTCATCTGTACTGTTTAGTTTAGAAGGAAAAAGTTGAACATTTTTATTGAAATCTTAATTTTCTTAGTAGGAAGGAAGTTCTCATTTCTGGAAAGGCAAGAAAAATGAGCAAAAATTAAAATTTCAAGTTTTCTTACTAGCAGGTTTTTAGGTTTGATGTGTTAGAACATTTAAATAACTTCCTTTACAAAAAGAAAGCAAATATTCTTTTTGGAATATAAAATGTATTATATTTTTTTCACTGATAAGCATCAACGTGAAATTATCTTTGTTTGTCCAATCTAAATTTTTTGAAGAAGCTCAAGAACACTTTTTGTGGATAATATTTCAATTTACATTCCCACCAGTATGTATACAAGTGTTCCTTTCTGCATATCCTTACCAATAGTATCTTTAGTCTTTTTAATAATGGCCACTCTATCAAGAGTTAAGTGATATATCATTGTGATTTTAATTTGCTTATGTTTAGTCATGTCAGACAGCTTTCCATATACCTATTGGCCATCTGTATATCTTGGGAAAATTTTACTAATGGAGTATCATCTTAACGATTCTCACTGCACCAAAAAAGGGAACTGTGAGATGATATGGATACATTAGGTAGCTTTACTATAGTAATCAGTTCGTTATGTACATGCATATGAAATCATCATGCTCTGTATCCTAGATACAGACAATTTCAATTTTTTTAAAAACAAAAAGAAAAAAGTAGGAAAAATATCCATTATATTTCTTTCAGCTTTTTCATAACTTGTGATTTAGTTAAACTTCATTTCAATGACACAGTGCATCGACTGATGCCTGCTATAACTCTCACATGAAGTGATGTCTACAAACTCCCTACTGCTCTTCATGTGTCTAGAAATCTCCTACTGTTCTTCATGTCTAGACAGGTCTTAGATGTAGATGGGATCCATTTACATCCCTCCAATGGTGTTAGAGTTCACCTCCAGGGGTATGAAGGGATAATCATCATAAGTGAAAATTTACTAAATTCAATCATAATTTATTTTAGAAAGGACCTCGAGGAGTTAAAGAACAGGAAATAAAAATTTTGGTCATAATTATGTTGTATTGTAATGAATAGTCAATAATTGGACAAAGATAATAGAACATATTAAACTCCTTAATATCATTGTAAACTTTCTTATATTAAAACTAATCCTTTTTAAACTGAAAATGTTTTTTAAAAATAGGCTGTGTGGTGGCACTTACCTGTAATCCCAGCTACTTATAATATCTAGATTTTATGACTATAAATACTTTAATATTTCCTTAATATTAATTACATATCCTAAAGAAAAACATTTTTTCCTTAAATTTATTTTTAAGTCCTTTGAAAAATCTCTCCATTCCTAAAATCATGGTTGAGCTCAGTACACAAGTATATTCGAGTCATCAGGTTCAATTATTATAATGCCTATTTTATATCAGTCCGTTAACCATACGTAGTAGATACTACTTATTATATAGGAGTTTCAATTAATAATTAATCTTCTATGACAATCTCCAACAATTGTAACTCTATTTTGCCTGTTTCTTCTGAGAGTTCAGAACACAGTCCTTTACCTTAAAATATTTTATTTCACCAAAAGAAAAATTATTCTAGTAGAAAAACTAAGATGTCACTATGATAAGGTAAATTGGAACTAAAAAAGCCTAATTAAAAAAATTCACTGTTGTAGAAGATGACATTTGTAGACAACCTGTTGTGCCAGGATGTATAGAGAGTTGTACAACTGGTAGAGAGTTTGTGGTTGGATTATGACACAGAGAAGCAATCAAATACAAAACTAAACAACTATAAATGAACCAGAGAAGGAAAGGTATTCATCGTGTGTTCCATGACCGGCTGAGAATACTGTTTACCTAAGTATACTAATGTCACCATCAAATATGGATCAAGCCAAGTATGCATGATAAAGCTAGTGAGAGGCTGTTGGCAAGAAGAAATCAGATGAAGACAGATGGAAAGCAGTTCTTCATTTTCTATAATAATTCTTCATTTTCTGTTCCTAAAATTATTAAAACAATCAGTAGCAACATGGGCTTATTAAGAGAAGAAGGTAAGTTTAGAAAGAGTCATTGCTAGGAGCTTGGGGCGTGGAGACAGGAGAAGTTGCTGTTTTTTATAAGCCTCGTAGAACTGTGTGATTCTTTAAATCAAGAGAATGTTTAATAATAATTAACATAAATGCATGATGTGTAGTCCTTCCTGGAATCTGCATTTCTAGACCACCTCCCATGCCTCTCCCATTGTTTGCTCCCCATTATTGAACTAAGGACTACTTTTAAATGGTCCTACTGAAAGCCAAATTTCCCTCCATATTATCAGGTTCAAAATGGACTTAAGAGAAAGGTGCTTCTAAGAGTAAGCACTAGTTTAAGAAAATCATGCAATTTGGTCATTATAAAAATCTTGTTATGGTTTTTGTTTTTTTGTGTCACATGTTTAAGTATTCTAGTCCTATTTCATTTATATCTGAAGAAAGTTAAACATTCTTAACATTTTTAGTAATCACATCATGATAGACCATTTTCATTTTGTGAAATTATGCAGAATTATTTTTGACTTATTGAAATACGCCTTTGTATCCTATTTTCCCAGCATCATATTTTAAAACAAGTGTTCCAGAATAAAAGCTGTATCAGTGTTCTCTTTGATTTCAAATATTTTATGTTTATATTTTTCCTCTAGTGAGGTATTTAAAGAAGTTCTCCATCCTTCTGTGTGCCTGCTAGGGTTATGACATGGTGGCCACTTTGTAATGATATCTCTTGTATGTTGGTTAGAGGGGGTGACTGGGATCTGTAATCTTGGCTGTTGAATTCCTGAACGCTTTCTTTGAAGCTACTACATAATTTTTCTACTCATGTTTGTAAGCACAATAAAGAGTCATTTTTTTGTTATAAAAAAAAAAAAAAATCACTGTTTCTGGAATCCTATTCTTTTCACTCAAAATTTAGGCACAAGATTTATAGTGGCATATAGTATAGATGTTGTCACTGTGGACATATTTTTAATTCATATTATGGGCTAATTTTAAATCCATCAGATCCTTTTAGATTTATAAAAAGTTTAGTTTAGCCATGAAGCTTCTGTCAAACATTTCCTTAATACTACTATAAAGGAAACACAAAACTCAGTGAATGTTAAGAATAAACACTTATATCTCACTCCCAAGTTTGCAGTTTGACATCATCTGGTCTATGCTGGGCTTGACTGAACTTTGTTGTAAGCCTCCAGAAAAATTAAAGTCTTTTCTTATCTTGATCTAAATACCTATAAACTAAAAAAGCAACACCACACTAAATGATTGCCAAGTATGGATATACTCACATTCAAAAGGGGAAGAATGGAAGTCATATAACAATTGCTGGTGTATAAGAATTTTGAAATCTTGAGCAAATGTTGCTAAATCATTACATGTAGAATAGGTAATGTTAATTCATGAAGCTCTAGTTTTACTCCAAGAGAGTGGATTAGTCTGTATGTCTTTGCTTCACCAGTATTTTCCTGCTTCTATCATCTTTCTTGCTGTGCTATAAAGAGGGCATTGAATAAGATGCTCTGCTTGGCATAAGATTTTTTTCCTGTTTCTCCTGCCAGTAGAAATTTATGTGTTCAATGATATTCTTAAATCTCTATGAATGGGCTTAATTTGTATTTTCTATATATTCACTTTAAACACGGGGTTGCTGTGTCTTAAAGCTATATCCATGTCTCTCTTGAGATTTAATTATAAGTAATTTAAGTCCTTAAAATTTTATCTTTGTGTTGTATCTTAGAGGCATTACTCTGAATTTAATCTGTTCCTTCAAGCTATGTTATATTGCACAATTTTTTTTGTTTGTAAATCAGCCAGTTTTCCCCCAAATCATCTCTGTTGTAGTGTCTTATTATATTCTATTAATCATGGTCAGTTTGTGCTTTCAGATATTTGCCTGGAAACTTCTTCACTCAGTGTAAATGGTTATTCAGTCCATTTCCAATCTTATATCTTAGGTCATAACAGTTACCAAACATAATGCCTATAAATAATGAGGTTCCCTTTTCTCTACTACCTGGTTAAGTTTCTGTTATGTTATGTTAATGTTAAGTTTCTGTTATGGCACTATCCTGCCTTAATAATGAATTTCCATTTGAGGAAGCAATATTAACCATACTTGTGCTCAATAAGCCATCCCATACAGTAGCTTATAACAAGAAGTATTTATGTCTCACGCTCACACCAGTGAATTGTTTGGCATTGGGTTGATTTAAGCTGGTTTCATCTATGCTTACCTGCAGGGCTCAGACTGGGTTGAAGTTTACATGACATGCCTATAATTCTTCTCAGACCAGCAGGCCATGGGACTAGTGAGCCAGACTTTTATGGCAGATCAAGAGGGAAAGACAAATGCAAAAGAATGTTTCAAGTTTCTGATATTGTCATGCTGACTCACATAATATTCGCCAAAGCAAGTCATTAGCCAAGTTCACAAGGAGTTTGAAGGAAGCTAACTGAAAGATGGGTATCATGATGGAAGCATTTATAGAAAAGTCACAATACATGAAGCATATTTGAGATGCTTAATTATTAGCCTGAGCTTAAAAAGTTGAAAATTAAGAAAAATTAATACTGGGAAAAACCCTATGCAAAGTAAATAAAGCCTTATATTTTATAGCAATTTAAACTTTATAAGGAATCTGCCTATATTATGTGTCATTTGACTTCATAATAATTTACTAGGGTAGATGGGACTGGCAGAATTATATTAATTTTATGAATGTGTAACTGAGGTACAGCATGACCAGAAATATGGCAAATTTGGTTCTGGGACCTTATGAACACCTGCATGTAGCATATTCCTTTTTCAATTGCAATTTCCAGAAGAGTAATCCCTTAAGAAAACCACAATAAAGAGAAAGTATGGGAAAGTTGCCATGGAAAAGTATGTATCTTTTTTTCTTGAGTTTGTCTCAGACATTTGAAAGTTTATTCTATAGCAATAGGAAAATTCCTGCGTCTTTCATTCTACCTCTTGAGATTATTGTCACCACTTGATTTCTGCATAATTATTTGTATAATCTAATATTTCATTTGAACTGCAAAACACCATTTTAAAGATTGTTAGACTGATACTCTTCAAATAAATATTAAAAACTTTTTCATCTTGTTAATAAGGATACATAGGTGGACATATTCAAATTTCCAATTCATTAATCTGCATATATGTTGGAATATTATAGTATGATATTCACAAAACACTGTATTTCAGTTGTTTCCTCTAAACATTTTTTTAGATAAGAGAAATGACAAAAAAAATTTTCAAAAATATCTATCTTCTTTAGGTACCAAACCAACATCCAGTCTGTACTAAAACTATTCATTTCACAAAAAAAAAAAAAAATTTAAGTTTGTGTATAGTGTTTGGGAAGACAAAATTTTCTTTCCTTTTCTTACAAAATTTAAAGTTACATTAGGAAATTTATGAGTCACATTATTTTAACCTTCTAAGCACTTGAATATCTTTTCATATTATACACAAAAAATAGAAGCCCACATTGTACTGTAAAGAAATAATTTTTGCTACATATGGCGTAATGCTTTATATGGTGTTTGTATTTTCATAAAATAAGCGTTCAATAATAAAATCATTTCAAGCAATTTCATTGAATCATTAGTCAGCTAAATTCTGATTGAGAGGTTTATAAGAAATTAAAATTCATGTGAGTTGATCAAAATTAATGAGTCATATATAGTCACATGTAAAAGATAAAATGTATGTTATATGTGAATGGGAGTCACATTCCAGGTGATAAGTAATTTTTTAAAAAATTTGAATGTCAAGAGTGGCTCAGCAAGGCAGGTGAGCCCCAGGACATCAACACATGAACGATGGGGATATGTGTCCTATTTGCTTGCCACTCTTACTCCTAATGGATTTTTTAAGTGCATCCTGAAGGCTTCCACTGAAGAACAAACTCAAAGAAACTTAAAATTTGTGATTACTTTAGCAGAATAAAAAAATCACATTGTAACTTCTGAAATGGAAGGTTAAGTAAATTTAAGTTGAGATCACTGCTTTATGCCATCGGTCTGAACATGATTTGGTGGGATTAGAGATAAGTGAAGCCTAAGGCTGATTTAGATGAATGAATCTTTGGAAGCTGAGCCTGAAGAAGTCGAATGAAATACCTAAGCAATAAAACTATAAAATGGCACTGCGAAGTTATTTTCTTTTCCCTTCAAACTATCAAAGACTAAGAGCAAAAAAAAAAAAAAAAATCTGCTCAAGGTGTAAGGGGAGCCTATATTGGAAGTACATATAAATATATTGTCTCAGCTTGCTGGTCAGCTTAGTTCTAAATGTATAGGGCAATAAATTTTTAGAATATTGTGAGGGTGCTTTATGCATTTTTGCTACAAATCTCAGCATTTTTCATCTAATATATATTCTTCTATCATGCTGTCTCAAATATTTCCAGAAAAATTTTGCTTCATAGAATAAAAAGAATTCAAGTTTAAAAAGATTCTTCTTTCAGAATACATTCCTTCCCTAGACCTAGTAAGTCATACATACATCTGTCTCAGATGGAATGTCATCAGAATATATTTCTCCTCTAAGAGAAACACTTATGAAACATATCATACACAAAACATTGTACTCTCAATTGTGGACAATATAAATGATACTAGTAACTGATAATTTATTGTTTATCAGGAGAAATACCAGATGTATTTCCCTAATATTTCAATTAAATCTACCAGCACTATTTTTCAGATACCATTATGCTTCTTACTTTATAGTCAGGTTTAAAAACAGAAAAAACATATTTTGTTAAAAGAAAGACAAGATGAGAATCTATGTTGTCAGGAATCAGAGTGAGTACTCTTAAACATTCCTAAGACTGTTTTATAACTATGAAACTTGTAGAAAAATAAGACAAAGATCAGTAGCACAGGACAACAAGTCTAAAACACAGGATATTCCTCAACAAATCTGACTTCCAAATAAGGACATCTTAATATCAAATATCAAAAAAAAAAAAAAAACTGGTCAATTTCTTAGAGGTCTATGTAGCAGAATATCCAAATTTTTACAGGATCCCTTGTTCTTTTTTTTTTTTTTCAAATATTTCAAAGGATTTGCAACTTTGCTTATTCTTGCCCATTCATCAATTGCCTACCTACTCCATGACACCTGCTTCCACCTGCCTGAAATGTACCAATGTATGAGTTTGGATTGGGTATCCATGGAGTTCCTAAGGATTCCTACTTGTAGGTTCCACTCATCTGTGCTGCTGCACAATGTTAGTCTTTGGCAGATTCTGGTCATAGATCACAGGGTAGAAGCCCTGGCCACAACAGAAAGATAAACAAACATGAGTCCTAACAAAGCTACTCATGCCACACACCCCCAAGTTCCCACCCATATCCACCATTTGTCAGTAGGGCTTATTTCTGTCAATATTCCTTTACTGAAATAATTTGCCACACTACAGCAGAACATCATTAGTTGTATGCAATCAGGAGGGCTTCACAGCCAAAATTACCAAACTACCATTGATACAGTCCATTAGTCTTAAAATCCATTTGAATTATATGGCTTCAGGCATTTTTCCTGGCATTCACAAGGCAAGAAAAAAAAATGTGGACAGGCAAAAAAATCTATTAAGATTTCTCCAATTAGCCTTCACACCAAAGAAGACTCAGATACCAGCCCAAAGTCTGGCACTAAATTTCCTCTGAAGAGTGACCACCAGAGAAAAGGGAAGGCGGCAGAATAGAGGAGGTCACTTTCCTGGCTGTCCTGGGGTGTGAAACAAGGAAAGCAGATAGGCAACTTCTCAGTAAGGTGGGTAGGGAAATAAAAGGGGGGACTTTACAGGGGATTAATACTGGACATTCAAAGCAGATTGGGAATTCAGGAGAATGGATATAAAAAGGAAGAAATCCCCACCACCACCATCACCACTGGCACCAGCTGGAGAAGTCCCCATAATGAGCAAAGTGGAGGGATAAGGGAATTAAAGGAACACATTTTTAGGAGGCCTGAGGCAAGTTTGGGTAAGAGATCAGACATCAAAGACACTGCCTGACTAACTTGAAAGGTGTGCTGCACAATATTCTTGTGCAGGAAAGAAGGTACATCTCTCCCAGCTTCCTGCAGAGGACAAAGGAAGGAGCCATTTTGCAGCCATGCTGCATAGTCTGGTACCTAGAGTAGCTGATTCTTGGCAAACCCGAGCTGGGCCCAAACTACAGGCCTGAAAAAAAAACACCACACAACATAGAACATGCCTAAATGACAAGAAAAAATTCAGACATGGAAAGGTTGGAGTTGTGACTCAGTGGTAGAGTGTTTGCCTGGCATGTGTGAGGCCCTGGATTTGATTTTCAGTATCACATAGAAATAAAACAAAAGATCCATTGACAACTAAAAAGAAATATTAAAAAAAAAATCAGATGTGGGACTGAGGATGTAGCTCATTTGGTAGAGTGCTTGCCGCGCATGCACAAGACCCTAAGTTCAATCCCCAGCACCAAAAAAAAAAAAAAAAAAAAAAAAAAAAAAAATCAGACGTGGAGAGGGTTTACACAGGGGAATATGGGTCTGGGTCATGGAAACCCACCTGGCTCCCCTCTACTGGAGTCCAGCAACTCACAGGACTGGCTGGGAGTGGTGTTCCCAACCAGGAATTTGAAAGGGTAGGGGCAGGAGTGACTGAGATTAAAGAGTGAACCTGAGAGACCAGGGAATGTGGGGTCCCAGCAGGGATGGAGGGAAACAAGAATTGATTCCTCCACTGCACAAGTGGAACACAGGGGAGATTCCTGGGTTGCAATCTTCCAGCATGGACAGGTAACTGCTGGGCCCTGTAGGTGTGCAGATTTAAAATCTTCAGAACAATTGCCATTGAACTAAAATCCTAGAGCCTACTTGGGCCTAAATCCCACTTTCAAGAATTCTGCCTACTTAAACTCCTCTTATAGAGCACTCCAAGAACACCACCTAACACTGCTCAGAAGGGAAGCTGAAAATTTTTTGAACTCTAATTCTTTAACTTTTCAGTGAGAACTTTTTTTTTTTTCTTTTCTGTTTAATTGTGAGCTGAATGGTTCATGGACACATATACATATTTGTCTCTTTTTCTCATTTCTAGCATTTTTTTGCATCTATTATTTTTCATGGCTCAGTCTTTTGGGGGCTAGGATGTTTGATTAATGTATTTCAGTTTTGTTTTGTATTATTTTATTTCTTATACTTTTATTTTTGAAAAATTTATATATATTTCTTTTTCTCTCACTTATTTGTTTCCCTTAGCTCTACTCTTATGCTAACAGCCAAACTCTATTGCTCTTTCATTCTTCCTTTGTTTTTTTAACTTCTATCTTCTCTCCTCCTCCCTCACAATCATCATATCCTATATTTATTCTGTTCTCTGCCAGTTCGCCATTGGAAATCATAAACTATTTTGCAAACTTACTGTTTTTACTGTGAATGATAATTGATCACATTATTCCTGTTTATTGTACAATTAACATTGTACATGTCCCAGTAGCAATTGTTTGGTTTAATGCTATATATTGTTTGCATTTGTTGTTATTATTTGTCTCCCCCTAAAATGTGAGATACTGGAAATCTTCAGGAACACAGACTACAGGGTAGAAACACTACTGCCTCAGATCCATACTCAGATAGGCAGACATACAAACAACAAGGGAAAAAAACCATCCCAAACAAACCAAAATACTTTAATAACATGATCCATCCACACCACAGTGGCAGAAATGTCAGAAATTAAAAGTTCACAGTTAAACTGATCTGTAAGCTAAAGGATGATGTAAGGAGTAAAATCAGAGAGAAAATACAAAAAGTGAAAGATCACTTCAATGAAGAGATAGAGATTCTGAAAAAAATCAAGTAGAAATCCTTGAAATGAAAAAAAAAAAAATAATAAACCAAATTAAAAATTCAATGAAAAGAATTACCAGCAGACTAACCACTTGGAAGTTTAAGTTTCAGACAATGAAGATGAAATATATAGTCTTGAAAATAAAGTTGACCATGGATAAAAGATATTAAAAGACCATGAACAGAACTTTAAAAAATATGGGATAACATGAAAAGACTAAATATAAGACTTATCATGATAAAGGAAGGCTTGGAGATACAAACCAAAAAAAAAAAAAAATGCACGATTTTTTTCCAGTGAAATGATATCAGAAAATTTCCCAAACCTTAAGTAAGTATGAAATAGAAAATCAAATACAGAAGGCTTATAGAACCACAAACATACAAAATTACAACAGACCCACCCCAAGGAACATTATATGAAAATGCCTAATGTACAAAATAAGAGAGACTTTTGAAGGTGACCAGAGAAAACTCAGGTCACATTTAGAGGGAAATCAATTTGGATCTCAGCTGATTTCTCAACCCAGAGATAGGAGATATTAGAAAAATATATACCAAGTTCTGAAAGAAGATGGATGCCAGTCAAGAATACTATACCAAGCAAAATTAATCTTCAGATTTGATGAGGAAATGAAAACTTTCCATGATAAAAATCTTAAAAGAATTCACAACTAGAAAGTCTATACTACAAAATATACTCAATATAGTATTTCATGAAGAAGAAATGAAAACTAAAAGTGAAAACCAGCAGAGGGAGGAACTCCACTAGAAGATTAGTCAAAGAAGAAACTAATTCAAATTAGATAGAAAACAATCAAAATGACAAGGAATAAAAAGTTTCTCAATAACATTGAATGTAAATTGTCTAAGCTTATCAATCAAAAGACATAAACTGGCAGATTGGATTAAAAAACAATCCCCAGCAGTATGCTGTCTCCCAGAGACTCACCTAATAGGCAAAGACATCTACAGGTAAAAGGATGGGGAGAAACATCATTCACATGGATCTCATAAACAAGCAGGGCTTTCTATCCCAAAAATCATAAATCCTTATCCATGCTAACCAAGAGAGACAAATGGGAAAAATTCAAATTAGTGAGAAAAGTGATGTAGGAGGCCTCACAATACCAGACCTTAAATTATACTAAAGAGCCATAATAACAAAAGAAGCACAGCAGTGGCACCAAAACAGGCATGAAGACCAGTGGAACAGAACAGAAGACACAGAGACAAACGCAGTTTATCTCATACTAGACAAAGGTGCCATAAACATACATTGGAGAAAAGATAGCCTATTCAACAAATGGTGCTGGGAAAACTGGAAATCCGTATGTAGCAGAATGAAATTTAACCCCTATCTCTCACCCTATACAAAACTCAACTTGGATGAAGTACCTGGGCATTAGAGCAGAGACCACATTAGAAGAAAATGTACACTGAACACTCCATTATATTAGCTTAGGACCCAACTTCCTCAATAAGACTCCTAAAGCACAAGAACTAAAATTAAGAATCAATAAATGTGAGGGTATCAAACTAAAGAGCTTCTTGACAGCAAAGGAAATTAAGAGCCTGAAGAGAGTATCCATATAATGGGAGAAAATCTTGCCACCTGCACATCAGACAGAGCATTAATCTCCAGGATATACAATGAACTCAAAAAACTTAACACCAAAAAAAAAAACAAACAACCAAATCAATAAATGAACAAAGGAAATGAACAGGTACTTGATGGAAGAAAAACAAATGGTCAGCAAATATATGAAAAAATGTTCAACTTCTCTACCAATTAGAGAAATATAATTTAAAACTACACAGATTTTTATCTCACTTCTGTCAAAATAGCAGCAATCAAGAATCCAAGCAATAATAAATGTTGGTGAGATGTGGGAAAAAGGGTACATTCATACATTGCTGGTGGGACTGCAAACTGGTATAACCATTCTGGAAAGCAGTACGGAGATTACTCAAAAAACTAGGAATGGAACCACTATGGGACCCAGCTATCCCACTCCTCAGCTTATATCCAAAGGTGTTAAAATCAGCATGCTATAGTGATGCAGCCACATCAATGTTTATAGCAGCTCAATTCACAATAGATAAGCTATGGAACCAACTTAGGTGCCCTGAACAGAATATTGGATAAAGGAAATGTGGTGTGTATATACCATGGATTATTAGCCAGTCATAAAAAATAATGACTTTATGACTTTTCTCAATAAAATGGATCGATTTGGAGACTATCATGCCAAGTGAAATAAGCCAGTCCCCCCAAACCAAATGTCAAATATTCTGATATGTGGATGCTAATACACAGTAGGGGCTGGGTAGGGGAAAATAGAAGTTTAGTGAATTAGACAAAGTAGAATGAAGGGAAGGAAGGGGGCATATGAATCAGAAAGACAGTGGGATCAATCAGACATAACTTTCCTATGTTCATATATGAATGTACCACAGTGAATCTTCACATTATGTACAACCACAAGGGATCCCAATTAGAATAAGGTATATTCCATGCATGTATAATATGTAAAAATATACTCTACTGTCATGTATATCTAAAAAGAATAAAAAGAAGAGTGACCACCAGCCATTTCCATGTGAAGTTTGAAGTGGCATTACCCTAACTTATAAGACACTTAAAAATCTTTACCTATGATTTGTGGAAGGAGACTTAAGACCCTTATTCAGCATTTTTATAGGATATACCCAATTCATACAGAAAATACCTTATTTCAGAATTTTGGAGGTAGAAACTAGGAACCAGGCATCAGTATTTTTATATCCAGGTGATGTCATTTTGTAGGAAAGTTTGAGAACCACTATATATTTTTTTTAAACCAAGGAACAAGTTTATGTCCATATAAATTTGTGGGTACAAATGCTGATCATCTTTCCTTATGCCAGTTAGATCTAAAATTCATATCTTTATATATCCATCATTCTATCTATAGGTTGTGCATATGTTAGCACTTACATTCAAATATTGACAGCATTGAAGATACAGGTTTTATGAAATATGTTTAATTCATGAAGAATAATAAAGAATCCAAAAAGAAAAAGATTTCAATCTACTCATGGAATCACAAAAAAATTCATAAAGAGGGTAACAATTGAATAGGTATTTGAACCTGGGTAACATATGGAATTTTCCTTGGTTTTTATTTGTCCTAAGATTTATATTAACATTTTATTTCTAATTTCAAACCTAGGAAATCGTGCAATAACTATCAGAAGCTTACTAGCATTCCAATTAACTATCAGAGTGGAGCTTACTTTAAGTCTGATGGAAACAAACCAGTATGCATACACACACAAACATTTTTAGCAAACCAGTATAATAGAGTGTCTGTATTGGGTGTTCCTCCGGGAATAGGTAGTCTCTGCAAAGAAGAAGCAGCAGCATTTCCTCCCAGAAAATAAGCTAAACAAGAGCAAAATCAACACACTTGAGCTTCCCCTTGAACCAGCAAACAGAAAGCCCATTGGACTTTTGAAAAGATTCAGCAGGTCAGATGTGGAAAACCTCATGGAATTTTCAAAGTAAATATCTTTTTTCTAACAGTACAGATGAGTGTTGTAGTCTCAACATATAGGTCACTGCCTCCTACTATGTAAGAAGCAGTCATTAAATATTTGTTGAACTGAATGAGATCACTGGTATAGATTTGTAGTAAGAGAAGAAAGGAGAGAGAGGTAGGGAAAAAAATTTGGATGATGTTAATTTTCTTCACTTCCTCTAGAAAAGTCAGGTGAAGCTTATTTTCATCATTCCATCCTCAGGCTCTAGAACACTGTCTAAAATATAAAAAATATACTATCTTGAATAAATGCCTTAATAAGGATGAAGAAATTCCACTAAACGAGTATTCATCAATCTAAATAATGAACATTTTGTAGATCAGTAAGTGTGAAAATCATTCACTCAACTCCTTTGCAATTTGAATAAAACCAAACTTACTACAATAGCTTAGTGAGGTCTAGGTCTGGATGTTCTATCTTTACCTGTGTCCATAGGTTCTGTTTTCTAGAATGGAAATGTTCAGGTAACATCTCCAGTGCAGCATGTTTATTAGAGAATACTCTTGGAACTATCATCTGTAGAAAAGAGCAGAAAAAAGGCAGAATTAAGCAGAAGAAACAGAACTCTTATGCAGTCAATTAAGGAGAAAACTCTGAAGAGTAGATCACCCATCAGAATTCCCCCACATTGAGTAAAATTGACTGAGTCTTATAAACCTATCTTTTTCTGTCATAGAAAATTGGAACACCTTGAGAAGGGAAAGCATTAGGGAAGGAGCTCTCTGCAGCTTGAGGAGATTCCTGAAGAGGATAAGATATAAAGGTGATCCTCTCTTGAATCCCATCCTTTATCTACTCACTGCCTTTTCCTTAAAATTTCTGCTTAAGAGTCCTTGTTATTCTGCTGTATCACTGTTTATAAAGTTAGGGCCTCAGGTTTGTTTGTTTATTTATTTACTTAGCGCTATACTAGGGATTGAACCCAGGGCACTCAACAACTGCACTATATCCCCAGCCCTCTTTTATATTTTTATTTTGTGACATTGTCTATTTAAATTGCTTTGGGCCTCACTACGTTGCAGAGACTGGCCTCGAACTTGTAATCCTCATGCCTAAGCCTGCCAAGATGCTGGGATTAAAGGAATGTGCCACCATAACCAGTGGTTATATCACTCTTAATGGTTTTATTTTAGCTCTTACAGAAAACTTTAAATTTCTTTAAAAATATAGAGTATATTTTGACATTTTACATGCAAAGAGTACATCTTATTCTAATTTATATATGTGTACATATGTGTTCATATATAATTAAATATATATATATCTAATTTATATGTGTGTGTTTGTGTGTATATATATATAGATACACATATATATATTAATATACATACATATTCTGTCTTCCTAACTCGAATGTCAGGAGGACACTGATCTCATCAGTTTGTTCACTGAATGATTCAGAGTAGGCACTACTATACTTAATACTATCATGAACTATACTATTAATAGAAATAAAGCATTCTATCTGTCTACTGAATGAAATTTTCAGTTGATTTTTTCTGATTGCATTCATATCTTGGCTTACTTTTTTTATATTTAATAGATTTACTTTTAAAGGGGATATAATAAAGGCTACAACTGGGTCAGGCATGTAGCTCAATGGTAAACCTCTTGCCTAACATGTGTGAGGCCCACAGGGATCAGTCCCAAGCACCATGAAAAATAGACAAATAAAGGCTATGACCATAATGGAGATATATCAAAATTTTCTTTTTATTTATACTTTCTTTTATATTTCAAAATTATATCCTTGTCATAAAATTTTGACTATCATATAATTTGTGCATCATCTTTTTAAGATATTGAAATTTTTTTGGTTATATTTCATGCATTTAGCCTTTAATTGCACTTCTTGATATTGAAATTTCAATACCTTTGTTATGTCTTTGATCCTGATATATAATTTTCACTTTCACTTGCTATCTGAAAGTTTATAAGATTTTCTCTCAAATTAGGATTTGTGGAGTATTTTCAACTGGAAATTTATTTTATATTCAGTTCAGGGAACTTCCTATTACTTTAATCCTTCATATATTCAACAAATCTTTCACCAAAAGATACATGATGATAATGGAGACATATGTAAATTTGAGAGCAAATATTGTGATCTCAGAATTATATCATTATTTAGGTTTTCCTTAGTACAATAAAACTATTATGACATGTTATGAATCAGTAAAAACACTCTTGTCTCTCCTGGAAAAATTCCTTAATAATGTATTCTGGCTAGACAAAATAGGATTGGAATTAAGAGTTCTGGAATGTAAAATATGTGGCATTGAAAAAATTATAGTGATAGTATTTTTTGTACTAGTAAAAAAAAAATAAAGGTGTTTATACAGTTTTGGTGGAGGTTTATGTAAGTATAAAACAGTACAATAAACCACAAAGAGAAAAACGAGTATATTGGTTTGACAGCTGTAAAAGTGGAAGCTTCTGTACTATAAAATAATAAAAATCAAATATAACAGGATTTATTTGGAGCAATTAGGTTAAATGTAATTGTTGGAAGATAAAGTTGAAGAAATTTACTGAAAAGACAAAATAAAGTCTATGAAAAAAAATAATAATAATAAAGACTGATGAAAATATAGCACTTAAAACCTGCAGGTACCATTATAAGTATTTTCATAATTCATTATTAACTTTATCAGTCCTTTCTATCCATTTAAATGAAACTCCAGAAAAATAAAGGAGACACAATTTTCAAAGAAAAACTACAAAATGTTTCCTACCATTGAAAGTCATTTTCCACCATATACTCAGAACAATAAAATGAGTAAGATTCAAACCAAAGCATAGCCATATGCTACCAAGTTTACTACATAATTTTAAAGGAAATAAAACATAACAAAGATGAAATTCCTGAGTATCCCTTTTCAAACTCATTCACCTCCCTCCTTGTTCCCTTCTTAAACTATTATCTGGAATTAGTATAACAAAATCATAGGCATGGCTTTGTGCTATGATTAAACAGATATTTATCCCAAAGCAATTGATTTGCTTTTTTTTCAGTTTATACATAATTCTATAATTCTATATTTTCCTATGCAATATTATTTCTATAAAGTAGTGTTGTTTTATCTATATTAATTTTTAATGTTGAATTCTAATTTTAAATAGTTATGTTGAGAGAAAATTGCTTTAAGAAGGTTTATGTTTGTTTGCTTCATCCTGGTACCTCTGTAGTACCAACAGTCTACAATAATTTTCACTCTTCCTCCCCCAACTCTTTCTGATTTGGGGGTTCTTGAATCAAATTGTGAGAATTGAACTCCAAATCATTTTGTGGGACAGTGAATGATTCTAATTTCAATAAGTAAATATCTAGCCCCTCATTCACCTACACCCTGTACTAAGCCAAGACAGACAAGCTTCTTTGCCATTTCTTTGTGACACTGAGAATACTTTTTTTAAACCCACTCTTTTAAACTAAAGTAGACTGAATATTCTGACCTCCTTTACTACTTTCAGTTGCAATTTCTTTGTAAGCAAAGATAATTTCCCTTCATTTGGGATTTAAAAAAAAATCTTCAAAACCACAAAGTGCACCACTATCCAATCTTTATTTTCACCTGTGTTCAGTACCTTCCAAAACAGAGAATTTCTGGATGTCTTCTTAGGTCAGTATTGCATATTGCAGACATAAAATATCTCCAGACCTGTCTGTGTCTATTCATCTTTTTCCTTGTGATTTCTTCCATTCTTATAGATATTGCTACATATGACTTCCTAAATCTGGGTGAAATATTTTACTTGAGAATAAAGGATGGAAACCATTAAGATTCTTCCCTAAATAAGAGTTTCATGCTGTATTTAATACTTCAAATTTTTTCATAATTAATTTGGGGGAAGGATGGGAAAAAAATCCAATGTTTTAATTAATTTAAAAACAAATATTCTTTGGCCAGGCATGATGGTGCATGCCTGTAATTCCAGCAGCCCAGGAGGCTGAGGCAGGAGGATGGAGAGTTCAAAGTCAGCTTCAGCAACAGCAAGGTACTAAGCATCTCAGTGAGACCCTGTCTCTAAATTTAAAAAATATAAAATAGGGCTGGGGATGTGGCTCAGTGGTTGAGTGCCCTGAGTTCAATCCTTGGCAACCCCCCAAAAAACGTTATATATACATATTTTTTTCTTTTAATCATTTCATTTTGTGGTAGACATGAAGAGGTACCATCCATATCCATTTTAAGGAAGATATGTTGCCCAGCAGCTGAGAATGTAGTCACCAGACAGCTTCTTGTTGTCAAGTGCTTTTTCCTGCCCCCTCAAGTTTCATTAGTTCAAATTAGTAGGTTTTGTTTTTGGTTTTTTATTTTGTTTCTCATTTTTTCTGGGTCTGTATGTGCTACTGAAAGCTGCCTTCACTAAGCCTCCATTTTTTCAGGGAAGCCCAAATCTGGTATCAAGACCTGGACTTTTCTTCCCAATTTGGAAAACTGATAGGCAAGCCTCCCTTGAGAGGTTACTTGAGGGATTGCTGATAATGTGTCAAACCTGCAACACAGTTTGACTTTCCCCCATGTTCTATCCTGCTTCCTCTTCCTTCCCTCCACAGATACTGATCTATCATAAACATCTTTTACCCTAATCACTGCCTTAGTATTGATTTTCAGAGAAACCAACCTGCAACAATTGTTGACTGGTCCATTTCATTGTTATTTATTTTATCATACTTCAATGTTTTTAGAATAACAAACAAGTACATTTGCAAAAACTATTCTCTTTACCTATCAGTCTGTTCATTCTCATTGTAGTGGGAATCACCCAGAAAGCAAAACGTGGCAATCGAGGGTGGGAGAAACCAAACTTTTACTACTCTGGCCTGCCCAGAGATATCAGCACTCCAAAATTCTGAGCACCCCTGACCAATTTTTCATAACATTTATAGGCCACCTAGTGTCATACATTTTTCTAGTCTAAAACAGTACATAATTGGACACAAGTTTTCAAAAAAAATATATGATTGTGTATAAGGGTCTTCAAGTGGGAGCTGTTTACAAAAGCAGACTGTGATAAGGGAAGCTGGCTTACAAGGTCTTCTGTATCTCTAGCCTTGGGCCCTGAGCCTTCACAGGGACATTTACACTTCAAAGGGACATGCTTAGGTCCCAGGGAAAGTCCTTTACATTCTAAGAGGAAGGAATAAATGGTGCTAATTAGTTTTACTGAAACCCAGGCTGGTGGAAATGGGGGAGGGGAACTCTCACTCTCCTGGGCAGCATCCTCAGTTTGTTACATTGAGGCCTGGGTCAGTTACTCACTAAACTATTTCATATTAAAATATTACAGTAGTTTGTCATTTGCAAAATGGTATCTACTTTCACCATTACCTTGAAAGTGAGGTTTAAATTAATACTGCAGTAGTAATAAAGTCATTGAAGTCTATTTTGCAATTGCAGTTACACAATGGAATACTATTCAGCCATAAAGAATAATATGGCATTTGCAAATAAATGGATGGAATTGGAGAATATCATGCTAAGTGAAATAAGCCAATCCCAATAAACAAAGGCCGAATGTTTTCCCTGATAAGTGGAGAATGATATATAATGGGGGTGGAGATGTGGGGAGTGAGAGAAGAATGGAGGAACTTTAGATTATGTAGAAGGAAATGAGTGGGGGTATGAAAAATGGTGGAATGAGACAGACATCATTACCCTATATACATGTATGACTATAAGAATGGTATGAATCTACATCATGTACAACCATGGAAACAAAATGATGTATCCCATTTGTGTACAATGAATCAAAAGGCAGTCTGTAAAAAATTAAAAATTTAAAAAGTAATTTATATTTTACAGAATTGTATTTATATTCAAGTATATATGGATATTCAGCAATATGCTATTTCTTTCCAAATATCATATTGTTTCCATGGTCCTAATAAGGATTTTAAACATTTTGCCATGAAATATATTTCGTATATCTTAACTGAAAACTTTTAATCTTAAAATTACTGTAAATATATACTGTAAATATATATTTTGTCTAATTTCCTTATCACTATTCAATGAATGACACTCTCAACTTTTTTCATTTCCAGAGATGTTTTTTAGAACATGAAGGTATATCATGCACAAAATATAACAAGTGTTTTATTCAATATATTAGTCCAGCTTTTTATGATTATTTAAGTATCATTGCCTTGAACTGAACTTCCACATTAGCATTTTCCAAAATTAGTAATTGCATTTGCCTTTGCCATTTTTTCCAGTTTTCAATATAATATCAGCTAATGCTTTAATGTGGATATTTATAAATATTGTTTTCGTGTTTCTTCAAATGCAATTTTTGGTATTACTGAGACATACATCTTTCCAGGGTCTACTATTAGCACATTGTAACTTATATAAAGCATTATTTGATCCCTACTATACAAACTGCCTTACTTTATTCTAACATAAAATATTCAATTTTTATGATTTTAATAATCCCCTAAGGTTTTCTACATCTACATTTGCAGTTATGCTTGGTCAGTTGTTTTGTGATTTTCAAATTTATCTACTATATTAAAAAAAACTAGGTATCTTTCACTTATTTCTACTGAATATTTTAAATTATGAAAAATTTAAAATAAACATATTCTGAAAATATCCATTCAGTATTTAATTTTAGAGGTGTTCATTTGATAGTTGTCCATTTCTTTCTCAGATATCATTTTCTCCATTTGTCCTACCTCTTATTTTAGTCAATTTTATGATTTCTGAAAAATCATCCATTTTATGAATCTTAAAAATCCTTAAATAAAATGCAGTTATAGTTATAGACATGTTATTTTTTTCATGCCTTTTTCAGTTTGAATCATATTTATGATTGATTTCCTTCCTGAATTAGATTTTACAGATTTTCCATTTTATTTATGCTTATTTTAAAAAGACAGCCACATTAAAAAAATGAATTCATTAGTTATAATCTCATATTTTATAGTTTATTAATTTCTACAACAAGAAAAAAGCAAGAATAAGCTTGGGCATCCCTCCCTCTCTGATTATATTAATAAATATTTTTTCATACCTTCAAAGTAGAGCTCTTTATTTAACTTAGATGTTGTTTTATTTTGCTCATTTAGTTGTTTATGACTAAAATTATCAAAAGTTTTTAAATGAAAATGATGTTATCTCATATAATCTGTAGTTTACACACTTTATAAAATGAAATTCAGAGAAGTGCTGTTTTTTCCAGGTTCTAAAATTTTATATTATTGATGATGTTGTAAGTTCATTTTTAATATCTAATTTTAAAGAAATTGTGGCTGATTATGTCTTGTGCAATTTCTAGTTTATATGATAAGTTACTGAAAATATTTGAAGAAAGATGAAAATACTTCATTTTGTATGGTGTTTCAATTTTCCTCTGATTTAGAAAATACATATATATTTTGTTGATGCATAATTATATATATTTATAACAATATGATGTTTTGATTTATGTATACATTGTGTAATAATCAAATAACAGTTATTAGAATATCCAGCATCTTAAACTCATCCTGTTTTTATTGTGAGAACATTGAAAATCCTCTCTTTAGGCAATTTTGTGGTATGAAGTGCATTATTATTAACTATATTCACCTACTGTGCGATAGAATACCAGAATTATTTCTCTAAACCATAACATTGTACCTGTTGACCGACATCTCCTCATTCCTTTTCCCCTCTGTTCCCTGCAGTCTCTGGTATGCACCATTCTACTCTCAATTTCCATGAGATCAACTTTTTTAGATTCCACATGTAAGATTCTGTGGTATTTGTTTTTGAACCTGGCTTATTTCATTAAACATAATGTCCTCCAGTTCCATTCATGTTGCTGCAAATGATAGGATTTCATACTTTTCTATGGCTGAAGAGGAGTCGGTTTTTAAAATAAGCCTATTATAAGCACATTGCTAATCAAATTTTAATGTTACTTTCTTGATTATCTTGGTATGTTAAATGTTGAAAGAGCTATGATAAATCTCTTTAAAAATGTAAATGTTATCGACTCCTACTTTTTTAAATTTCATTTTTGTTATTATATTAATCTATGCTTAAAGTCATATTAATATAATGTCATCATCCTGAATAAGGCTGTAAAAGTACAGAAAATGATCACCATTTCCTGGTTTAATACTTCCCCCAAATAACTTTGATATTGATATTGCTGCATTTGATAATTTTTTCAAGTATATACTTTTTCTTTATTCTTTTATTTTGAAATATGTGTGTATATTTTCTTTTTGTAAGGTATTACGGGTTTTTGTCTCAAGGAAATTCTAATTTTGGGGAAGGATGTGTAGGAGAGCTTAATTTGTCATTGTTTTTCTCCTTAATTTGTTAGCCCTTATTTCAGTACTTGTTTATGTTCTTTGTAGTTCATTTTTCCCTTGCTATTTTCTTTCTCTTTTCTTTTTGTCATCCATTTATTTAATCCAAAATATACATGAAGCACCTTAAGTGTTCAGGAATGTTCAGAATTTATATGAAAATTATTCTTCCTATCACACAATAGAAAAATTCAATACTCCTCTTTTTCCCTGTCATTCCTGGACCAGATTCAGTCTTGAATAATTTAATTTTGAATTAAGTAATTCATTATTATGAACTTTTAAAATCACATCACTCAAGATTTTTATTTTGTGATAAATTTCCTAATCATTTTATTCCATTTTTCCCAAAACTGTTGCCAATGCTTAACAAAAAAAAAAAAAAAAAAATTGAGGTTTTGTTTTTTTACTTATTGTGAAATCATAGATTTGCACTTGAAGGAAAAATCCAGAGTATATTTTTTGTTAACGCATCTCAGAATGTGTTTTTTGTGGACCTACCAATTGGAGCAATGGTTTAATTATGTACATAAGTACCAAATACAACTTTTTATTATAGAATATAATGGACACTTTTCTCAGTTCTTTGGATATAGTTATTGACATTTGGAAATCTAAAATTAAATTTTTATAGAAGGAAAAAAGGAAATTTATTCTCAGTGATTACAGGACTTTCTTCTTTGTCATTAAATTTCAAAGATGTTACATTGGTATGATATTGAATATAATTGAAATGGTCAAAAATAAAATTAGTTATATGGAGGAAAAACTTAAAACATGTTTCTAGAAAGCAGAAAATCTTTTTAAAAAAAGAACGGAACCCAGCAACATTATATTTTTTCTTCCATTTAAGTAATTTAGCTTCACCTCATTCCATCATTACTTAATGAATTATTTTAGTTTTTATTGTTTTGT
Organism: Sciurus vulgaris; assembly: GCF_902686455.1. Taxonomy (NCBI): domain Eukaryota; kingdom Metazoa; phylum Chordata; class Mammalia; order Rodentia; family Sciuridae; genus Sciurus; species Sciurus vulgaris. Next base: position 108,892,820 of record NC_136471.1, read on the forward strand.
TTTTATGTTTCATTTTAATTTGATTAACATATGGGTTAGCCAGTTTTTCAATCACTGTGACCAAATCACCTGAAAAGTACAACTTACAGGAGAGAAAGTTTATTTTGGCTCATTGTTCCAGAGGTTTATTCCATGATCCTGGAGCCCATTGCTCTGGGCCCAAGAGCATGATAGAGGAAAGTTCTCCATTTATGGCTATCAGGAAACAGAGAAGGAAGGGGAAAAGGGTCACAGGGAAGATGAACCCTTCTAGGACATATCCCCAGTAACCTATCATCTCCAGCCATACTCCACCTGTGTACAATTACCACCCAGTCCATTCCAGCTAGGATGATCTGACTATGGTACATCTCTCTCACTTCGGTCATTTCACCTCTGAACATTCTTGCTGAACACAGGAGCCTAATGGGGACACTTCATATCCAAATCATAACAATATATAAATAGTACATGGGGTTCACTGTGATACTTCAACACATGCCTGTGCATGTACTAATCAAATCTAGACTCTCCCCAGACTTCCCAGAATCTTATTTTAGCCTTTTAAAGGTCATGTGACCTTCAATACTTTCCAAAAATACCCAACAGATGCATTCAAGTATTTTCAGTTTTATTTTAGAAAAGCGATACTATAGTATTGAGATTTATTCCTTCTCTAAATCTTCAGAGAAAGATTTCCATAGGATGCTTGTGTCATTCATTTTTTCCTTCTTTTCTTCATTCCTTATTCAGAAACTCATAACATCTATTTCAGATATAAATTTAAGGACTAATTATTATCTACAAAAGTTACATCAACAAAAAATATCTGTCAGTCACTTGTTAAGATGGGATTTAAAGGAGAATTATTTCCACTTCCTGACACTCCAAATTCATACAGAATACTCCTGCTACCACAATGCTTCAAAATTATGTCTCTGCCAATAGTACTTTATTTGTGAAAAAGTACACTTCCTAAAATGTTGGTCATTACCAGTCAGTATACTTCCATGATCTTGTTTCAAATACTATGTATATGGTGAATACAAAGAGATCAGAGTGAGGCAGCTCCTAGATGCTTTAAATATTAATCTTTGTCAGAGAAATAGCTACATAGTTTTTATAATTTTACTGAAGCCAAGAAAAGCATGAGAGACAGGTGGCGGGGAGGGAGGGAAGGGTAGCCTATGCAGTTTCTTTTACAACCAGTGTATTTGCTTTATATTCTTATATGCTCATGAAAATTTTTCAAGATTTTTGCATCAGATTAACCAAATTCCTCTTTTGTTTTTTCTCTTTATTTTTATAAAGCATTTTAGTCAAAGTTGTGAGCATGTAACAGACTGCTAAACATATTCTAGATGAACAGGCCTCAGGATTTCAAGGTAATTCACACAAAAACAATCCCCAGTGATTTTATGTTCAAAGGACAAAAAAAATCACCTTAATTGATAAAAAAATAAATCCATTCTTTAGAAATAGAATTTTATAAAAATGAAAATATGTCATGGCTGCAGTATATTTTATTTCCTTCAAGTCTGTAAAAGACTATTTTGAGAATTTTTCCCAAGGGAGACTGACACATTCTGGGGATAGAGGACAAAGGATGACTCATTTTTTCACTAATAAATAAGTTAAATGAAGTAAAATAAATTAATTTGGCTTGAGTAGTATTTAAAGGCCCTCTGCTTAGCTTTTCACCCTTATTCCTACTTTTCCAATATTATCATTGTTGCTCATAACCTTGTTTACTGACTCTAATATTTTGAAAATGAAAATATAAAGTCATTGATTAAAACTCAAAATTAGAAAGAAATTTAAAAATCCTCTGCTAATATGGTTCCTATTACTTACATGGTCTAATACATTTAATAACATTGATAAAATCCACATTCTAATGCTTTCTTCTCTATGGAAGCTGCTCTTAATACTATAATTTTATCTAAGTCCACCTTAAGTCCTTTTTGATGAAAAAGAAACTCCAGAATGGATTTTGTACCAATCGTCATGCTGAGAAAAATCAATGATAGTTTCTAACTACTCAGAATGCACATTTCATTCCTTCAGTGCAACTGAATTTTAAATGGATACACTCCCTGATCTACCCTATTCTATCATGAACATATTAGTTCTGGAGGAAAGAGAAGTAAAACCTTGCAAGACAAACCAGTTATCAGAACCATGCAGTGATGCTCATTCTCTACAAGATCAATGAAAATTCTAACTGGTGAGACCATTACATACTTAAGTGTTTATCCAAATGAAATGGGAACTATACATGTAGCATGGGAAATAAAGTGAATTCCCAGCAGCAAAAGAACAAAATTACTTATATATCAGAAGACATTAAAAGTTACATATTTCATATCAATGGTTTCTAACCATATTGTCGTCATACTATTACCAGCCATGCTTAGCTATTACTGCATGCAATGTTTGCATTTTTATATTCTTACTAATTCTGAAAGTTGATGAAATACAGAAGGCATACCTGTTATTTGAAATGGAACTTGTCCTAAAATTATGTTTTCATATTTTCAATTTTAATTTAAAAGCAATACCAAAATTTACAAGGGTACAAAGGGAGTTGAAATGCTTTGTCACTGAATATGTATTTTATGTATTCATATATCAGTGCAACTAAGTTATAAAGTCACTGATATGTTAATGCTTTTGGGTGGGCAGATAGGTGAAAAGACAGGAATATAGATATGTTACTACTTTTGAAGAACATTAAGAACATTTTAAACTATTTTTCATTAAAATATATGAATATATTACCTTCCTTAAGGGTTTAATAAAACTATGAACAATTAAAGTAATATTTAAATCCACATATAAGTCAGATTCTAGGCAAAAAGATAGTCTTCATCAGGGAGTTCAACAGTAAATTGCAAATAATTAAAGACTGAAATGCAAACAATAAAGCTTAAATGATCCAGAGATAGTCAGTATTATGAAGTTCTTACTCCTAGGTCTGGAGAAGATAAGCTAAGGGAAATTGGTAGTATTTCACCAAGTAGGTAGAACTGATAAATATGAGCTAAGAACATAAATGTAGAACATATCCCTTGAAAGCTGAAATCACAGAGGAAACACCTAAAATAAGGGAAGGGGGATAAAAAAATAATAGAAAAAATATCAGTGGAGTAGACAAAGGGGAATGAAGGAAAGGGAGGAGAGATGAAATAGGGAAAGTCGGAGGAATGAATCTGACCTAAATTTCCTATGTACATATATGAACATATCACAGTGAAACTTACCATCATGTACATTCATAAGACACTAATCTTAAAAAAACTCAATGGCAGAAAGATCAGTAGAGTAGAGGAAAGGACACAGGGGAAGTACTGGGGACTGAATTAGAACAAATTATATTCCATACTTTTATGATTATGTCAAAATGAATCCTATTGTCATCAATAACTAAAAAGAAACAATTTTTAAAAAGCAAATTCTTGGGGTGATCCGAGATGGCGGACTAGAAGGTGACTGCATCTCCTTTCGCTCTAGAACCCAGGATTCAAGAAGGGGAGGCATTGAGAGACTCGGACTAAAACAGAGTTACCGGGAGAGTCTCCCCCACCAGGTGAAGCCTGGCCTTGGTGGCAGACCCAGATAGGGGCAGCTTCTCAGAGCAGGGAAGGACAGATAGTCTTCCCCAGGTAGCCCTGCTCCCTCCGGCGGCGGGCTTCTTCCACACGGTCAGCTTCTCGAAGCAGGTCCCCCAGTGAGAGCCTTTCTGCAGAGAACCAGCTCCAAATCCTGCAGCCAATGGCGAGCTCCGGCCCGCAGGCAGCCTCAGAGACAAGGACAGGACAGACAGGTACTTCCTCAAGCAGTCCTGCTCCAACCGGCGGCAGGCTCCTTTCACAGCCAGCTTCTCAGAGCAGACCACCCAGTGAGAGCCTTTCTGCATAGAGCCAGCTCCAAGCCCTGGAACCAGTAGTGGGCTAGGGGCAGCTTTCTTTGGAAGCCCTGCATTATCAAGTTCCTCCAAGACTTCAGGCTACTGAAGGCTGGGAGGTAATATACTGGAAATCTACAGGGTCTCTATAAGCCGATAGAGGAAATCTGCAATATCTCAGAGTCCCACAGACATCGGACCAATATGAGAAAAAAAGGGAAGAAAATGTCCCAAACAAACCTAGATACTATATCAATAAAACCCAATGACACCACAGCAGAAGAAATGTCAGAAAGGGAGTTCAGAATCTACATATAAATGATCACACCAATCAACAGTTAAAAGTGCAAATATGGGCAGCAAGAGATCATTTAAATAAAGAGTTAGAGATACTGAAAAAAAAATTCTTGAAATGAAGGAAACAATAAACAAAGTTAAAAACTCCATAGAAAGCATAACCAATAGGATGGAACACCTGGAAAACAGACCTCAGATATTGAAGAAAAAATATTTAATCTTGAAAACAAAGTTGACCAAACAGACAAGATGGTAAGAAATCATGAACAGAATCTACAAGAATTACGGGATATCATGAAAAGACCAAATTTAAGAATTATTGAGATTGAGGAAGGCACAGAGAAACAAACCAAAGGAATGAACAATCTATTCAATGAAATAATATCAGAAAATTTCCCAAATCTGAAGAATGAAATGGAAAACCAAATACAAGAGGTTTACAGGACTCCAAATATACAAAATTACAAGAGACCCACACCGAGGCATAATACTATGAAAATACCTAACATACAAAATAAAGACAGAATTTTAAAGGCCACGAGAGAAAAGAATCAAATTACATTCAGGGGGAAACCAATAAGAATATTAGCGGATTTTTCAATCCAGACCCTAAAAGCTAGGAGGGCCTGGAACAACATTTACCAAGCCCTGAAAGAAAATGAATGCCAACCAGGAATCTTATACCCAGCGAAACTTACTTTCAGATTTGACAATGAAATAAGATCCTTCCATGATAAACAAAAGCTAAAGGAATTTACATAAAGAAAGCCAGCATTACAGAACATTCTCAGCAAAATATTCCATGAGGAAGAGATGAAAAACAACGATGCAAATCAGCAATGGGAGGAACTAGCCTAAAGGAATAGCCAAATAAAGGAGAAACCAAATCATGTCAAAAAAAAAAAAAAATGAGTCAAATGACTGAGAATACAAATCATATCACAATAATAACCCTGAATGTTAATGGCCTGAATTCATCAATCAAAAGACATAGACTGGCAGATTGGATTAAAAAGAAAAATCCAACAATATGCTGCCTGCAAGAGACTCATCTCAAAGAAAGAGATGTCCACAGACTAAAGGTGAAAGGATGGGAAAAAACATACCATGCACATGGACACAGCAAAAAAGCTGGAGTATCTATCCTCATTTCAGATAATTTGGACTTCAAGCCAAACTAGTCAGAAGGGATAAAGAAGGACATTACATACTGCTTAAGGGAAGCATTAATCAGCAAGACATAACAATCATAAATATCTATGCCCCAAACATTGGCTCATCCACGTACGTCAAACAAATCCTTCTTAATTCCAGAAATCAAAGAGACCACAATACAATAATACTAGGCGATTTTAACACACTTCTCTCACCACTGGATAGATCGTCCAAACAAAAATTGAATAAAGAAACCATAGATCTCAATAACACAATCAACAATTTAGACTTAACGGACATGTATAGAATATACCATCCAACAAAGAATGAATACACTTTCTTCTCAGCAACATATGGATCCTTCTCTAAAATATACCATATTTTATGCCACAAAGCTACTGTTAGCAAATACAAGAAGATAGATATACTACCTTGTATTCTATCACATGATAATGGATTGAAATTAGAAATAAATGACAGAATAAAAAACAGAATCTTCTCCAATACCTGGAGATTAAATAATAAGCTATTATATGATGAATGGATAACAGAAGACATCAGGAGGGAAATTAAAAAATTATTAGAAGTAAATGAGAGAAAAGAAAAAATCATATCAAAATCTCTGGGACATTATGAAAGCAGTACTTAGAGGAAGATTTATTTCATGGGGCACATTCAACAAAAGTAGAAATCAACAAATAAATGACTTAACACTACAGCTCAAAGTCCTAGAAAAAGAAGAGCAGACCAACACCAAAAGTAGTAGAAGACAGGAAACTGTTAAAATCAGAGCCGAAATCAATGATACTGAAAGAAAAGAAACAATCAGAAAAATTAACAAAATAAATAGTTTGTTCTTTTAAAAAAGAAGCAAAATTGATAAACCCTTAGCCACACTAGCAAAGAGAAAGAGGGAGAAAACTCAAATTACTAAAATTTGGAATGAACAAGGAAATATCACAACAGACATGAGTGAAATACAAAACATAATTAGAAGCTATTTTGAAATTCTATACTCCATCAAAACAGAAAACCTCGAAGAAATCAACAAGTTTCTAGAGACATATGAATTACCGAAACTGAACCAGGAGGATACACACAACTTAAATAAATCAATTTCAAGCAATGAAATAGAAGAGGTCATCAAAAGCCTACCAACAAAGAAAAATCCGGGGCCAGATGGGTTCTCAGCCGAGTTCTAAAAAACCTTTAAAGAAGAGCTCATTCCAATACTTCTCAAAGTATTCCATAAAATAGAAGAGGAGGGAACCCTCCCAAACTCATTCTATGAAGCCAATATCACCCTGATACCTAAACCAGACAGAGAAACATCGAGGAAAGAAAATTTCATACCAATATCCTTAATGAACATCAATGCAAAAATTCTCAACAAAATTTTAACAAATTTATACAAAAATATATTAAAAAGATAGTGCACCAGGATCAAGTGGGTTTTATCCCAGGGATGCAAGGTTGGTTCAACATCTGGAAATCAATAAACGTCATTCACCATATCAACAGACTTAAAGTCAAGAATCACATGATTATTTTAATAGATGCTGAAGAAGCATTTGATTAAATACAGCATCCCTTCAAGCTCAAAAGACTAGAAAAAATTGGGGTAGTGGGAACATTCCTTAACATTGTAAAGGCCATCTATGCTAAGCCCATGGCCAATATCATTCTAAATGGTGAAAAACTGAAAGCATTCCCCCTAAAAACTGGAAGAAGGTAGGGATGCCCTCTTTCACCACTTCTATTCAACAACATACTTGAAACTCTAGCCAGAGCAATCAGACAAACCAAAGAAATTAAAGGGATACGAATTGGAAAAGAAGAACTCAAACTATCCCTGTTTGCTGATGACATGATTATATATTTAGAGGAACTGGGAAATTCCACCAGAAAACTTTTAGAACTCATAAGTGAATTCAGTAAAGTAGCAGGTTACAAGATCAATGCTCATAAATCCAATGCATTTTTATACAAAAGTGATGAATCTTCAGAAAGAGAAGTTAGGAAAACTACCCCATTCACAATAGCCTCGAAAAAAATAAAGTACTTGGGAATGAATCTCACGAAAGAGGTGAAAGACCTCTACGATGAAAACTACAGAACACTAAAGAAAGAAATTAAAGAAAACCTTAGAAGATGGAAAGATCTCCCATGTTTTTGGATAGGAAGAATTAATATTGTCAAAATGGCTATACTACCTGAAGTGCTATACAGATTCAATGCAATTCCAATTAAAATCCCAATGACGTACCTTGCAGAAATAGAGCAAACAATTATGAAATTCATCTGGAAGAATAAAAAACCCAGAATAGCTAAAGCAATCCTCAATATAAAGAGTGAATCAGGGGGTATCGCAATACCAGATCTTCAACTCTATTACAAAGCAATAGTAACAAAAACAGCATGGTATTGGTGCCAAAATAGACAGGTAGATCAATGGTACAGAACAGAGGACATGGACACAAACCTAAATAAATACAATTTTCTCATACTAGACAAAGGGGCCAAAAACATGCAATGGAGAAAAGATAGCCTCTTCAACAAATGGTTCTGGGAAAACTGGAAAACCATATGCAACTGAATGAAATTAAACCCCTATCTCTCACCCTCCACAAAACTCAACTCACAATGGATCAAAGACCTTGAAATCAGACCAGAGAAACTGCATCTTATAGAAGAAAAAGTAGGTCCAAATCTTCAACTTTTTGGCTTAGGATCAGACTTCCTTAACAGGATTCCTCTAGCATAAGAAATAAAAGCAAGAATCAACAACTGGGATAAATTCAAACTAAAAAGCTTTCTCTCAGCATAGGAAACTATCAGTAATGTGAAGAGAGAGCCTACAGAGTGGGAGAATATCTTTGCCACTCATACTTCAGATACAGCACTAATTCCCAGAATCTATATAGAATTCAAAAAACTCTACACCAAGAATACAAATAATCCAATCAACAAATGGGCTAAGGAAATGAACAGACACTTCACAGAAGAAGATCTACAAGGAATCAACAAACATATGAAAAAATGTTCACCATCCTTAGTAATAAGAGAAATGCAAATCAAAACTACACCAAGATTCCATCTCACCCCAATTAGAATGGCGATTATCAAGAACACAAGCAACAATAGGTGTTGGTACACTCATACATTGCTGGTGGGGATGCAAATTAGTGCAGCCACTCTGGAAAGCAATATGGAGTTTCCTCAGAAAGCTTGGAATGGAACCACCATTTGACCCAGCTATCCCACTCCTTGGCCTATACCCAAAGGCCTTAAAATCAGCATACTACAGGGATACAGCCACATCAATGTTCATTGCTGCTCAATTCACAATAGCCAGATTGCGGAAGTAACCTAGATGTCCTTCAGCTGATGAATGGATAAAGAAACTGTGGCATATATATACAATGGAATATTACTCTGCCATAAAGAATGATAAAATGATGGCATTTGCAGGCAAATGGATGAAATTGGAGAATATCATGCTAAGTGAGATAAGCCAATCTCAAAAAACTAAAGGACGAATGATCTTGCTCAAAAGTGGATGAGGACATATAATGGGGGGTGGGAGGTGTTAGCATTAGGTTTAGGGTTAGGATTAAGGAGGGTGGTAAGGATGGAGGAAGGAAGGACTGTATAGAGGGAAAAGAGGGGTGGGAGGGGTTGGGGGAAGGGAAAATAATAACAGAATGAATCAAACATCATTACCCTATGTTAATTTATGATTACACAAATGGTATGCCTTGACTCCATGTACAAAAAGAGAAACAACATTTATCCCATTTGTTTACAATTAAAAAAAAGCAAATTCTTGTAGACACCGCTTAAAAAGACACTTCTTTCAATCTGTTGTCAGTAACTTTCCTTGGATGGACCTAAGGGGAATACTTTTGGGAAAGGAAATTGACATTCAATCCCTAGTAAATCCATGGCAGAACAAGGGAGACAAGAATGGATCTGGGAGCTAATAGGAAATGGCTGGGTCAATCTTTAAAAATATAAAAGGGGCAGACTTTCAACAGGAAATCAAAGATAGGAACTATAGTTAATAAAACTTCATATAAATTCAAATAGATGCTCAGTAAAGAATTAAAGGCAGATCTTATAAGTACAATTTGATTTCTAGCGATTTTGATATAGGGGAATTTTCAGCACTCAAAATTTCTTTCATGCAAAGTTGGACGAGAGAGAAATAAAGGAATTTATTTTTCCTGCTAGCTTTGCCTGGAAAAGAGGCATTTTCCTGCTTAAATGCAAGGTCTCCTAAGGAGTCAAAAAATGGCCGCTGCTCAGACTCAGAATGGAAACCACAGAAAAACTGAAACTTGGACGTAATTACAGATAGTCCAGAAGAAGCATGAAAAATAGGTAAGGAATGGTGAATTCCACTTATAAAGTCTGCTTCTATGTCATATCTTTCTGAAATGGTTTGAGGGGGCTTCAAGCAAATCCTATAAACCAAATATTGTATGGGCCCTGAATATTTGGTCCAAGGAAAGGAATAATTAAAATATCCCAAAAATGAAAGTTTTTTTTTTTTTTTTAAATTTACTGTGTAGAGAATATTTAACTTTTGACATTTTGGCAAAGAAGGTCAAATAACACATATCAACAGTGCTCTTAATCAGCATGGGAAAGCATATCACTTTTTCTACTGAGTTATAAGTATTGCTGAAACTAAATATTCTCGGTGAAAATTCATCAACAAATGTTTTATGGTAGTATTCACTGACTAAAAGGTCATGTCATATACCATAGGAATCTTTCTCATGATTTCTTATGAAAATCTGAACATATAACATTGAAGCACATATTTCAGAAAAGTTGCTCGAGATATTAACTTGATATGGTACAAATTAATAGTTTAAGAGCACAGTTTCCAAATTGTGGTCCAAGTTATGGATTCTATAATAAAAAGGTGTTCAAAATGTCCAGATAAATTGGTGGAATGCTTAGCATTATTTTAAAATCTTTGCATAATCCTATTTAATGATAGAATAATAGTCTCTGAATTAGGACCTCACAAAGTAACATAATAAATATTGTTTGGCCTCGTGTTTCCCAAACACATTTGAAACTAAAGCTAGTTAATATTCTTCAGGAACAGGTTTTTACCATTCTCACTTTGGGAAATTCTAAGCTCACTTCATTATATGAATGGAATGGTTCTTACCAAAAAGACAAAAGTAACAAGTACTAGCAAAGATGCTAAGAAATGGGAATTTATACCCTGTTGATAAGAATGTAAATTTCCATTATGGAAACAGCATGAATATTTCTCAAAAAACTAAAAGTAGAATTACCATATGATCCAGCAAGCCTACTATTGGGTATATATCCAAAGAAAATGAATTCATTATGTCAAAAAAAATTACCTGAATGCCCATGTTTATTGTAGTACTATCACATTGGCCAAAATATGGAATCAACTGAGATGTTCACTGATGAATAAATAAATTTTTAAAATATGATACATGTATACAATGGACTATTATCCAGTCATAAAATGCTAAAATCTGTTTATTTGCAGCAACATGGAAAGAACAGGAAGACATTATAGTACTAAAATAACCCAGGTGTAAAGAGACAAATACCACATGTTCTCACACATTGGTGGAAGCTAAAACTGTTGATCATATAGAAATAAAGTGTATACTAGAGGTCACTGCAGTCTAGGAAAGGGATTGAAGAAAGATGGCAGGTAATTGTGAGCAATGTAGAGTTAGAGGAGGAGAAGTGGTTCTGTTCTATAGCACAGTAGGGAAACTACAGTCTACAATTAATTATACATCTAAAAATGTATGATTATGTATAACAACAAAAAGGTTGAAGGTTCATAAAACCATAGAAATGATAATATATGAAGAGATGGAAAATATTAGTTATCCTGATTTGATCATTACAAACTGTAAATGTGTTTTGAATTATGATAATTTGCCCTATAAGTTGTTACAAATATTATATGGCATATAAATAAAAATTCAAAAATCTAAAAACAACCAGTTGCAGTGGTACATGCCTATAACCTCAGTTACTTGGGAGGCTGATGCAGGAGGATTCCAAGTTTAAGGCCAGTCTGAGTGACTTACTGAAACTATGTTTTAAAATAAAAAGTGCTGGGGATATGAATCTGTGGTAGAGTGTTTTCTTAGCATATGTCAGACCCTGGGTTCAATTCCCAGTACTGAAAAAAACGAAAAATAATTAAAAAGTAGAAAAATCAAATTGAAAATTTGAAAACAAATTGTGTTGTCAGTGTGTATAAAATGGAAAATTATTCAACCACAAAATATGAAGTAGTGACATATGCTTCAGATTAGATGATTCTCTCACTGAGTGTGGTGGCACATGCCTGTTATTCCGACAACTCAGGAGGTTAAGGCAACAGGATCTCAAGTTTGAGGCCAGCCTCAGCAATTTAGCAAGGCCCTCAGCAACTTAGTGAGTCCCTGTCTCAAACTATAAAAGGGCTGAGGATGTTACTCAGTGGTAAAGCACCCCTGGGATAAATCCCCAGTACCCAAAACAAAACAAAGCAAAAATCAGATGACTCTCCAAAACATCATGCTAAGTAAAAGAAAACAGAAACCAGTTACATATGCTTTTTATATGATATATCTGTAGTAGGCAAATCCATAGAGACAGAAAGCACATTAAAGGTTACTACAAGATGGGTGGAAGAAATGTGGTGTGACCATTTGATAGATGTGGTAAATTTTTGTAGAATGATGAAAAAGGCCTGAATCTAGAGAGTTCTGGTGGTTTTACAACACTGTGAATACACTAAATACCACTGAAGTATATGATTTAAAATGGTTAGTTGTATGGTAAACTAATTGCATCTCAGTTTTTTAAAAGACATCATCCCATAATTGATCTAAAACTTAATGCAATCCCTGTCAAATTCTTCACTGGCTTCCTTGCAAAAATTGACAAGCTCATTAAAAAATCATATGGAAATTCAAGGGACTTAGGAAAGTGAAAATGATCTTTAAACAATGAAGTTGGAGGATATATCCTCCTCAATGTGAAAACTTATACAATAACATACTTGAAGACTGTGTACTATGGGCATAAAGACAAACATATAGCTCAATGGGGCAGAATGTAGAGTTCACAAATAAACCCTCACATATACAGTCTATTTGTGAAGGATGTTAAGGCAATATCATGAGAAAAAATAATCTTTTTAACAAATAGGACAACAACAGGATTCATCTTATGAGTTACCTGAGAAATATCAACCTCCAACTCTATATCCGTGTAGGTTAATTTTAAATTGCATTCAATTATAGCTTCTCTCTTCTGTCCACTTACTCTTTCCCACCATACCTCTACCTCTCAGTGTACAACACCTGATCCATCTGAAATTCCTTCTATCCATCACTGCAGATATTTTATAAATTTTAATCTGCAGAACACACAGGAATCTTACCTAGGTTAAGCAATTCTTATCACTCTCCCATATACTGTTAGCAATGTTGATGTTCATTTTCATATTAGAGCATTATATTTTGTATTTTACAACTTTTTTGTAATTGCTTCATTTCATCTGAGGTATACGTTCTGTTTCTTATCATGTAAATTATTTTTCTCTGAAGAACGAGGTCAATGTATTCTAATATCAATTTAATTTTATATTATGTTTAGCACACGTTCTTAACAAAATATGCACTTAAAATGCTTGTTAAGCATTACTGGCTTGACTAAACATTCCTATCAAATACAGAACTCTTAAATAAACCATAAAATAGTGCAAGCAAGTAAATAACTGGTAACATGTTACCTGTTACATCTTGATCTGGAAACAGTCCACAAAATCCTGAGGATTGTTAATAAATAAGTGCATAAATTTGAATATCTCAAAGAATGTATGAATACTAAATTCATTAATATCATTAATACTAGACATAGTACTGCCTCATATTATTCATTACTGAGAAGATAATCAGTAGTGACGCTAAGAATTACCATACCAAGCATCTCCCATAGGTCAAGCAGCACTGCATTTAAAACCTGAACTACTGTTTGGTATCTCTGGATTGTATTCCGCACAAGAAACACATGATGGCACTTTCCAGCAGTTCCTTATCACCAGATTAAAAAAATGGGGAGACTGCTTCTCAGTGAGGTGCAAAACTAAGGGAACTCATAGAAATTAAATACTGCATGGTAAATGTAACCATAGGGATTCAGGAACTTGAAAACTTTGAACATAGGAAAATATGTGTTAGAGACATTCTGGTTTGGCTGGCAATGGGAGAGCAGCTGGGGCTGAAGAGGGGAAATAGAGTATAGGAAGTGAGAGAAAAAAGTGAGGTGGAGTCAAGAAATTGATTTGGGGGAAATCTGTGGAATAGAGAGGGAGGCTAATCATAATGGACCAATAATCAGGTGGGGAGGTTATTGAGCGAAAAGTAACCAAAATTTCTCAGTTCATGTGCAGATAGTTCAGCAGGAACTGGAATCACCTGTATGGGAACAATTTATAAGCACTGCATGGCCAAGATCAGTGGCAAGAGATTAGGGACTCAAAGGAAATTGCCAGCTGCCCCCTATTATGAGCCCCAGAGTGTGCCTAAACTAGGCACATAGAAAATTGTGCTTAGGACATACAGGCTCTGGATACCAAGGAAAGACACTTCCCTTTGTTTCTGGGGCCCCAGGCATCCATCAGAGACTGAATGTGAATCAAAACTCAAATACCCACTGTCAGAATTCCAAGGGTCAGCCAAGAGCAAAGTCCAGCTACTGGAGCTTTCAATTTAGAACTCTTTACCACAACATTACATGAGAATATACAATTTGTCAGCATTCACCAGTCTATTCCACTCTACACTTGGAAAAGAAAGCTGAGAACTATAGCCAACTTTGGCTCCTAGCAACAACAGTTGGATGCTAGGTGAGAAAAATAAAGATGTTGGACTTAACAACCCCTAGTCCCTGACCCAAGGGTTATAGAGCCCCATAAATACAAAGAATGAAATCTATCCTAGCCAACAGTTTTGACCACTTCAGCAGAAACCAGTCCTTTATTTCTCATTAAGATATTTTTTTCTCTTTTATTTCTGTATTTACCCCATTTTTACTTTTTTTTAAATTTAAATATTTTGAACTTGTTTTAGTCGACTTTTTCACCACTGTGACTAAAGGCCCAACCAGAACAATTATAGAAAAGGAAAAGGGTATTTGGAGGCTCACCGTTTCCAGAGGTCTCAGTCCATAGGCAGCTGGCTCCATTCCTTGGGGCTCCAGGTGAGACAGGACATCATGACAGAAGAGGGTGTCAGAAGGAAGCAGCTCACATGATGATCAGAAGCAGAGAGAGGAAGACTCCCCTCTCCAGATACAAAATATATACCCCATAGTCACACCCCCAATGAACTACATCCTCCTGTCACAACCCACCTGCCTCCAGTTACCACTCAGTTAATCCCACCAGGAATTAATTCACTGATTTGTTTAAGATTCTTATAACCCAATCATTTATCCTCCAAACCTTATTGCATTGTCTCACATATGAGCTGTTGGGGGCACCTCATATCCAAACCACAACAAAACGTCATCAAAATTCATATCATTATATTTTATTTTTTTTTTTACTTATTCCATTCTGTGAGTTTGTGTGTATGTGGAAGTATATGTGTGTGTGTGCATGTTTGTGTATATTCATAAAATATTGCCTTCATTTTAATTGCTTCTTCACCCAGTTATTGTTTAGTCTTGGTTTGACTTAGGTGAGGTATAATTATGCATGGATTTGAGTTGTTTGATTATATGTTTGTTTGTTTGTACCTTGGTTTTTGTCCTTCTTATGGCCCCTTCTTCACTCTTTCCCCACTAATAACCAAAATTTCTTGTCCTCTTCTTCACTTTCATTTTTATTACTTTTATTTTTTATTTCTCCTTTTTTTATAGCCACCATCTGCTACCTCCTTCTCCTTTGTTCATTTTTTAAGTATTTCAAACTTACTTTTGCCTTCCTACTCTATGTTCCCTTCACTTAAGACACTGTAATCCCACTAAGAGAATTATATATTTTATGCAATCTTATCCCATTCATGTTACTGTGATTATGAATACAGTGGACAACATAGTAGACATGTAGTATTTAATGTTGGATCTTGTTCATGTTTTTTTTTTTTCTTTCGGTGGTAATAACATTACCATTCCTTTATAGGTGGCAATTAGTGTGACAGATGTGAAAGGAGACACTGGACATTTCATTCTAAGGCTGTATATCTCTTACTGACACTATTACTATCCCTGTCTCATTCCTTTCTCTAAGAGGGTCTGGAAAGTGGAATACTTCAAGATCAAAGACTAGATATCCTGATGCTGAGTAATACAGCCTATGCAAGTAACAGTCAATCTCACTGCACACATGATCTAGCCCCACCTGAGCCTCAACAATACTGCCACATATAGAATTGCGGAGACAAAAACCCTAAACCAACAACTAGGGTTCAAGGAGAAACAACCAAAGAGAAACCTCAGGACCCTCTGAGAAACAGAGAAATCCTAGAACAAACAAACAAAAAAACTATATATGAAAGGACATGCATATGAATGAGCAGGGAGAACCCATCTTACCTGATGCACAAATCCTAGACCTCTGAAATCATGAGGAAACAGGCAAATAAATCCCCTCCCAAAATTCATAATCTCCCAACAAAGGATCCCACAGATGTGGAAGTGGATGAAATTCCAGAAAAAGACTACAAAAACTGATTATTAAAATGTTCAATGAACTAAAAGAAGATATAAGGAACAAATTAAGTAAGCAAATAAACAAAATGAAAGACCATTTGGATAAAAAAGAGATGATTAAAAAAAAGAAACTATCAGAACTTCTGAAAATAAAAGGTACAATGAATCAAATTAAAAATTCACTTGAAAGGAGCACCAGCAGATTAGACTATGTAGAAAATAGAACTTTAGTCCTAGAAGACAGATAATTAGTCCTTGAAGACAGGATATATGAATCTGAATACTAAGTATGCAATAAAGGAGGAAAATAAAAGATCTTGATCAAAATATGTAGAAACTCTGGGACAGCATAAAGAGAACAAATCTGAGAGTCACTGGGAGAGAAGAGAACATGAAGATACAGGCTAAAGCCATTACGAACACTTTCAATGAGATAGTGTTATGGTTTGGATGTGAGTTGTTCCCCAAAAGCTCACATGTCAGACAATGCAAGAAGGTTCAGAGGAGAAATGATTGGGTTTGAGAGTCTTAACACAATCAGTGATTTAATCCCTGATGGGATTAACTGAGTGGTAACTGGAGGCAGGTGGGTTGTGACAGGAGGATGTAGTTCATTGGGGGTGTGACTATGGGGTATATATTTTGTATCTGGAGAGGGGAGTCTTCCTCTCTCTGCTTCTGATCATCATGTGAGCTGCTTCCTTCTGACACCCTCTTCTGTCATGATGTCCTGTCTCACCTGGAGCCCCAAGGAATGGAGCCAGCTGCCTACGGACTGAGACCTCTGAAACTGTGAACCCCTAAATAAACCTTTCCTCCTTTACAGTTGTTCTTGTCAGGTCCTTTAGTCATAGTGAAAAAGCTGACCAAAACAGATAGTAACAATTTTTTTCACATATTAGAAATGAGATTCAGGAGGCATATAGGATCCCAAATAGACAACATCAAAAGAGAACCTCTCCAAGGCATATCATAATCAAAACACCTAACAGAATATAAGAAAAGAATATGAAAATCTGTGAGAGAAACAAGTCAGGTTACATTTAGAGGCAAAACAAAACTTCTCAAATCAGAACCTAAAATTAAAGGACCTGGAATACCATATTTCAAGCTCTAAAAGAAAAAAACAATTGCCAGTCATTATTGCTATGTCAGGCAATGGTATCTTTCACAGTCAATGAGGAAATAAATGCTTTCCATGACATGGATAAACTAAAAGAATTTATGACCACTAAGCCACTACTACAAAGAATATTCAAAGATATATGCACACAAAGGAAACCTGAAACAATCAAAAAAGCTTTGAAATAGATGGAGATCACTAGAAGAGCAACCAACTGAATGAAAGACAAATATAGCAAACAAACCAAAATGGCAGGAGGCAACAAACACATATCCATAATAACACTGAATGTAAATTGGTCTCAACTACCCAACTAAAAAACATTGATTAGCAGAGTGGATCAAAAAATAGATTAAACACTATGCTGTTTGCAATAGAGTAAGCTCATAGACAAATAGACCCAAAGGCTGAAAGTGAGAGTAAGGAAAAATTATTCTCTGCTAATGAAGTCTGAAAACAGTAAGGGTACCTATTCTCACATGTACCAAAGCAGATTTTAAGCAAAAATTAATCAGAAGAGTTAAAGAAGGTCACTACACACTGGTAAAGGAACAATACAAGAAGATATAATGTTAGTCAATATGTAGGCCCCAAATTTTAGTGTACCTAAGTATAAAAAATACTTCTTGATATTAAATCCCAGATAGATCCCAATATAATAATGCTGGTTGTGTTCAACATACCCTTATTACCTATAGACAAGTCATCCAAACATAAAATCAATGAAGATATATCTGACTTAAATAATATAATACTATAAATCAAATGGACCTAATAAACATCTACAAAATACTTTACCCCAAACCAGCTGAATTCACTTTCCTCTCAGCACCTCATGGAGCCTTTTCTGAAATAAATCATATTCTAGGTCACAACATAAGTCTTAGTAAGTGCAAAAAAATTATATAATCCTGTGCAAACTATCAGGTCATAATGGAATGAAACTAGAAATGAACGGCAAGAAAAATTAGAGAACCCACATAAGCACACAGAAATTGAACAACAGTCTTTTCAATGAAGAATGGATCATAGAAGTAATGCGAGAAGAAATCAAGAAATTCTTAGAAACAAATGAGAATAGAGATACAGCATAGCAAACTCTCCGGGAGAGTATGGAAGCCATTCTTTAAATGAAATAAGCCAGATTCAGAAAATCAAGGGTCTAATGTTTCATATGCAGATGCTAAAGGAATGTAAGGGAAACATTAAGGGTGATCTGGGGTCATAAAGATGAGTGAAGCAGAAAAAGGAGATCAAGGATGAGAGAGGAGGGATAGAACAGGAGAGGCAATGTGGAATGAATCTAACAAAATCATGCTATATGTCCATATAACTAAATCACAGGGAATTTCACCTTTATATATATATATATAAAAAACACAAATCAAAAATAAATAAATGAGTGAAAGAATGATTAGTAAAGTACAGGAAAATGAATGGGGGTAGGGAAGAGAGGCTGGATATGAAGGGACAGGAACTGAAATGGAGTATATCGAATTGTATGCATGTATAACTTCATCAGAATGAACACAACTACTATGTAGAACCTTAATGCTTTAAAAAGAAAAAAGGAAAAAGAAAGAAAGAAACAAACAAATACATGATGGTACCCTGGGAGCAATATATAACAAGTGTTACCACCTCTGTACCTTAACCAGGAAAACCATTACTATGGCCAACTTAACCCAACTTTTTCTAATTAACATGAATTTTTGGTGATCCTCACTGAGTCACATAACACATCTGCTGCATGGAAAAATATCTTGCGCAACAGTATTGTGAGGATGAAATAATGGCTTTTTTTCCAAGGATCTTTTATTCTATGGGTTTTCACAAATATATATTAAACACTTCAACAATGTAAGGTTATAGTGCTAAACAATAAAATACCAACGCATGAGTGAACAATAGTTCGGGGAATTATAGATGAAAGCCTTTAACAGATGCTCCACGATCTTTTATTTCTTTCTGCTTGTCTTTCACAGTTGCAGACAAGATAAATAAGCTTAGAGGTTCTCAATCCTAGATGCACATTGAATTCTTCAGAAAAGCTTTAAAATTTAAATATAAAGTGTATGTGAGGCTACCACAAATCAATGAATCCAAATCTCTTGAGTAGCACCTGGACATCAGTGTTATTTAAAAGCTTGTCACAAGATGGTAAAGAGCAGTTAAGATGAGAAACTGATTTAGTTTTAAATATAGTCTCAGATAGAAGTGCCAAAGAAAAAGCAGCAGGTGAGTGAAAATACAGGAGATGTAAATGTACAAGAAAATGAAGACAATATAATGGAACACGGTTGTCAGAGATGATTGAGAAAGCAAAGAATCAAAATAAAATTATCATCTTCACTATTAGATTAATAATTTTAATGAGAGCTAGGCATTGAGATACTACTGAGTAAATTTAAAAGTGTCTTTAAAATCTACAGAAATTATCTCCAATGGTGGTTATCTAATTGTTTCATAATTGTATCAGCTGGAGTATGGTATGCTGTATCCCATAACAAACAAATCCCTATTTCTGAGGGTGGTACCTGTTTTTTAGATATTAGTATTTGTAAAGCTCTACATGTTACTCTGATATGTAGAACTAAACATTTTTTCCAAATGTTTTCAAGAATACTGAGGGATTCTGTGCAAACAAGCCACTACTTTAAGAAACACATTTTAAATAGCAAGGTTTGTTTTTAATAATGCCTCTCAAACTTGACTGTATATTAGAATTACCTGGGGAACTTTTTAAAAATTGATGTTGCTTTGATCCCAACTGTTGGATATGGAAAATTGCAAACCCCAAAATAGTGTGGCCTGGGAAGAAGGAATGAAGAAAAAGCAGCACATTGATGGCATTCATCCTTTCCCAGTACATTTTTTCCCAGTGACAGAACAATCCCTAGAAAGGAACCCAAAGCATTATCCTCCCCCAAATAAATCCTTTCCCAGAGACAATACAATGGGACCCTGAAGGTGACGCCGTCCAGCGGGGTCAATTTGGCGCGGGGGGACAAAAGAGTAGCGAGGTTCTTGAATTCCGAAGTTTATTGATGAATCAGGAAACCCGGGAACTGGGAACCTCCAACCTCCAACCTCCAACCTCCAACCTCGAACCTCGAACCTCGAACCTCGAACCTCGAACCTCCAACCCCCAACCCCCAACCCCCAACCCCCAACCCCCAACCCCCAACCCCCAACCCCCAACCCCCAACCCCCAACCCCCAACCCCCAACCCCGGCACTAAAGGAGAGCCGGCTTATATCCCCTCCAGGAGGTGAAGGGTAGGGCTGACGCCAATTATGCAAAGATTAGGCAAGGAGCTAGCTGCCCAATCATGGTAAAGGTCAAAAAACGAGCAGGCACGATCAGGAGCACTCGGGAACACCTGTGCACGCGTTGTGTGCTGGACTTAACTGGATACGGCCAATGACAAATCACCTGGGTGTGCTTATGTTAATCAACCTCCTCACCACCGATGTGATCAAAGCAACCTCTGGCTGGCTGCCAGGCGCCATCCCGGCACAGTCCACACAGCATAGCCTCCAACGTGAAGGGATAGAGACAAGCACTGAAAGCTGACTCCAGACCCTCCATTCTTCCTCAAGTAAAAATAATGCCCAATAGAAACAAATTTCAAATTCTCACAAACCTGTTTCCTGAGTGCCCAAACTGACCACTGACCCCCATCTTGCCCAGTAAAACAGCCCCCAAATTCCTAAGTGCTCCAAACAGACAAGCTCATCGGTTAAGTCACCTCTCAGTGTAGCTTATGGAAGCATAAGCACAATAATTGGTCTGATGCCTCATTTTCCACTAGGAAAGTGAGTCCATTGGAAGTGTGATTCTCCTGATGTATAAAGGCTTTGGCTGATTCCTGAAGTTTGCATCTGGCCCGGTTCTGTTGTGCTAACACCAACACCAAAGATGCTGATAGACTTGGTATGGGTAAGATACTCATTAATATTTCTTAAATTATCATTCTCTTTTCCCCGACCTTACTCTTCCTTACTTGTGATTTCTTAGGTAGTCTTTCAAATCGAATACCTGCACCATGTCCTAGAGTCAGAATCACTTACAGAAGAACCCATACCAAGAGCTCATTTTCAGTCTTGTAGCACAACACATTCTGATGAAAATGTTTTCTTACTCTTTTCTCCTCTTTCAGGTTCAATTTTTTCATGATAATATTTCCTCTATCCCCTCCAGTCTGATGCTCTTTCAGCCTGACAGAAGAAGAAAACTGAAACAAAATAGAAGCTGAGACATTCCACTTTTTTTGTCACCTCATAACACCGCTCTACACACTGTCAATAAATTATACTGTGATTTTTATTGTTGTGAGTCTTGCTCTGAAAATGATCCTTTAAAATCCCATATGTTATTCTTAACAATTTTTTGCAAGCTTCAGCTCATTCTCGATTTACCCTTCATGAAATTACTCTCAGGATTCCAGGCCTTTGGTTTCTATGCATTCTTGGTATTTTCTTAAGAACTCACTAGTCTGGCATTTTTAGAACTTCACAATGAACAAACAAAATACAGGTTAATAAAGATGGAAAGTCTGTGAATAATAAAGGTCATGCACTAATGATCCATTTATCCACCCACCCATCCATCCATCCATCCATTCAATTTTTTGCTGAATATTAATTGAATACTATATGTTCAGAAGGTGTCTAAATACTGGGAAATAGAGCCAAAATGTGGACAGACAAGCATTTATGACTAATTAAAATTTAGTGATAATATAGAAGCAAAAATTAAATAATTTTATATTGTGCCAATTATTATAAACACATAGTGTGAGATATGTGGAGATGTTGGGAGATTCAAGTTTATAGACAGCACTCAGTGATACCTTCTCTGAGGATGTGACACTTGAGGTGAATTCCAACCATTCAGCCAATTTATTTGCAGGAGAATGTTTTATGCAATCATTCACAATACAGTAAATAAATACAATATAATTTTAACTGATGAGATACTTTGACTTACAAAGTCAGATTAAATTAGATAGTGAAAAGGGGCTACGAGGTACAGATATACCTATTAAAATATAAGTGACTGTTAAAGAATGTAAAAGTATCTAATTACTGACCCTGAAAAATATCTATGATAATTTAATATTATTTCGAAAATTCAGAATTATATAAAGTGAATAAATACATTTTTATTTTAAATATATTATACACATGTATTATATATATGTTTATACATAAAATACTTATCTTACTTTAGAATGTATGTTTTTGAATATTCACAGAATATTGTTGAAAGGTTGTACACCATACTCTAAGAAGTAGCTATTCAAAGGGTGGGATTGAGGGAAAATGGTAAGCAGATTTTGCTTCAGAGTAATTTATGCTCTCCAAGAGTGAAAGTACAATTGTTTGTTGTACATAATAATTACAAAATATAGATGTTGAAAAATAAGGAAAAAATAAAAAAAAAGTGATGGTACACAGTATGGGTGGAAATATAAAATAATAAAAACAATAACAATAATAATAATTGTTATTATTATTGGTACTGGGGATCTAACCCTGGGGTGCTTTACCTCTGAGCTATATTCCCAGCTCCTTTTTCATCTTGAGACAGGGTCTCACTAAGTTACTGATGCTGACCTTGAGCTTGCAATTCTCTCAGCCTCCTGAGTTGCTGGGGATATAGGCAGGCACTATGGTGCCTGGCTATAAAATTTATTTTAAAAAGGCAACCCATTTATACAAATATCTGAAGCATAGAATTTTTTAAAAAACACTTTAACCTATTGCTCTGAAAGACCTTATGGTGGAAACTCATTACTGAAATTTGATCAATAATTTTAATTTTTTTTTCCTTGAAGGAAAATCTTGTTAGGAACTAGGTGTTACCATTTAGGATGCATTTTCCCACAAATATTAAAATAAGTAAAAAAAATCTATGAGTATTCATATGAATGTTTCAAAAAGAAGGTAATCTCATTACTTGACAATGAAAAATAATAGTGTATTGTAGGTACACCATGGTCTGCATAGTATTTAGACCCTAATTATTCCTCCCCATCATTATTGATAGAACTCAAATTGTACAAATTCCTCCCCTTTTAAAGACTATTCTTGACTAAATATTCTCCAATTCAGCTAACATTTGACCCTATTGCTAGGGCTCCAAACAAAATCCATCCTTCCCCCAAGTGACAATATTTTGGAGTAGTCTTATGACCCACATTTTGAAACCAAGGCTTAAAGAAGTTTTTGAGTTTATTCCAGATATATGTTTTATATAAAAATTACTTAAATACAAATATAGAAATATAGTGTTGTATATTATAATTTAATAATGTAATAAATGTATACATGAATAAAATGATACAATATGAACATAATGATATTAATGGTATCGTGACATCATAAATATATTATGTTATAGGTCGTGTAGAACTGAAATATATGTTAGTTGACCTAGACTCTCAGTTCTCAGTTTACAGTTTCACAAGGCTGAAATCATATTGTTGGCTAGTTGGTCTCTTACCAAAAGCAATCAAGACATGTCCGTTTGTTGTCATACTTGTATTCTCTCTGACTTTCTCTTCATCTTCATCTCTTTTCTGCCCCTATCAAGAGAAGATTTCTGCCTTTTTAAGGGCTCTTGTGATTAAATGAGATCCACATAAATAATGTATGATAATTTGCCTATTTTAATATCCATAATACTAATGATATGTGCAAAGTCCTTTTTGCCATGTAAAAGCATATTCACAGGTTCCAGCAATAAAAGCATGGAGTACACAAGTTTATGAATAACATGAACTTTATCACTACAAAAGTGATATGCATGTATATGTTCTTAAGGCAAGCATGGAAAAAGTATAAAAGTTATACTTTATGTATGTTTATATTTTATGAATTAAAATGAACTTTTCATTTGTAAATTTTAAAAATTAAATATTAAAGGTGATGGTACAGAAAAACAAAAATTTTTTCATTTAAAATCCATAGTGATTAAATCTTTAATTCCATATTTGGAATAATATTTGCTATTCTATTTCCTTTTTGCGGCAATCAAACAATTTAGAAGCAAAGTGGCTGACTATTTAATATGTAAGATTATAATACCCTAATCCAAAACACTCCCTCTAATTTTCTTGTTGCTATGGATTAGGATTAGAAAGTATTATAAGATATGCGCTGTCTTATAAAGTATAAAGGAAGATATATTATACTATCACCAAAATGTAATACATAATCTTCTTGTAAAGTAAATCCCTACTAATTCCTTGTAGAAACCAAAAGAGTGTCTCAAGTTTTATAATGAGGAAAAACAGTGGTAATAAAACTAGAAGCTCTGATTATATAGTTAATATTTTAACCATATGAATGATATCACCTTTTCCTCATGAAATAAGGATATTTATGTACTTTGTATGCATTTTTTTTTCAGATTTTATTAGTAGGATTAAAGAAAATGGTTATAAACATGTCGGAAACAATTAATATAACAATATTTGAAACATTAAGCATTAAATACCCATTAGTTTACATTTTCAGGGAGATATTTTTGTGTATAAAAGTCAAATGTTCAATAGTAATTGCCTAGGTAAATATAAATTTAATTTTTCCTCTAGAATAATGTTACTTTTAGTTAATTCTAAAATAAGAGCAGGGTTAATATGAAAAAATAGTAATTTCAAGGCTAATTTTACATGCTTTGGGCAAAGGCCTTTGAAATATTTGCAGAGTAATGTTTCAGAGTTAAGTGCAAAGCTCAGTATTTGACCCTGAAAATATTTAGTACTCTATAAAAAGAATCATCAAACCACCACACCACCATGAAGATGTAACTGAAATAAATAGTGTCTGAAATAAATAGTGCTGTGGTTTTTAAACCAGACATATTCTTAGAGGAAAAAATGTATATGTCTAGAGTAACTAGACATTTCCAGATTAAACTTAAAATTAGGCAAAGTGATCATCAAGAAAATTGTGAAATAAATCTAGATAAATAGGCCCAGATGAAAGATAATGAGGCAAATCACACTTTAGAGTGCCACAAATATATTTCTTAGGTTAAAGGATAGCAATAGCTAATCATGGCCTAGAATTCAGTAGTGCATTTCTAATCAGTAGCAAAGAGCAGATTACCCTCAAATTGAATACATGGTTGCTAGTATAATTGGCTGTACATTTAAAATATGGCTAGTTTAGACCAAATTTACATCGTACGTAGAAATAACTTCAAGATGGACTAAAAAGCTGCATAATAAAAAAGTATTTGGAAAAAAAATAAATCTCAATGTAAGAAAGACCTTCCTAAACATCACAGAGGAGCCACAATTGAAAATATTAATGTACTTTAATATGTACATAAAGAGTCAGACAGAAAATTTGACCTAGGAATAAATATTTGTAAGTAATTTTATAAAAAAAAAATATTAACTCCAAAGAAACATAAGGAGTTCTGACATAGTCCATTAAAAATGACAAGAAATCTAATAAAAATGGGTCCCATCAAACATAAGTCAGTGAGTTAGAAAATACAAAACACACATTTACAATAAACATAAGAAAATATATACAAGGTCTTTAAATAGTGTCAAAGGGAATATTAAAATATTGCAAACTACAATTTTTCCTGGACATTAAAATATGATCAATAATATTAGGTGTTGGTGAGAATGTGGGGAAAAGGGCAGGTATGTATAATCTTATTGTAGTAAACTTGTTGATTTTGAAAAGTAATTCATCAGGATCTGTCAAAATGTAGAAAGCTAGGGCTTAGGTTATAGTTCAGTGGTGGAGTGCTTGCCTAGCACATGTAAGGCACTGGGTTGAATCCTCAGCACTATGTAAAAATGAATGAATAAAATGAAGGTATAGTGTCCATATACAACTACAAATTAAAAAAGAATTATGTTTTAACAAATATTAAAAGCCCATACATTATGACCATACAATTCTACTAAGAATTTATTTTGTAGGGACCCTACACATTTATCCAGTAATCAGTGTTCAAGACTTTTATGCAGCATTGAATCTACAGTCTAAGTAAGCAAATGAATTCAAAATAACCATCAGGAGTGTGGTTAAAAACATTGCATAACTTGCTCTCAATGCAATACTTCATAGTGGTTTAAACCTATAGCATGTATTTTAGGGAAATTCAAATTATTAAACACATAAGGAACAGGATATATATGGGTTATTATATGTCCATGTTTAATAGAAAGATAAATGGACAAGAGCCAAATAAACTTGAACAAAGTTGATTCTCTGAGTAGTAGAATACAGAAGGAAGGTGAATACAGGCAAAAATATTTCCTTCTTTATACTTCTGTATCATTTAGGTATTTTATGTCTTTATTTCTCTGATACCTGTGGAAGGAAGAGAAGATGAAGAAGAAAAAGAGGAAATAGGCAGGAATGATAAATTCCTATATTACTCGTATAATTTAAAGGAAGGAAGGCATAAAGGAAGGAACAAAATAAAAGATTAGTAACTGGTTTCTTTTAAAGGTAGGGATTTGGGCTTTTTGTTCCCCGTTCCCTGGTTCACTATAAGCACACTGGTGTGTGTATGTATGTGTGTGTGTGTGTGAGAGAGAGAGAGAGAGAGAGAGGGAGGGAAATAATGAAAGAAAGGGAAGAAGAAAGGACGGATGGAAGACAGGAAGATTGATTGTTATGAATTCTTTTCAAAATCTGGAAAATGCAAAAATAATAAGGTAATAATATGTTTTCTGATTGTTTACATTCATCTCAAACAATAAGGTAGACTTTCTAATACACACTACTGTTGATCACATATTTAAAAAGACATGTAAATAATAAAAATAGAATTTTAGATATCATATATAGAAACAATGTATCAATTTACATAGATCATTGTTTTGATTTTTGGTGGTAAGATTGTACTTCTCTTGAGAAAATTATTTGAAAATCAATAATCACTTTTGTTCTTATTTATTTTCTGCCAACAATGCCTAATGTTTAAGTGAATGTTTTCTTAGTCATAATTACTGTCAAACTTACAACATAAAATATATACAAAAGAGATAAAAGTATGAATAAGAAATTAATAACTGATAAAACTAGGTAATATAATATTTTATTATAATAAAATTTTTGTATCATACATTTACCATTGCTGCCAACATTTCATGTTTTTCTTTCCTGGATTTATATAAAATTATCACAAAAATAAATATTAGCCTATCACAGTTTAATCAACATCATTAAATGTAATGTCCTTTTAATTCTCTCATACTTTGGTCTTTATTTGTGATATTTGCATTAGGTCTGTAGATAAATGATGACAAGTTTAGCTGTCATTGGGATAATACAAATGCACATTTTATTTTTAATTTAGTTTTTCTATATTTACTCATGATCTTTTTTCTTCATCTTTCTATTCCTTTGAATTATCATATATCCTCCAATGTGAAATTCGATGACTCTAATCAAATAATTATGAAATCTAATTTTTGTGTTCTAATTACTTAATTTAACAAATTAGTGAGTGCTTTATAAGTACTTGTTACTATTTTAGCAGTAGAGATCCAATATTTTTTCCCAAAATCTCTGTCATGGAATTTCTAGAGGGAAATAACAGATCAAAAACATAACAAATTAATGTGTGCCACATAAGGTTGTACTAATAGATATAAAATTAATAAGACAGGATGAAGGGAACGGGGAGTGCTGGTAACAGGCTAGAGTGAAACCTATCAAAATGATGGGAAGGTAAGGGAGAATGTCAATAAATATCCAGGTGGAGGAAACAGGTGCAATTAAAAGGCCGAAAAATACATGGTGACCATTCTTAGAAAAGTAAATTGGCCAGTGTATATAAATGGAGCTAGATAAAAATAGACCAATGGGGCATAAAGTCATAGTAGGTAGGAGTGGGTGTGATTAGGTCATAGAGGTCTCTTTCAGTCACTGAAAGCTCTTTTACTCTCAGATGGAAACCTCTACAGACTATTGAAAGATATGGCATTATTTGTAATGCATTTATAAGGATCCATTTGGCTGTTGTTGGAAGGAAGACTTTACTGGGGTGAAAATGGAAATAAGCAATATCATATTCCACAGAGATGATTGTCCTTGAACCATATGGTCATTTGGATTTTGTGAGACCATGTTAGAGTCCATAAATCTTTTTCGTGGATATAGACTAGTGGTGGAGAGAGAGGGAAGAATTAATGTGTCTTTTGGTGCAAACAAAACAAACTCACTTGTTTTAGCTCAGCAAAACAATGGGAATGCCCTTGAGCTGAAAGTAGAAACAGGAGGAGGTTTCATCAAGATATACATGGTTCTTTGATCTATTTCTTCCTCTCATCATCTTTACTTGTTTGATTATTTTTCTCAGTTCTTTTTGGAATCATATAGCTTCCTCTACTTCTAAAAATGTTTTCTCTTGTTATTACAAATAGCTCATAGAATATCATAGTGATTTCTGTGTTTTACTCTACATCATATACCTCTTAATCTTCAGCTTTTACTATTTTGGGAAGTGGGTACACAAAAGCAACCTAAATGTCTCTCTTTCTCTCTTTTTTTATTTTTTGATACCAGGGATTGAACTCAGGAACACTTAACCACTGAGCCACAACCCCAGCGCTTTTTTTGTATTTTTAGAGACAGGGTCTCATGAGTTGCTTAAGGCCTCACTAGCTTGTCGAGGCTGGCTTTGAACACACAACCTTCCTGCCTCAGCCTCCCGAGCCTGTGGGATTACAGGAGCGCATCACCATGCCCAGCTCAGCTCTTAGTATTAATTGCCACACTCAATTAACATTATACAATTCAAAATTCCAACAGAGTGAAACATTTCTTATGAGACACTGCTTAGGTTTATGGAATAGTCGTTGTTTGGGAGAAAAGGCACACAGTAAAATATTTACCTATGAAAATAGCCAGGTCTATTATCTCTGGGTGGGCCAGTTTGTTTTAGAAGAAGAAAATATGGGTGACATTCTGAAATGGTGCCTGCAAACCCAGAATTTGTTTCATACTGTGTTGTTTATTGTTATTGTTTTTTTTTCAATTGTTTATTTGACATAATTTTCAAATGATTTCCTGAATATAAGGGATTTTATACAATACCACAGAATATTTGAAAATAAATTAGAATGATCTTGAGAACAAAGAAGTAAGGACAAAATCTTGAAAGTAGCAAATCAGGAATGAGCACATAAACATGAAAAGCAAAACACAAGATGGAATAGACTTAATAGAATATTTTAATGGACCACTATATTGAGCATGGCATTACATAGTATGATATTTTCATATTTAAATTAGTTCTACTGGGTAGCAAATATTTTGGTGGTCCTAAATGTCACCTCACCCATTACCCAGAAATGGAATTTTGTTACTCTATGAAACAAGGCCATTAGTAACTGGATTATATGTGTTTATTATATCAAATTGCAAGCTCAAATTTTTGACCTTTAGAATCATTTACGCCAATAGCATCTTCCCCTACTATTTGTATTTTAGTCAATTATCATTATTAATAAAATGATTATATTTTATCCCTAAAAAAGGAACTATCCCTATGGCCAAGGCGAATATTTTTATGGTAATTACTTCAAGAAATACAACCTAAATATTTGGAAACTTTGAAATCCCACAAGCCAGCAAATTTCAAATATGTAAAATTGATGCAAGAGTGAGTAACTGACATTTGTAACAATAGTACTGATTTTCTCCAGGGGTGTGTGGGACACAGTTGCTTTTCTCTATCCAAAATTTGCTACTACTGTTAGTAAAATCAGTTCTATCTTTTAATTCTGATACAGTCATTGCAAGAAATCTAAATTCTACTGATAAATTGTGAGTGCTATTCTTCAAGGTCTATTCTCTTTGTACCCAGTAGTAAGCATAAAATGTTACTGCAAAAAATGTAATCTCTGAAGTGCAAGAGATTTGTAAGCTCACTTATGTTCAGTGTAAGAATAATATTTGTCTAGAATCAGGCCTACACCCAATAGTAACATCCGCTGTATCATTCTTTATAAAAGTCTCCTAGACTGAAATAAATTATTTTTATAGTCAAAGAAAGAAATATAATTTTAAACACAAAGGGTTTAAGATAGAGAAACAATAAAAAAATATCAATGGACATAAAGGTAATGAATAGCATTGAATTGAGAAAAAAAGAATTTTACTTGTTGTATTTTCTTGGTGATTTTAATTCTGTGATATCTTTCAGGAGTTTTAAAACCAAGAATCCTAAATAGATGCTTAATAAATATTTCTGTCAGGGAGCTCTAATTTCATGGAATTTGTTGTTATTGTTTTCTGGTCTCCTTGACTTTGAAATAATACAAAACCACATGAAAGTTTCCTATATTAAAATAGGAGGTGTGAGATGTGTAGAAAGCAAAAATAGTATTTTATTTGAATTATCTAGTTTTATATTCTGTTACCTTGTTGAAGAGCTGGTATCATATGTACCTAATTTATACTACCTATTACCTCTCTGAAGAGGGTTTCATAAAATTTGTGACACACAAACTTAGTATTGTAGGTTTTACTTCATTAAATATATTTCATTTACTGAATAAGTTGAATTTTGAAACAAATGAATATAAATATTATGAGAAGTATACTTAGAATATTGAAAATCATGTGAATACATAAATTGCCCTTGAGAATCTTTTCACTTTGAAATTCTAGAGATTTCATTAATCTAGAAAATCATACTCATGAATAAAATAATCAAAAGAATGCCAGAAACCTACAGGTTACTAAAAAAAAAAAAAAAAAAAAAAAAAAAGTAGAATTAAAGAGAATTTTATCCTCATTAGTTGTAATGTTATACAGTTTGATTATAAGTAACACCTTAAAGAAAGATAAAGACCCAAATTATTAAATTTTATTTAGAATCTATTTCAAAATTTATACACAAACACTAAACATAAAACTAAAACTTGGAACAGAAGTTTTGTAGAAAAATAAAACCAAAATGAGTTTCTCAGAGACAACATGCAATTATTGAAAATCCTTGTTCTCTTCAGTGCTTAAATATTCATGAGGAATCCTTATTCCTGATTTCTACTGATACAAATGCTTGATGTAAAAAGCAGAGAACAGGATTTTGTGGGAAGGGTATTTGCTTTCAAGTAACATAACTTTAAATAAGTGGAATTATTGCTTAGTGATGGAAAACACCAATTTCTCCTACCTCCCTTTGAAGGATACCTCTTCCAACCTGATTCCCAGCATTCTTCTACAAGAGCAACCTCTTACTTTTCAATATGTCTGAGAAAACTAAAATGAATTCACACTGAGGTGTTGATGACTGTATCAGTATGGTTTCTTCTCATAAATCTCCTCTTTCTGACTGTGAGTTACTTAAAGGCAAGGATCATGTTTTATCCATGATTATTTTTAGGACCTCTCATGGTGGCAAGGTTAAAGTATAGTCCCTATCTCAACAATTCAATAAAGGTAATTTCTTATTATAACGCTGAACAACTCCCCTTTTCCTTGTTGTGAACCCTCTACCTATTTTCTGAATTTTACTCCTGGATTTGAAGAAATAGAAAAAGGAAGAACAAAATAGAGAAATTGGAGTGATTTCAGGAAAGAAGACTGGGTGTTACAAAAAATGTACAAGGACAAAAAGCATGCGAGGCCTATTTCAGTTATGTTGTTCCCCTTTAATAATAGAAGGAAGAGTATTTAAAGAAGATGAAGGAAAGTGACATGTAATGACAATCTCATGAAGATGCTGTGCTAGCTATTTATCCTTATCATATTATTCTTTGGTATTGTTAAATCCATTTTACAAATGGGAAAACTTAGGTTCACATAATTTGCTAAGATCACATATCTGGCAAAAAGCAGAATCAGGAAGACAGTTTATATCTTTTTAAAACCTGATTATGTCAAAATGAACCCTACTATTATGCATAATTGTAATGCACTAATAAAAACAAAAAGACAACCTGTCAAAGGAAAGACAAAGATTACTAAAACATGTGAAAATAAATGCTGTAATTTTTGTTTGCTTATTTATTATATTAATAACTAAGTTAATGGTTCTTTTTCATAGTAGTTTTGGTTCGTAGAAAAGTTGAACAGATAGTAAAGAGAATTTCCAAATTTCCTTCTTCCTGCACATTTTACATTGCTAACATCTTGAGTATTGTGATGCATTTGTTAAAACTGATGAACCAATATAGATATATTATCATGAACTAAAATTTTAAAACAAAGTTAGAGTTAATTCTTTGCATTATAACATTATATAGGTTTTGACAAATGCATAATATTTTATACCACCATAACAGTATCACTCAGAATAGTTTCAGCAATGTAAAAATGTCCTATACTTAATCTATTCATTCCTCCCTTTTTCCCCTTGAATACCTAGAAGCTTTTGAATTATTTTTACTCTCTCTATAGTTTCATCTTTACCAGAATACCATATGTTGAAATCATACTGTCTGCAGACTTTCAAACTTTTGTCTTTCACTTAGCCATAGACTCCAATGTCCCTACATTTTTTTATGATTTAATATCTCATTTATTTTTATCATCAAATATTTTTTCATTGTATGAATACAGAACAGTTAGGTTATCCATTTACCTCTTCAGGTCCATCTTGATTGTTTCCTGATTTTGGAAATTATTAATAAATCTACAATAGAAATTTATGTTCAGGTTTTTGTGTGACATGAGTTTTCAACTCATTTTGGTAAATATTCAGAAGAGTGAGTACTGGATTGTGTAGTAAGATTGTTTAACTTCATAAGAAATTGCCAAACTCTCTACCATCATGGCTATACCATATTAAATTCTCACCAAAACTGAATGAGAGCATCTGTTGCTTCATATCCCCATAAGTATTTGGTATTATCAGTTTTTTTTTAAATTAGTTATTTTTATAGGGATCATTATCTCACTTTAACACACAATACCCTAAAAAACTGTAAGACTGAAAATATTTCATATGCATATTTGCTGTTTAACATCTTTGATTAATAACTAAACTTAGTTTTCTTATGTCAGTTGTAGGTTCTCTGTGTGGTATCTGTTCAGAGTTTTTGATCTTTTTAATTGGGTTGTTTGTTGCTCTAAGACTCCCTGAAATTCGTATGTTAAAACCCAAACCCAATCCCAGCACCAAATGGTGCTGGGAAAACTGAAAATCCATATGCAACAGAATGAAACTAAACCCCTATCACTCACTCTGCACAAAAATCAACTCACAATGGATCAAGGACCTTGAAATCAGACCAGAGACTCTGCATCTTATAGAAGAAAAACTAGGCCCAAATCCTCAACTTGTTGGCTTAGGATCAGACTTCCTTAACAGGACTCCGATAGCACAAGAAATAAAAGCAAGAATCAATAACTGGGTTAGATTCAAATTAAATCGCTTTCTCTCAGCAAAGGAAACTATCAGCAATGTGAAGAGAGAGCCTACAGAGTGGGAGAAAATCTTTGCCACTCATACTTCAGATACAGCACTAATTTCCAGAATATCTAAAGAACTCAAAAAACTCTACACCAAGAATACAAATAACCCAATCAACAAATGGGCTAAGGATATGAATAGACACTTCACAGAAAAAGATCTACAAGCAATCGACAAACATATGAACAAATGTTCACCATCTTTAGTAATAAGAGAAATGCAAATCAAAACTACACTAAGATTCCATCTCACCCCAATTAGAATGGCGATTATCAAAAACACAAGCAACAATAGATGTTGGAGAGGATGTGGGGAAAAAGGTACACTCATACATTGCTGGTGGAGATGCAAATTAGTGCAGCCACTCTGGAAAGCAGTATGGAGATTCCTCAGAAAACTTGGAATGACCCACCATTTGACCCAGCTATCCCACTCCTTGGCCTATACCCAAAGGACTTAAAATCAGCATACTACAGAGATACAGCCACATCAATGTTCATAGCTGCTCAATTCACAATAGCCAGACTGTGGAACCAACCTAGATGTCCTTCAATTGATGAATGGATGAAGAAATTGTGATATATATATATATATATATATATATATATATATATATATACACACACACACAATGGAATATTACTCAGCCATAAAGAAGAATAAAATTATGGCATTTGTAGGCAAATGGATGAAATTGGAGAATATCATGCAAAGTGAGATAAACCAATCTCAAAAAACCAAAGGACGAATGATCTTGATGATAAGCGGATGATGACACATAATGGGGGGTGGGAGGGGGGTAAGAATGGAGGAAGGAGGGACTGTATAGAGGGAAAAGAGGGGTGGGAGGGGTGGGGGGAAGGAAAAAATAACAGAATGAATCAAACATCATTACCCTATGTAAATGTATGATTATGCAAATGGTATGCTGTTACTCCATGTACAAACAGAAACAACGTGTATCCCATTTGTTTACAATAAAAATAAAAATTAAAAAAAAAAAAGACTTATGTCCTAACAGGTAAAACCCCAGCCTAGAGGGTGAGCGTTCCATCTGCTCTCTTACCACTTCCCCCTCCTCCCCCTCCAGTTCTGCAAAGCTCCAAGGAGCTCTTAGATTTGGATTTAGAGTTACCATCTCCCCTCTCACTGTGTTTCAGTTAGAGTACTATAAACAACAAAGTATTTTACGTTGTTAAAATGGAGTAATTTATCTAAATTCAGAAATTTCATAAGAGTTGTTTCAGAATGTGAACAAAAAGGGGTCTACAGATAGGAAAGAGAAAATAAAAGGCTCTAGAAATGGAACTATATTTAGTGAAGAACAAAATCTTTCTGGATAAGAAAGTGTTTATGTGATGAAACACATGAAGGTCTAAGTAAGTGCTAAGAAAGTCTGTGTAAGTAAGGGGCAAATGTCAACAAGTTTGCATGTAACTAAGTTGGTTACAAATATGTGAGACAATCAGTTAAAGCTGTTTAAGGTTTTTCTTAAAGTCAAATACTACTATACTGATATAAACCGAAGTTTAATTTATATGTTAAATTGACAAGGATTTCTTAGAGACACTAATTTACTCTTAACATTATATCTGTTAAGTTTCATTCTTTAGGACAATTTGTCTTGAAAATTGAGGTTTATACAATTATGGTTAAACAACTGTTAGAGTATTGTACTACATTAGAGTCTAAATTTTTCTTTCAAAACTAAAATTGGTTAATATAAAGGTATCAAGGTAATTGTGAAATGGTCACTCTTTGTATATTAAATGTTTTCATATTTTCCAGATATACATATTTAAAGCAGGAAATTTATCAAGCTGCTATTCTCCAGAATAAACTTGTCTGTAATGGTAAAAAGAAAAAAAAAAAAAAGATGGTATTATGTTTTAAAATCTATTGGGTCTTTTGAATCTGGTTGTCAGAACCTTAAGTATGATAACTAAATCTCCTTTATTCTGAAATGCCCTCTATTGCTTTAGGGTAACTTTATTCACTCTTGCAGAAATAATACTGAGCCTTCATAAGAGGATTTTCTTAAAAAAAAAACAAAACACAATCCCTAATGCAACAATGTTATGAGATGTGGCTTTTGGAAAGGTGGTTAGGTCATGAGGATAGAACCCTTATGAATGGAATTAGTGCCATTATAAAAGAGGCAAAACCCAGGCATGGTGGTGCATACCTCTAATCCCAGCAGTTCGGGAAGGTGAGGCAGGAGGATTATAAATTCAAGCCAACCTCAGCAATTTAGTGAGGCCCTAAAGCAACTTAGCAAGACCCTGTCTCTAAATAAAATATAAAAAAGGGCTGAGGATGTGGCTCAGTGGTTAAGTGTTAATGGGTTCAATCCCAGATACAAAAAAAAAAAAAAAAAAAGGAGAGGGAGTTTGTGTGTGTGTGCTGTGTGTGCTCCTTCCACTATGGGAGGACAAAGAAAGAAAGTGTCATCTATGGGAAAGAAGGCCCCCACCAGACACCAAATTTTCTGGAAAATTGATCGTGAACTTCCCATCTCTAGAACCACAATAAAAAAGATTATTTAGTTTATAAATTACCCAATCAAATGTATTATTTATGGTGACTTCAATGAACTAAATCATGTATTTTCTTATTGCAGAGTTTAAAAAGTTATTTAAATTTTTTGAATACAAGTCTTTAATCATATGTCTTTTGCAAAGAATTTCACCAAGTCAGTAGCTTACGTTTATATTTTAACAGTGTCATTGAAAAAACAGAATTATTAATTTTTTAAAAATTCAATTTATCATTTTTTTCTGCCATGGACTATGCTTTTGGTGCTGTATCTAAGAATTCATGGCCAATAGGGAATAATTGGTGTTGGGAAAACTACATATCTACATGCAAAATAATGAAATTGAATCATATACCACACACAAAATAAACTCAAAAAATGATGAAAGACTTAAATATAATACCTAAAATTACAAAACTCCTAGAAGAAAACTTAGGGGGATCTCTTTTACATTGGTTTTGGCAATGATTTTTTTGGACATCACACCAAAAGCACAGACAGAAAGTAAAAATATGCAAGTGGAACTATATCAAACTTAAAATCTTCTGTACAGCAAAGTAAATAATCAATAAAATAAAAAGGCAACCTATGGAATGTGAGAAAATATTTTCAAATCATATATCTGTTAAAGCTTCAGTAATCATGATAGTATAGTATTGGCAAAATAAAAGCCAAATATATCAATGGAACAGAACAAAAACACAAGAAATAGACTCACACCATATAATCAAGTGATCTTTGATCAAGGAACAAAATCAATTCAATGGATTTAAAGGGTAATCTATTGAAATGATAGACTATTCAAAGGACAGTCTTTTCTACAAATGCAACTAGAACAACTGGACATCTATATACATAAAGAAAATTCAAAAATATATGCAGACCTTCCACCTTCCACCACATTGTTCATCTTCTTCAATATTGTGTTGGCTATTGTGACTTGTTTTTAACTTACCAGTCAAGAGCATATACAATAAAGAAATTAATTCAGTGACATTCTGGAGGAAAAAATGTTATCTTTCTCTAATATTAATCAGGAAATACAAACTTACAATCTAGATAATGCAGAATAAATCTGTCTATATTTGGTTGATTAAAATATATTCTAATGTTCATTTTTCTGGAAAGAACCTTAATAGTAACCATTATATTTGTCATTCAAACTTCTCTTCAAGAGAGAATTTGAAAGGAGAATATTAATTATCTAAGAACCTCCTACACACACAAACATTGAATGGGTATCTGATTTCATACTAAAATCATACTCTCCCCAGGATATTCCAAGACAGTGACTGAACACTGTGAGTATACAAAAGCCAGGATATCTGTGGTCAAACACAGTACTCATTTAATGGACATCGGTTTTCTGGGACTAAGACTTTCCTAAAGTCGCACCACAGTCTGAGCCTATTTCTACCAAACCCTCCTTCTTCTTAGTTCTCTTTGACAAGTATTAGACCTGCACTGTAATCTGAAGTCTCTCCCCCTTACTCATATTCTCATTCCCTTCATCCTTCAGAGAAATTTATCTCAATAAAACTCATGCATATCTAATACCATCTTATACTCTGCTTCTCAGAGGATCCAATCCAACAAAACTTTCAATTAGATGTATTTGGATAAAATTATTGATTTTTTTCAAATTTCATGGATTCAAGGCAAATGGCAGAATGCTTTGAAACTAAACTTTGCTCCCAACCTAAGTGTAGTATGCCATTCAGCTACATATACATAAAGGAGCCCAACTGCATAGCCATTCAGTTAAGTCTAACCTAAATCAGGTAACCTCTAGGGGCTGACAATAATAAATGATTGTTTTGTTCCATTATATTTGGGTTTTTTTTATATAGTAAAACTATCCAATTCCATGTTTCTCACCATACTATTATCACCATTCAAAAATAATAGAACCAAACAGTTCTAATGCAGATGGGATAATTTATAAATGAAAACAAAAAAGAAATCTGATAGTATTTTCTCTAAGTTACCAAATTCAAGAGAAGTTTTGGCACAAAAATGAGCCTAATAAAGAAAATCTAAATGTGGATTCAGCTATAACACAAAGGTATAAGCAAAAATACAAGACTAATTCAAAGAGGCAAATTTAAACACTGGAGGAAAATTTCAAAGGAGTCAGAATTCAATAGCAATGTGTTTAGTAATACAACCTATTCCATGCTCAGCACCTGCCAAGATAAGATATATTAGATTGCTGGTACAGGAAATAAACAGAATCGCTATTTAGTAGGAATTCTAAAAAGTTCTGATAGGAAAAGCACAGCATTAGGAAAAGAGAGTGAGTAAATATATTATGCACACACAATGCCAAACACCAGTAGGAGGTTAATGAGAAGGAAGGGTATTAAATTTTTCTTTCCTTTATCACTGAAGTGTTCTTGTTCTTCCACCCCCTTTATATATCAGGAGAAAGTTGCCTTGCACAAAGGATGTAAAAAAGAGAACAAATGACTCAGTCTCATGCATTTATTATGATTTTATCATTGTACATTCTGAGCATTCTGAT
The DNA here is from genome assembly GCF_902686455.1 of Sciurus vulgaris. Classification (NCBI taxonomy): domain Eukaryota; kingdom Metazoa; phylum Chordata; class Mammalia; order Rodentia; family Sciuridae; genus Sciurus; species Sciurus vulgaris. Next base: position 108,931,479 of record NC_136471.1, read on the forward strand.
ATCACATTACATATATGTGGGAAAATAGACATGAACTCTTCAAAATGTTACTGCAAATTTGGAAAAAAGTAACATAAGTGAATTGTCAGAGCTTGAAATGTATGATGTAGAGATGTCTATGGCATAGACTATTGAAACAAACTTCTGTGTGGGGATCGATAATGACAATAAAAGGAGAATACTAAAATGATAGAGGCATGCACACAATGATATCAGGAGCAAAAGAGGGATACTTGACCTTAGGAAACAATAAGAAAGGAGTAGTTGAGATGGCTAACTGGAAGAAGAAAAGAGTTACCATTTCTATTCCTAGCACTTAAGTTATGAGATAGAAGTGTTAAACATAAAAAAAAAAAGGAAGACTCCCAGTCCTTAGATACCTTGCATACTGTACTAATGAAAGTAGACAATTTATTATATTGAAGGTTTTTAGGGAATCAACTAGTAACTGCAAGAAATAATTGTATGTGTTGGAGAGGGGGTTCTTGGATCATAGAAGAAATAATACTTTGAAATTTTTAATTTACTTATGGTAAAATATGAATGGCAGATAAAGTGGCCTTAACAATACATTCCTTTTTAAAGAGGCATAGGGATCTAGCAGAATTCAGACAAAATATGTTTTCAAAGATTGGGGTTGCAAAATATACTTAATTTGTACTTGAGAAATATTCATAAGTGAACTTATGTGCTAAAAAATGCCTATATGTGGAGCAAAGTGATCCTTAATATTTGTTGTGTTTGGAAACAGATGAAATTTTCATTCTAGAGAATAACTGAAAAGATAAATTAAAAGGAATTGCTAGTGAATGTAAACCATACATAAAATTCAGAGAGAGAAGGAAATAAAAAGGAGATTCTATGCCATATTTTTCTAAAGGCAGCAAAATTTTCTTTAATAGTTATTCACTATTTTAAATGAAATTCTCCAAGATGATTGTTTGACAAAAATAAAGAGGTAAGTATTTAAAACAAATAAAACCATTTTTGATATATTAATCAATGAAGAATGTAAGTTTCAATTTTTATAGAAATAATATTTGCTACTTTTTATTTTTATTTTTTATTACCTGATCATATTTATAAAATTTTCCTATTACTTATGTTTACTGAGATGGAATCTATACAGAAATTATGTAATTTGGAATTATTTTTAAGGACACCATGAAGTTCTAAAGTTTTAAGGACTTGGTGTGATAATCAGTTTAATACTCAGTATTCTCTTCATTGTATATATCTTGGATTGTAAATTTAAACACTTTGCAGAGCTAGTTCTGTTTTATGAACATGGATGTCATTACTTAGCCCATGAATACATTTTTCTCTTAAATATACTATTTTTTATGAATATTTGATTCATGAAATAATAAAACTGTATTGAAAATGAAAAAGGTTTTAAATGAAGATTTAAACTTTCAACATGTTGCAAATACCACTCTCTTTAGAATGTGAAGGTTTTGTTTTTCATTTATTTGAAAATCTGTAAAAGCCCAACAATCAACAGATGTAATAGGAAAATGTCTGTAGCCCAAAACTTAGCATATAAGTATGAATACCCCAAAAAGTTTTGTTTGGGAGAATTATTAAATGGTATGTTTTTATTTTTGTTTCAGATTTTGTACTATTTTATGCTAGAATATTATTTTAAATAAATTAGTCTCATAGTAATTGGATATGTTCAAATCAAAATACACTACTATAAAAATGTGTTGTGCCTTTATAAACAAAGTAGTTTGCTATTGATGTTTCTTGGTGTTCAAAATACTTAAAATTATTTTCAGTAAAAATAATAATTTTTTGTATTGGTAAATTTCTTCTTTTGTGTTAAAAAAGATGAGAAAGAAGTAGATAATGCTATGAACTGCTAAATAGTATCTGCCCCATACTAAGCATTAAAAAATGTTAGTGATTATTATTGTTGCTTAGATATTTGAATTGATTTAATTTGTTTCCTTTTCATATCTCTATTAATAGTTACTAATTTCAACTTTTTTACAGACTTAGAGATGTCCAGAATGGTGATTTGAATTACAGCCTGTCTGACTCTTGTGCCTGTGTTTGTGCTGGAAGCTGCCTATGCAAAGGTGTAGGTCAACATGCCAGTTTGTATGGTAACTCCAGCCAGGGGTGGCTACATAGGAAGGCACACTGCCCTATCAGTGAAGGCCTTGAGTTTAGCACTTTCTCTCAGGGATGGTGAATTCTGAGCCAAACAAGATGACTCTAATGCCTCGCCAGTCCCTGCATCCTTCAGATCACTGCTTTACTGAAACTTCCCACAAATAGCCTTTTGATGATAAAATCTATATAATAAACTTGCTGAGCAAGCTCTGAGTCAGTCAAGCCTCACCAGGGCTTGGCTACGTACCTGGCTCCAACTTTTTCTCCCTATGTGTGTCTGTTTATCTTCAGTCCCCATTACCCCTCATCCAATATCTCCTTAATTAAGGGCTGTGGCACAGAGATACATCATTCATACTTCAATAAAGAATGTGCTGCCCAGCTCCAAGGATTGTGGTTAGTTAACAATCTCTAGCTGTTGGTTTTATCAGGTGGGTTCTTCTGGAATAGTTGGCCACTGACTGAGAAAGTACAGGGCTTAGATAACTTCTCAATATCCATCTCCACACTTGTTGGGAGAAATTCTAGTTCTTGGCTTGCAGCAGTTAATGTCTGAAGTGTGTAAACTTGCAGGGAGGAGCATTCTGCTTCTCCTACTTAGGAAAGTAAAAAACTGCCCCAAGTTGACCTAATGTTACCAAGGGAACCTGTATAGGAGCCTGGTGGTCTGATCCCCCAAGGCACATTGTGATTGGGCAAGAAACCTATAAAATGTATGACTATTCCTGCAGTAAACGAGTTTGCAGGCTGCACGCCACAAGCCTGCTTTCACCCAACTCCCGGAGTCTGGGGGGTCTTGACTCCATGGCCCTTACCTGTGCCTGAGCTAGCCTGGCACCCCTACACATACTGAGCAATTTTTGCTCTAGAGCTTCCAGTTGAGCTGCCAGAAATTTTGTCAGGTATAAATCATATTCTGATAACTCCTCATGTCTAGTTCTCTTTTCTCCCTTTTCTTTCTTACCTGTTATTCTACAATAAACAATTTTATTCTTATTTTCATCTTATCATATACTGTTCAGAGAAGTCTACCATCACAAAACCTTGAATTTAATTTTGCTCATATCTGAATGAAATGTGCAATATGAAGTTTGAAATTGATAGTCTCTTCAAAGCATAATCTTAAAAATAGCAAATTGAGTAATAATATGTTAAATATTTATTTGTGAAACCTCTAAAATTACAAAGGTCTGATTTGAAAATTTAAAAACATGATTCTCATATGTTAGGGGTTAAATAGTGTCCCTCCAAAATTTATGTTGAAGTTCTACTCCCAAGTACCTCAATATATTACTGTATTTGAAGATAGGGCCTTTAAAGAAGTGATTAAGTTAAATGAGATCATTAGGGTGGACCCTAATCCAAACTTACATCCTTATCAGAAGAGGAAATTTGGACACAGAGACATCAGGGACAGGAAGACACAGAGCAAAAACTATATCAGTACATAGCAGGAGGTAAGCCATCTATTTCAAAGAAAGTGACCCCAGGAGAAACCAAACCTGTACAAATCATCAACATGCTCCATGTTGTCAAATATAATGAATTTGTCTCTTTTCTCCATTCTTATGTTATGCCTCACATTGTCAGTGCCTTACATTAATCTTGGCCTTCTAGCCTCTACAACTATGAGAAAATAAATTTCTGTTGTTTAAACATTCAATCTGTGATAATTTTGTTTAGGAAACCATAACAAATCAATACAACATATACATGTTAAAAATCACACTTATTAAAAATGTATTGAAGATATTTAAAAGCCACTTAGCAGAATGATAAATCTTATTTAAAGAAAATTGGAATAACTGAAAATTTTTTGAGACTAAAGACTTCTAGAGTAAGATTGCTATCTGTAGATGCAAAACTACCTGATGTCCTACCAAACAAAAAATTCATGTTTGGTTCTTCCAGATAGAAATCATTCACAACTCTATTACATAAAAACATACAAATTAAAATTTAACTTAACAGATTATGTTTATGAATAGTCAATACAAATTAGGATGTCAATAAGTATACATTCCATAGATAATTAAATAATACCTGGTATATCTTAACAATTGTATCCTAATAATCGTTTCCATATATTAGTAAAAGAATACATATCTGAGGGGGAGGAGGAAGGGGAGGGTAAATGAGGTAAAAATGATCAAAGTGTGTTATCTGTATATATGAATATGTCACCATGAAATTCACTATTCTGTGTAATTAATGTGCAGTAACAAAAAGATACATATTCTGCTTTTATTATTTTCAAATTTAAAAAATTATTTGTCAATAGATCTATATGATTTACTGTGTCCTATGAGATTAATTTGAATTTTTAATATTTTCTTTTTTCCTTTTTAAAAATTTTTATTTATTTTTTATTTTTATGTGGTGCTGAGGATCAAACTCAGTGCCTCACATGTGCCAGGCAAGTGCTCTGCCACTGAGCTACAACCCCAGACCCTCATTTGATATTTTATTTTAGATGAATCTTTAATCAAACTAGATACTCTGTTAAGTTCCACTTTATTCAAACCACTCTAACATAGCTTATAATGTTTCCAATCTATTCAGGTTCTCAGTACAAATCATTAACATACTCCATGTTGTCAAATATAATGGATATGTCTCTTTTCTCCATTCTTACTTTATTATACCTCTAGGATAACATTGCCAAAATTCACCCTTCTCCTTTTAAAAATTAAATATCCTCTTCTCTTGGCCTTTTCCTACTACATTTACCTGCATATCACTGGTTATGACTTATACATTATTTTTACCTCTTCTTCACAAAAATGAAAATATTCCACAGAGCACTATTTTATCTTTTCTATCTTCTCCCTCAACCTACATGAACTCATCAAATATCAATGTTTTGAATACCATTTATGTTCTTATGACCTCAGATTCTTTTTAATCCCCTACAGTTCAATCCCTTGAGTTCCAGATATTTGTACATCATGGTCTATTGGATATGTCAACTCAGATGCTTACAATACCATTCAAAAAATATCTAAAACAGAGCTTTTGATACTCACCTTCAAAAAATATTTTATTATTCATGAGCAAAATCAACTACACCAAAGTTTAACCCAATGTAAGAAACTAGAACAAAAACAGAGTCAGTCTTCATTCATACTCATTGCTTATTTCTTATATCTCATATCTATCAGCAACAAGTCCCATGCTTTTTATTTCAAAAATATATTTCAAATCCATCCACTTCTGTCTGTCAACACTGCAGACTCATATGTTTTAGAAATCACTATCACTTAAAAGTACTAAAATAAAACTCAAGTTTTTATACTTGCTCAACTTCCACAATTCTCCATATAACAAATACAGTGATATCTTGAAACAAACATCTGATATGGCATCACCCTAATTAAACACTGAGTAGATTCTCATTTAATTCAGAAAGAAATACAATATATTTTGTAATTTTCCTGTATGACCTGATTCAGCCTACATCCCCTCAAAATTCTCCCAACATTCTCCCCTGGCTCAGTACACTTCAGACATATTACTCAAGTTTATTTCCTGAATAGTCCAAGCATTTTTTCATTTCAGGATTTTTATGCTTACTATTCTCATTGTTTAAATTTGCTGCTTGCCCAACCCTGTGCACAGACTGCTCATTCTTATTTGAATATCAGACCACATTGATCTTTTTAGATAAGTTTTTTATGACCACCCTACCTAAATTTTTCTGTACAGAAAGAAACTCTCTTCAAAAATATAAAGTGAACTTTCTTCTTTTTCCTCTTTACCATAAACGATTTCTTGTTCACTTAATTTACCTACTTTAGTGGATATTACAGAACTTTTGTCAAAAACAACTTCTACTTTGCCAACCTTCTCCATGATCTGAGAGTAGGTTACCAGCCTGGTATTAAAACCTGAAATGAACTAAAATGAAAGGAAACACAGACAACCAGTGTGCTTCACAGTCTCCATTACAGATGTAATAGGACCAGTATGATACATTTCTATTTCATTCATGTGGTACCAAAAAAAAAGTGCCATTAGTTTCTAATTATGTATATTAGAATTTGGGTAGAGTTCCAGATGTCTCTTGAGTCTTCAATGCAAAGTAAGCAATGGAGTATAAATATCAACAATCTTACCTAAGCATAGGTAACAAAATTAACTCAGAGAACAATGTTTGGATCACAGTAAGCACGAAGAAGTAGCATCCTGCCATACTTATCTCTTATTTGAAGCTGTGTCTTTTGACCCTTAAACATGTAAGGAAACTCATTAGCAGATAATACTTCTATGAAGAGAAAGGAGGGCATTTCAAGATAAATGGAAGGCTCTATATAGTTAGGGAAAAAAAAGAAATTCTTAAAACATTTTGTGTGAAATAATATGAGTGAGTGAACCTGGAGAAACATATACTATGTGCTGCTCTTATATGTAGGGGACAGATAGAGGGTAAGGAGCTGAATCTGTTAGAAAAAAGAGCCAACATTCTCAAATACGGTTTCCTAGATTGTTTTGTTTTGATCTTTTTAAACTGAGTTACAGATAAATTATTTAATTAAGTCAAAAATATCCAAGTATCTACTGCCAAGTATTGTGACTACCATACAAGTAAGATTACGTAATTTCAAAAGTGGAACTTCATATCTGCCACATCTATTTCCTGCCACTCTGACACTTGACATGGTTCTGTTGGAGTAGAGGACTCAACACTTGACACGGTTCTATTGATCGTCCTCCCTCTTGGGGGCCATAGGCGTGGCATGTCTCCATGTGTAGTTGCTTTTTAATATTAATAATCAATATATCATTAGAAATTTATTGGAAAAACATTAGGAAGGTTTTACTTTATTGGGACACAAAATAGTACACAATAAAAATTTAGCAGTAATACATAGATAATATATATGAAAATGAACAATTGTAGCTGTGCTCAAGTTAAAAGGAGCCTGCGATTCCTTTAGTATAATAATTTCTAAATATAGATGGATAAAGAGGCATTCCTCTGAGCTTGGATGCGGTGTTTAGCCTTTGTTGCTTTCCTAGTTTTAATAGTTGATTCTAGAGATACTTTACATAATAAAAATATTTAAGTTAGTAATAAATATAATTTGTGTTTTTCCTATGTTTAGTCTAATTCTTTGAGAATCAGAATAAGATTGTAATCCACCATTATATGAAATAGAATAGACTAAATATTAACTATAAGTTGATTGCTTTGCCCTTTGTTAATAATAGTAAAATCTTTTCACTGTTAAACACTGGAGTTCATGGTGGGGGTGGTTTCTCAGAAAATCTAGTGATGTGTTTGTTCTGAAGGTTGAAGGCTGGCAGATCATGGTGCCCTCAGTTTAGCTGGGAGACAAGGTTGTTTCAGTTTAACTGGGAGACAAGGTTGTTTTAATCTAGCTGGGAAATAAGGTTGCTTTGGTCTGGGCTGTCGTACAGAGAGAATGTGTACTTTAAGAAGAAACATAGATTGTACTTTTGAAGGTTTCTCTTATTTTAAACTAACCATAAAATAATATAATCATTACTAAAGAAAAATATCTATAAAAAGGCTGGCAGAAAAAATAAAGACAGATTCAGCCTCAGAACACTTGGTGTCTCTGTGTGCTGTTTCTCCACCGCACCGACACCTCCCACTCACCTAGGACACCAGACCCCTGCTAGGGCTGGACCCCGGCACATATCTCATATGTGTTATAATGATAGAGGGAAATAGTGTTGTGATTGAAAGCTACCATTTTTCTTATAATACTTCGGTTTTAAATTTTTTAAATTTTTTCTAGTTAGTTATGTGTGATTAGAATGCATTTTATATATGATTTTGATAAATCATACATAAATGGAGTATAATTCCTCATTTTTCTGATTGTACATGTTGTAGAATCACATTGGTCATACAGTCATATATGTACATGCGATAATAATGTCTGTTTCATAACTCTATCCTTCCTCCCTCATACCCCCTCCCCTCCCTTCACTCCCCTCTACCTAATCTAAAGTAACTCCACTATTTCCTAGTAACCCCCCCCCCCTTATTGTGAATTAGCATCCACATGTCAGAGAAAATATTCCACCTTTGGTTTTTGGGGATTGGTTTATTTCACTTAGCATGATATTCTCCACTTCCATCCATTTACCAGAAAATGCCATAATTTCATTCTTCTTTAAAGCTGAGTAATATTCCATCATATATAGATACCCACATTTTTTTTATCCATTCTTCTGTTGAAGGGCACCTACGTTGGTTCCAGAATTTGGTCATTGTGAGTTGAGCTGCTATAAACATTGATGTGACTGTGTCACTGTAATATGCTGATTTTAAGTCCTTTGGGTATAAACTGAGGATTGGAATAGCTGGGTCTGATGGTGATTCCATTCCAAGTTTTCTGAGAAATCTCCATACTGCTTTTCATAATGGTTTCACCAGTCTGCATTCCCACCAGCAATGTATGAGTGTAACCTTTTCCCCACATCCTCACCAAAATTTATTGTTGCTTGTATTCTTTATAATTACCATCATGACTGGCGTGAGATGAAATCTTAGAGTAGTTTTGATTTGCATTTCTCTAATTGTTAGAGATGTTGAACCTTTTTTTCATGCGTTTGTTGATTGCATTTCTTCTGTGAACTGTCTATTCAGTTCCTTAATCCATTTATTGATTGGGTTATTTGGGGTTTTTTTAGTGTTAAGGTTTTTGAGTTCTTTTACATCCTGGAGATTAATGCTTTATCTGAGGTGTATGTGATAAAGAATTTCTCCCAATCTTAGGCTATCTCTTCACATTACTGATTATTTCTTTGGCAAAGAAGAAGCTTTTTAGTTTTAGTTTGAATCCATCCCATTTATTGGTTCTTGATTTTACTTCTTGTACTATGGGGGTCTTGTTAAGGAAGTCAGATCCTAGGCTAACATGATGAAGATTTGGGCCTACATTTTCTTCTGTTAGGCTCAACTTCTCTGTTCTAGTGCCTAAGTCTATGATCCACTTTGAGTTGAGATTCATATAGGGTGAAAAATAGAGGTTTACTTTCATTTTGTTACATGTGGCTTTCCATTTTTCCCAGCACCATTTGTTGAAAAGACTCTCTTTTCTCCATTGTATGTTTTTGGCTCCTTTGTCTAGTATGAGATAACTGTATTGATATGGGTTTGTCTCTGTGTCTTCTATTCTGTACCATTGGTCTACATGTCTGTTTTGGTGCCAATACCAGGCTGTTTTTTTATGATAGCTCTGTAATATAGTTTGAAGTTTGGTATTATGATGCCTCCTGCTTCACTTTTCTTGCTATGGATTGCTTTGGCTATTCTGGGTCTTTTATTTTTCCAAATGAATTTCATGATTGCTTTTTCTAGTTCTATGAAGAATGCCATTGGAATTTTAATAGGAATTGCATTAAATCTGTATAATGTTTTTGTTAGTATGTCCATTTTGACAATATTAGTTCTGCCTCTACAGGATCATGGGCGTCTTTTCATCTTCTAAGGTCTTCTTCAATTTCTTTCTTTAGTGTTCTGTAGTTTTCACCCCCCACAAAATACCTACCAAACTGGGATATTACCTTTGTGACTATGGCAGAGGCTGTTTATGATTAAAGGTAAAATAAAATTCTCCACTAAAAGAGAAATTATGTCTTAAAAAATTTAGATAAAAGTCATTGTGTTAAGATTCTTTACTGTAAATTTAATTTGTTGTTATCTTTTATATATTCATCTATGTCCTAATATTAAGATGCCAAATGACCTTTAAAAATATTTTGAGGGTGTATGTGTGTTAATATATGTGTTTATTTGTATATGTGTGTAAGCACTGATTTGTGTATTTACTTTAATGACTCACATATTTACTTTTTCCACTAATAATTTTAAATTTAAAATTATAGGAATTTATAATCAATTTAAATCAGTTCACCTGATTCATTGCCACTATCAAGCAATTAACATTAATTTCCCAAACTCTTATAACCATTTAGTAAAATATGACTCACCCAAAGTTGCTTTTGTCATTTGCAGCATTATTTGACAAAAAGATTTTTGGGCATACTATACAAAGTTTCTGAAATCTTGGAAAACTCAGATGACATTGCTATGGTTTAGAGATGAGGTGTTTCCCAAAAGTTCCTGTATTAATACAGTAATAATTGGAGGTGAAATGATTGGATTGTGAGAGCTATAACCTTAATCATTCAATCCTAGTTTGAATGAGCTAATGGTGGTAATTGTAGGCAAGTGAGGCAATGGCAGGAAGAGGTAACTCACTGGGGTTGTGCCCTGGAAGAGTACATCTTCCCTGTGGCTTCTCCTGCTTCTCTCTCTGCTTCTTGGCTGTCATGAGTGGAGAAACTGCTTTCCACCATACCATTCCCCCATGATTTTTTGCTTCAACTTGTGTCCAGAGCAATGGAGTAGACCATCTGTTCACTAAGACCTCTGATACTGTGAGCCCAAATAACTTTCCCTCTCTAAATTGTTCTTGTCAGGTATTTTGGTCACAGCAACACAAAGCTGACTATCGCACACATACACACATTAGGACCTCATATTAATAATCAGTTTTTATAATAAAAATACTATATACCAGTGTGATACAAAGTTTAAGTAAATGTGCTCATTTATACAATATATTTCCATCAGGCTCTTTGCTTAGTAAATAGTATCCTTATCAAGCTTTCAGGGTCAGATGTGGTGCAAGCCCATTTGGCAGCTCATACCCCTTATGTATCTTTAGAAGAGGAGGGGTATGAGGGAGACGTATCCAACTTGGTACTTATAAATATTAATAACTCAAATTCCCTCTGTTCATTTTGAGACTAATGTGGGAGAAACTGTTTCCATAGAAACCAAACTTTTGGACAACTTCTTTGTCACTTCTTCCTTGCTAAGTGAATCAAGTCAAAATGGCATGGAGAGGTACTCTCCTTCATATGAATTAACATTAGGTATCTGAAATGAAAAGGAAAATGAATCATGTCCAAACATTAAACAATTTGCTGCTTAGGGGTTTTATTAACAAATAACATACTGTTTTTGAAATATTAATAAATCATTATTTATTTATTGACAATGACAATGTATTCCACATTTCCAAGAGCTAGAAGAAAGGATTTTGGAAGCTTTAACCATAAAAAATGATAATGTTTGAGGTCACAGATATGTTTAACCTGATTTAAACACTGTAAAATGTATACACGCAACAAAACATCATATGGTACTTCACTAATATATATACTTTTTTAAGTTTATATGTATCAGTTAAAAATAAATTTTAAAAATTGAAAGACATAAATCTAATATAATTGGTAATTTAGTTGATTATTATTGGAGTAGGACTGAAGGAATACGCTCAATATTTATATTTTATTTCTTTTTAACAGGAATTGCTGTAGTAATTAGCATCCTGAAAAATAAGACTAATATGTGTGTACGTGTGTGTCTTTGTGTGTATGCATCACTGATGTCAGTCTGTTCCTGAAAAATGAGAGAAACAGACAGCAAAGAGAGGGCAATTATTTACAAAACATAGAAACATACATTTTCTATTTAGAATTTCCTGTTCTGTAATGCTTCAGATAGGGAATGGGAACTTTTTATTTCAAGAAAATAAGTTACCTGGAAATTACAACCTTAATTGTAGTGTTCAATATTTACTCAAAAGTACAAATGTCCGTGAGTTCCAAGTACGTATTATCATATTCATTCAGTTGAGTTGTAATTGAAATTTACTCTTGACAATGGGATTCCTCCCCCTCAGTCTCAAATCATCTATTAGCTGACTTTTGAACAGCAACTAGAACACTCTGGGGTAAATTTCCTGATTTTCAAGGTGTTGTCATTACCATAGATTCTTTTCATAATATATCTAATATTCTAGGACTCTGTGATTTTGCCAAGATGAGAGCCAGGAATCTCCCCTTGGTTAAAACATAGATGAGAGAGAAAGATAGGGGGGAGAGAGAGAGAGAGAGAGAGAGAGAGAGTTAAAGACGAAGAGATCTAGCCTGGTCACAGTACCTTCACTCAATTTCTGCACTCCATTTTGTCATTTTGTGGGTTTTTAACTAGAGTTTTATCTAGACAGTGTGGGAAATATACAGAGAAGTACACAGAAAAAATTTAATATTACTAACTCATGACAGTGGTAATAGTCTTGCAAAGTAGTATAATTTGCAATGCAATGCTCAAAGAATTTCAAGGTCTCAGAAAATAAAAGTGTAGGGGACTTTCAATGATAGTACATTAAATATATTATTGTAATAAAATTCTTTGAAAATAAAATTTCTTTGAAACTTCCACTTCAAAAACAATTCCATTTTATTGGCCTTAATATACCCTCCTATTTTCTGCTGATTTACTTTTTTTTTAAAATTTTTTTAGATGTTGATAGGCTTTTATTTTATTCATTTATTTATATGTGGTGCTGAAGCTCAAACCCAGTGCCTCACACATGCTAGGCAAGCGCTCTACCACTGAGCCACCAACCCAGCCCCATGATTTACTTTTGTATGTTCACAAAAACCTATGCCTTTGTCTTTTGGGGTTGAATAGAATTCTTTCTGGAATTTTGCTATGGAAGCTGTATTTCTTATTCATGTTTCCAATTGTTTGTCTTATCTTATTATAAATAACATTTTCAATCTCTATAGTTTTATATTTGGAAATTTTGGCAAAATACTTATGTAACTGCCACTCCACTTCAGATCTTTTTACAAATTATTGAGGTATTAAAAGTCTCATTTTCCAAATCTCCCTACTTCTTGCTGTCTGGATCAAATTGCTTTAGTTCCCATCCAATACTTGTATAACCTCAGACTATCCTGAGGATTTCTGAAATTCCCATGAAACTGCTATTTTCATAGTGAATACTAGTTTCTAAGTTTGGATTCTCAGTTTTCTAGTTTGTCTTATTGTCTTAGTCCATTCTGTGTTGCTATAACAAAATATTTGATGTCTAGAAACTTATAAAGCAAAGAAACCTATTTGTCTCATGAATTTGGAAAATCCAAACAGTGTGGCATTTGCGTCCTATTAAGTACCCCTGGCTTTGTCATAACATTGTGGAGAAGCATAAAAGGAATGAACCATGTACAGAAGGGATCAAGACTGTGACAAAGTAGCAAGCAAGCAAGACATTAAATTTCTGGCTACTTCCCACACTGGGAAAATTAACATCTGAATCATAGGAATAAATATATTCAGACATGGGGAGCCACTATGCTCTGTCCTGGATTCATTGATCCTTTCTAAGTGCCCTCACATCAGACTGACCCCTGAAACAAGTCAGTTTTTGCCGATAGCAGGCCAGAAGGCACATGGAGTTCACTTGAATATAAGTTGAAACTCCAAGACAATAGCTATGCCTTCTTCATCACCAACTTCTTACCTCAACACCACCAAAATGGGGATGACTTTAGTACATGAACATTTAGAGAATAAATTATATCCAAATCATAGCTTGATCACCTAGAGAGATTTTGTGAGGTTCAAAGGTGATTAGAAGAATACCATTAGATGTGGTACTGACATCATAAAACCTCAAAAAGAATGAACATTTCAGATCTGTTTTATTAAGTGTAATGTAGCTATGTAACTGCTAGGCAAATATTACTGGCTATCTATGCTCCTCAGTCCCATAAACAGGATTCTGAGTTTTTAAGTTGTTACTAAACACTGGTTACTTTCAAAAAACAACTTTTTAGTGGCATCTGAAGGTTTTAAGTTTCAAAGTAAAGAGTAGGTTTACCAAATTAGAGCTCTGGGAGTGACTAAGGAAGCAATAAAACTTGCTCTAACAATAATAGTGGAAACCTAGAGGAATTGTGAAGAAGACAAATAGAAATGAAAGAAGACCAAACTATGTGAATAAACCATAGCAGTACCCCCATTCCATTCCATTCATTTGATATAGCCCATCAAGGAGTCCCTTTTAAATAGGCTCTTTTTTTGTAGCATGTTAAAAAAGCATGTAAGTGGTAGAAATTATTTTAAATCTAGGGTTATTATGAGCTCCAACGTTTTATTTGTGAGCATGGGATAGGATATTATTCACACCCTGACCTAAAAATTGGTAAATGAAAATAACAAACACAACTGAAATGAAATGAAATTTGACAAAGTTCATTGAATCGTAGACTTAAAATTGGTAAAGTTAGTTTACATAAATTACACATAAACACAGAAGGTTCTTAAAATGGCATGCAAGTATAAAAATCTTACCTCAGAACCACAATTGAAAAGGAATGCATTAAAATCCAATTGGAATTATTATTCTATTTATTGGGAATAATTACTAATTTCAAAGTTCTAAGAGAACTTATAGGAATATTATGTGGGAAACAGGAAACTCATCAATAAATCATTTAGGTTTACAAAAATTATAGGCAAAATGGCTTGAAGAATTTACAGTACAAATTTTGCTTCGTTACAAGCAAGATCTCATCATGGTAGAAAACTCCAAAAATTATAAACAAATGTAAAAAAAATTTACTCACGACCCAAGATTTCTGAACTTTTAATATTAACATTATTAATTTCTTTTATTTTTAAGAAAAATATATTATAATAACTGTACTATACGTTTTCTCTAATATTATGTAATCATGTTAACCATAGAAACATTTTTAAATTGTATTTTAAATGCAATTTTTGTAGTTATATAATATGCTACTTTATAGTTAGTATATACTGCCTGTTCCTTTATTTGGGTTACTGATTTCCATTTTAAAATTTAGAAGTAAAGCTGCAATCAATTTCATAAATAAATTTTACCTATATGTCTATTCATTTTTTTGGGGGGGGGTCTATATATTGAGTTGATGTGTCCATGGTAGGAGTTTTTAAAATAGATGTTTGTAGATTTCCAGAAAAGTTTGCATTTTTTACAGTGTACACAACTGCCTAAAGGATCGCAGTTTGACAGTAACCATTAGACTTTTTAAATTTTAGTTTAATTTAGTTTAATTTAATAGCTTAGAATGATCAAAGTTTTTATTTTTCATTTCCAGTTCTGTAACTAGTTAAGCATTGAAAACATTTATGTGTAATAAAATTATTACAATAATTAAAAAAAAACACACATAGCTAAAATGAAATCTTTCAAAATGAAAGATCAATATAAATGATTTAGGATACCTGGATACAATACCTATGTCTTTGACTCCTAAATGGAGTCAAAATGATCAGTCCCATATGGAGATTAAATCAAGTTGAAAAGCATTTGTTTCCTGGTTTTAAATTAAAGTGTATTGCTAAACTGGAATTGGGAACTTCAGTGTTGAATAATTTCACATATAGAACAAATTCAACTATCTTTACTGCTATTTTATAAAATCATAAACTTACTAAGAATACTGTTGAGGGAGGGTCCTCTTTTTCAATATTGTTGGAAAAGTGCAGGGATATTAGAAACAGGACGTTTTACGTTGAAATACTGCTAGTTACTACTTATATGTCTTCAATTTTTTGAATCTTGGTTTGTTTTTCCTATAAAATGGAGATATTATTTCCTACACTCCTGTTAGGATTTAAATGAATAATATACACATAGCAGTATTTGTCTTGTAGTAAGTGCTGAATAAATGTTATTGCACTCTTTCTCTCACTCTCTTCCTATTCAGAAAGACCAATTTTGGTTCTCAGATACCTTGTGAATGATTTTTCATCTTTTTTTCCACACATATGCAATTGTAGTCCTGACAGTTCTCAAATAGTGACTGGGTTGTTTCTTGAATCTCCCCTCAAGGTCTCTTATCTGTTCTTAGTTATCCTGTTTAACTAAGCCTAACAATCCAGAATTTTTAAAGATGCACTCCCAAGCAACTGTATGCAGATTAATTGCATCTGTATTTTTAGTTTTTTCAACATCTCTGCCTATTGTTTTTATCACCAAGAAATGCTGTCATTTAGTCCAAGGTCTACTTTCCTTGAATTGTAACTCTTTGAGGGCAAGTAATCAGGTTGACAAGCATTTTGATTGAGAACATTTTCTTTCTCATTCAATAAGCTCATTCCTTTAGGGAATGAACAGAAAAGTAAATGAATACAATCACTATCAAAATTAAGAGGTCAGATAGACATTTTTTGATTATAAAAATTACTATAAGTATCTTAAGGGAGTTAAAAATCATATGAAAATTCAAAGAAAAAATGTAAGGATTTTCATTTGACACAAGCCTTCAGAATTGTTAAGGACAGAAAAAGGCCCCTTCCCAGTTACAGCATGTTGTTAATCAAGAAGAGAACATAAAATGGTTAGTGGTTTTCTCTCAACTTTGATTGCTGTGTGTGTTTGTGTGTATGTGTGTGTGTGTGTGTGTGTGCGCATTCCACAAAGAAAGTGATTGTTAAGCCTGACTCTTAATCATATGGCTTTGCATACTGAATCATTATAGTAGAAACAGAAAAGAAAATGTTAGGTTGTGATTTTCTTTAAGGAGAGAAAGGAGAGCCTTCTCTTGATGATGAATGAATATTGTAGTTAGTTTATGATGCTCAAAGTCTTGTGAGAACAAAGTATGAGCAGTGGGAATTTCAGAACCACTTGATAATCAATGTTGTAGACGCCCTGTTGCTTATGAAAAAGTAACCACCATTACTGCTGTAATTTGACAAAGATTGTGAAGGAAGTGCCTGAGTATAAAAATAAATCTAAAGAATTTCTGTTTAATCTTGCACATATAGCATCTAGTTAAAATGGCACAGAAACAAGTAGAGTTCATCTTGTACACTTTTTTGGAATTGCAGAGTAGTCCAATAAATAAGACTGAAACTTGGAAGCATGCTTCAAATGTAGAATAACTTAAGGTATAAAATAAAATTAATCTCATTTGTTTAAACTAGAAGTTATTATTATGAAGAGTATTATTCCAAATTAAAATAATTTCATTTACCAGCACTTCAAAAACAATAAAATACATAGAAATAGATGTGGTCAAGGAGGAAATACAAGTCAAAATTACAATGAAATATCACCTCACACCCACTAGGATGTTCACTACAAAAATAAAATGAAACAGAGAATAGTAAGTATTTATGAAAAATGGGAGAAACTGCAATTCTTGTGCACTATTAGAGGAATGATGCATCTGCTTTGGAAAATGGTAAAACCATTGTGGAAAACACATGGTGGTTCACTGTAAAATCAAAAATAAAATTACCGAATCATTCAGAAGTCTCACTAAAGGGTACATGTTCAAAATAATTTAAATCAGGGTATTAAAAATGTTTTCACACCCATGTTCACAGCAGCTCTATTCACAGTAGCCAAGAGGTAGAAGCAAAAGAAATAAATGTTCATTCTTGTTATCCAAGAATAAATAACAAAATGTGGTAAACACAGACAATGACACATTATGCAGCCTTAAATATTTAGCAAGGTTGTCACATATTACAACATGGATGGACCTTGAGGACATGCTAAGTGGAATACTCTAGTTACAGAAGACAAATACAATATAATTCCACTTATGGAATGTGTTTAAGTTCATAGAAATCAAAAAGTAAAATGGTAATTACCAGGGGTTGGGGAAAAGGGAGTTTTTAAGGGGTTTAGACTTTTAGATCTGCAAGACTTTTTCCATGACAATATGAATATATTTAATATTATTGTTCTGAACACTTAAAATGAATAAGATGATAAATATTATGATGTGTTTTTATCACAATGAAAAGAAAGACTATAAATAGGTAAGTAATGAAAATAGTATAAATTATTCCAGAATGTTCTAAAATCATGAACATAGAACTTATTTAAGAATCTTTAGAACTAATGTTTGTCCTATCTTATTTAAAAATAAATTTGATCCAATAAAACTCTTTTGTAAAAATAAGTAATTAGAAGAATGCTAGGTGTTCATTTCATAAACTTTATTGATCACTTGATTGAGAGGGAAGAAATTGCCTAGAAATGACCTGTTTCACACAGAGTGTTTGGTGTGGTGTTAATATTTGATATTTAATTAGTGTTTGGTTTGCATATGGTATGAGTGTTCCCCAAGGTTTATATGTTAAAATTTAATCCCCATTATGAAAAGGGAGAACATTTTATTTGACTATGGATGAAAGGTGCTTATCATTAGATAAGGTTGTTAGTTATACAGGTCTTGAAAATCAGGATCAGGTCCTCATTGCCCTGGTGTTGAAATTTAAACACCCAAGAAATGCTGAGGCAAGTGAAAATATTTTTATGTAAAGGATGGAAGAGAGAGAGAGAGAAAGAAAGAACCTTCCAAGAGGAGAGGGATCAGAGCCTGTCCCCGTGGGAAGGGGTATATCTTGTCCTCTTGTAGATTTCAGGTTTCCTTTCTTGTCATGCCCCCTCCTCCCATCCCACCTACATGGTCAAAAGGTGAGAAAGGAGTCATTTTCCATATTTTCCCAGAAAGGCAAGTAGGGAGCCACCCAAGGGGTACTTATTAACAACTCCTTGCTGGGAGGAACAATTCCCTGGAGGCAGGTGACCTTGGCAACAGGTGAGGCAGAAGGGGAAGTGTTCTGGAGGTATTAGCATTCCATTTCCACCAGGTCATCTATCTACATTGACTGCCTGTCCTTTTTTCTTATCTCATTAGGGTGGAAACCATATGATTGACTCTTGGTGGCTTCATAAGGAGAGACCAAAAGGCACATGCTTCACATTCCCTGACTCTTCACATAAAAATGCCTTGTACTATCTCATGACTCTGCCAGCAAGAGGGCCATAACCTGATGTAGCCTGTCAACTTTGGACCTCCAGAACTCTGAACCAAAATTAATGTGTTTTATTAACCCAGTCTGTGGTAGTGTGTTAATTGTGACAAAAACTTGACTGAAACAATCAACTTCTCTATAATTTGCATTCTCAAAACCATAGTTGGGCTAATGTGCCCTGTGCCAGGGCAGTAGGGAGTAGATAGCATTGCCTTTCCTAAATCTTCCAATATTTAGGGAGTTTGTCTTCCTTTTTTATAGATTATCCATATCTATAAAAAATTGGGAAAAATGTGTCAATATAAATAACTTCTCTGTCAGTGTGTTTGTGCATATATGTAAACAGAGTAGGAATGAAGGCCTATAGAATTTGATAACTTTAGGCTCAGATATAATATTAATTGGTCTCAGCAATTTGATTTTTTAAAAACGTCAAAAATAACTCCATCCCTGAACATGTGGCACTAGTTGAGAAGAAAATTACACATCTGACTATATTTGTCTACAAGATACAGCTTGACTTAGTGTGATTGAATAAGATTCCATCTACATTTAAATTAGAAATAAGTATTTATATCGATATAGAAGTAGACAAGGGTTTGTTTGTTTTCCTAATCTGCCTAGTAGAATTGGTTACTAAATAGAAATACATTATAATTTGTTAAATCTGTCAAGGAAAGTGGTTTTTATGTTTGTTAATAGGCATTCTCTGGAGAAATTCTGTTTCCTTTATAACAAAAGTAATTTTATCTTATTTATACAGTGCTTATTGAAGGGTAAAAATTATTAAAGGGTTATGCCTGGTCATGTCAAGAAAATCTATGGTTGAAAAGGAAGGAATTACTAGTCTTAGAAAATGTGTTTTTTTTTTCTGTATTTGAACAGGATTTTACAAAAACGACATCTGAAATGAAATTGCATTTTAATATCTAAGGGCTTTAAAAAATGGGTAGAATATTGTCCTGAAGTACTGACAAATAAAAGAAGGCTCTAATTATAATATGCATACTGCCCCTACCCTAAATCTAAATTTTCTTTTCTTTTTTTTGGTACCTGGGGATTGAACTTGGGAAACTTAACCACTCAGCCACATCCCTGCACCGCCCCCACACCTTTTTGTATTTTATTTAGAGACAGTGTCTCACTGAGTTGTTCAAAGCCTCGCTTAGTTGCTGAGGCTAGCTTTGAACTTGTGATCCTCCTGTCTCAGCCTCCTGAGCTGGGATTATAGGCATGAACCACCACACCAACCTAAAATCTGAATTTCATAGGTACTTCCCCTGAATTATCTAACTAAAAAGAAAAAAAATTAAAAAATAAACAATCACACAATCACAGGAACCATGAAAATCTATTTCTGCTCTTTAATCCTAGCAGTGTACTGATTAAGTTTCTAGAACTATTACAATAATGGTAGTTAGACAAACAGTTCATTTTGGGTCATTCCCTTAGTGACAGAAAATAGTAATCTGGCTAAATAACTAAACTTTAGACAGTTAATCCTCAGAATGATCACGTAACTTGAGCATCTTTTGGAGTGATCAGAAAGAAATCAAGAAATCTCTCAAAAATACTCAGCATTTACTTCCTCCTGTTCAAAAAAAGAAAAGAAAGGGAATAAAAGAAGATATGTCTCATGTGCAATGCATATTAGAATTTTTTATGAAAAATTACTTCTGAATTGTTCCTTCCATAGATTCTCTAAAACAGTACATTGCATGACTTCTCTAAAAATCTCAGTTCAAGGAGTTCCTTCTATTGTGATACAAATAGAAAAGCTGTTGCTAGCTGATACTTAGAGACATATTATCTGGAAAAACATTCTGTGCTTGGTCTGCTGAGGCTGCACCACTGATTGGAGATATTTGAATTTTTCCACTTTGGAAATAAAAACAGAACTCAAAGGACATTTAAATTTAGTACAAATCACAGCAAAGACAGTGAAATACTTGGTTCACATATTTACTATAGGACCAAGGAAACTTAAGAGTGTAGTTTTAGGTTTTTTTTTTTTTTTTTGACCAACCATAAATGATTTTGACATCTTTATTTTTTTCAGTCAAGTAAAAAATATTTATTTGCGTTGCCTTCCTTAATTAGCTTTGGTATTTATTGAAGCCATTATAATTAATGGTAGTATGTCATACCAATTTTGTGCTGGTAAAACAGATTTAAAATAGTAAGTATCTACCTTTTAAAAATGTTTTTATACTAAAATGTTCCTTCTACCCCTGTGTAGGTTACAACTAAGGGGTTCGCAAAAAGTTCAGTATCAAGTCCCTCCAGCATTCATAAGAACTCATCTCCACTAATTAACATAATTTTTAACCATGGAGAATTATGCTTTTGCCTATCTGTAAAATTGATAGGAAAAGTATGTGATTTCATCTCAGGAATTAGAGTGGCAAAAAAGTATGTCTACGCTTGCAAGAAATATTTAGAGGCCTCATAAAAGGCCACTACTCCGGGGAATACCATTCATAGCACTATGGCATTAGCATTACTCCAGTTTTGTAATGCAGCTGTCTGCCACGGCACTGAGTGCAGTAGTGGAGATAAAAAACTTAAAATGATATTAAAAATAGAAAACAAATCCACAGGGACTATTTCTACATTCCAGAAGGATATTCTAGATCAATGGTACAAACTGCCAAAAAGCTTTCTCTGGGAGCCTTTACCCATCCTGAACATCCAGTACATATTAGCATTTTAAGAATTGAAGGAGCAATTTATTTGGTAAAAATTTTTGTATTGTGTTGGCATTACTCTAACTGGCCCCTAATCCTATCCCCTTACATTCTCTTGTAGATGAAGCAATGAAAAAACAATGACTCAGAGATCACCTTTTCACATGACAGCTTGAGAAACTCCTCTGACCTATTTTCCAGCACAACTAAAGTAGATGATTAAAAAAACATTTAAAGCTTCTATAAGTGTTTCTAAGGGCAAACAGCAAATGAAGAAAACACCTACTAAAGAAAATCTACCAAAATTCACAGGCCTCCTTTTTCTCTGACTGCTTACTACTCAGCTTCCAGACAGAGGGTTTTCTTCCCAGGACGAGCAAGACTTCTGCATTTCTCATCCTACCCCCAGTTGCCTGTTGCAGGAGCCAAGTGCTGAATAAGTGTTTTCAAGAGGTGGGGACTCCCTCTTCCATGCACACTCCACTCTTAGAATGAAAGCTATACATAGGTTGTTACATGCTGAGGATACTGAAATTCTGATTGTCCTCCCTTGTGCTTCCAATAATGGTTCCATGGCAAAAAAGGAAAGTTGAGAGGATCTCAGGTTACTGTTCTCCCTCCCCCAAAACATCAAGCTTGTAGAGCGGGGAAGTCACTCAGAAATTCATTAGACATTTTCTCCATCACTAGGGTAAGAGTGGCTCAGAAATTTTACCTGGGTGACAGAGGCAGGCCATAAGAAGTTTCCAATCTCTTTCCAAAGGAACTACTTTCATGAGTGTGAAGGTGGTTAAACCTAAAGGGAACATGAACAGACGAGGATGTAGTAGAAGGCATTTGAGAAAAGATTCTGGAATCTAATGAAGACACAAGCTAAAGATCACATGGTTTACAGACGAGAACCTGGAAATAAGACAACTGGGAGGAGCCCTCCTGTACTCAGAACAAATATCAAACATTGACCTCAGAAACTAATCTGTAAAGGAGCCACAATTTGATGTGATTTCTTCGTAGAGGAATTTATGTCCTGGAGTGCTGTTGAAAATAATATAGCAATCTTTCTGCAATTAGTGGAGCTATCTTTATGGCTGGATGTGGTTGGGGTCAGTTGTACCACTGTCATTTCAGAATGGTACCTGAGGTGCAACTATAGAGGGTTAACAAAGTATATGTGTAAGGCTTCACAAAAGTTGTCCAGCCAGTCATTAGCCAAAGACAAACAAACAACAACAACAACAACAACAAAAACCACTGTCAAATGGTAGTAAGGATATTGGGGAAGCAGCACTATCCTGAGTTGCTATGATCTATTATCTAAAATATGTAGTTTCCAACAACAAAAGAATGTAACAGAAACTGCTGTAGGAGAGACCAGATTTGGATTTAACAAAAGATTATTTTAAAGTAGTAGCTATACATGTTCATATAACTAAATATAAGCATGATTAATGATGTAAAAGGAGGTAGAATGACAAAATTACACCAAATAGAGATTTTTAATTAAGAGATAGAGATCATTTTTAAAAACAAATCGAAATTCTGGAAATGAAAAGTACAATAACTAAAATTTTAAAAAATATTAGAGGGACTCAACAGTAGATTTAAACTGGCAGAAAAATGACTTAAACAAACATGAAGATAAATCTACAGAGGTTTTATAAGTCAAATTCAAAGAGGAAAACAGAATGAAGAAAAATTAACAGAGATTCAGAATTATGGAGCAAAATTAACGCACCAATGTACATATTATAATGAGAATAAAGAAGAGGAAAGAAATAAAGGATCAGAAAATAAATTCAAAGTAATAATGACTAAACACTTCTCAAGTTTACTGGGCAAAAAAGATATTCATCTGGGAAACTCAATGTACGAGAAACACAGAAAGCCACAGATGCACTATTGTAAAAATGCTAAAATCAAATACAAGGAGAAAATC
Source organism: Sciurus vulgaris (assembly GCF_902686455.1). Lineage (NCBI taxonomy): Eukaryota > Metazoa > Chordata > Mammalia > Rodentia > Sciuridae > Sciurus > Sciurus vulgaris. Next base: position 108,954,886 of record NC_136471.1, read on the forward strand.
TTGAAAACCTTGAAACCCGTAAGAAAAAAATGACATGATTATAAGGAAACCCCAATAAGACTGATAGCTTCATAGTAGAAACAATGGTATTCAGAAGGCAGTAGAATAACATATTTAAAATACTCAAGGGAAAAAAAAAATCTATGAATTGTGACTTCTATTTCCAGTAAAGCTATGTCCCAGATAAACCAAAACAGATAATTTGTTGCAAGAACCACCCTACAAGAAACATTAAAGGGAATTTTTCAGGTTGAAGGCAAATAGCCAAAGACAGCAAAATGAATCCACGTGAACAAGGAGTAAGGTAACTATATTATTATAAGAAACTATGAATGTATATTTTACTCCTTCCTTCTCTTAGAATATTTAATAGTGATTTATAAAATCATATGCATATGCCAAGCATGGTGGCACACACCTGTAATCCCAGTAGCTTGGGAGCCTGAGACAGGAGGATTATGAGTTCAAAGCCAGCCTCAGCAAAAGCAAGGCGCTGAACAACTCAGTGAAACCCTGTCTCTATATAAAATACAAAACAGGACTGGGGGTGTGGTCAAGTGCCCCTGAGTTCAATACCCAGTACTCCCCCCAAAATCATACGCATATAATGTATTGTTGGCATAACATACAAATGTGATACATGTGTAATATATTTGTTACTTACAGTACAAAAGAAGTAGGTGGAAACAAAGTGGAACTGGACTAAGGAAATGATTATAGATGTTAAATTCATAATTATAACAATATATTATTGTTTTAGTTACATTAATGAATGTGATTTTTCTTAATAATAATGCCACAAAAGGGAGGAAATAGAATAGAACTAGATAGGAAAATATTTTCTATATATTGTTGGCAGTAGTATAGTGTAAATCGGACCTCAATTCTGATTAATTAGGATATATATGTTAAACAGAAAGTAAGCAAGTAAGCAAGAACATGCACACACACACACACACACACATACACTATTGATTCATATGTTATTATAAAATATCTATTCAGTGCAAATGAAAGTAGTAAATGAGGAATATAGGTACAAAAAGATATTAGTTATCTAGAAAACAAGATGTAAACTGTCAGACAAATCAATCTGTATCAGCACTAATACTACACATTAATAGATTAATTATTCCAATCCAAAGGTAGATATTTTTAGAATGAATAACAAATCATGATCTAAAAATATATTGTGTACTACAGATGAATGTTGAAATCATCGTACTAAGTAAAATGACACGTGTCACAACTACTACCACATACTAATGATTATACTTAGATGAAAGTCAAGAGAAAGTAGTTTAGTGGTTCCTTAGGGCTGGAATAGAGGTATGGGGGATGAAGATAAAGGACAATAGCTAAATGGCATCAGATTTTTTTGGGGGGGTGATGCACATGTTCTAAAATTGTGTGATGTTTTAATACATCTATGAATACACACAAATCATTGAATTGTGCATTTTAAATGGGTTGATTGTATGGTATGTGAATTACATGTTAATTAAACTATTAAAAAGAAAGTCAATGACTCATCTTCATGTTAGGCCCATTGAGATGATTTCAAAGTGACAACTAGAGTGTCTGATGTATATTTTGTAATTTGGAGGAACATTGGACTGTTGTCTGATTCTCTGTAGATAAATCTAAAAGTAGGAGTTTCTGGCTATTGGACAATGTAGCAGGCTAAAAATGGAGAGGGCTGCTTTGGGACAAATCCGTTTTAAGGGCAAGGATGATTGGAATAGAATTATATACATCTTTAATTTTATTTTTTGTCTTTGAAAGGATATCTTACAATACCTGAAGCCACAGTGGTAAACTAATACAATATGGTAGGGGATGGACCTTTGAAGGCTCAAGAGCTTATGGTTGGATTGTAAAAAAGCTTACTAGAGAAAAGTAACCTCATAGGGATTTCAATTGAAAGTTCCTGGCAGGGAAGTCTCTCAGAAGTTTACAATTAAAAGTACCCCATGAAAACACTAGCCCAAACTGGTCATCTTCTAAAAGCCATACCATAGTTCAATAGCCCTTTTGCCCTTATTGCTATCAATTCCTGAGCCCAAACTTAAGAGTTCAGAAATCATATTTTGTCAGTTATGGGGAAAAGAAGTGGTCTATATAGATTCACAGGAGAAAGAGAAAAATAAAAAAGACAACCAGACTTATTTTATTTTATAGATTTTGTTTTTGAGACTGAATCAAGCCGAAATGATGAAAACTTTTTATTTTCAATGAAATTTAAGTTTTAATTATGAAGCTAGGTCCTCTGATAAATTCGGCAAGTTTTTGACAACTGTTTCTTCAAATATTCTTCCTGCCCCATTCTATCTCCCTCTCTTACCCTGATTTGAATTACCATAATATATACATTGGTCCACTTGATGATGTCCCATAGGTGGTCCCTAAAGTTCCATATTCTTTCTTTCATTCATTTTCCATTTTGTTTCAGATTACAATTTCAATTATTTTACCTTCAAGTTCAGATTCTGTCTTATTTCTGATCAAAAGTTCTCTTGAATGCCTCCAATGATTTTGTTTTCATTTCAGTTTTTGAACTTTTCTGCTCAAGAATATCTACTTAAAAAATAATTCTATCTCAGTTGAGTGTGGTGGAACACACCTGTAATCCCAGCAACTTGGAAGGATCACATGTTTCAGGACAGCCTCTACAATTTAGAAAGACCCTGACTCAAAATAAGAAAAATAAAATAAAAAGTGCCAGGTATGTAGCTCAGTGCTAGAGTGCCCTTGGCTTCAATCCTAAGTACCAATAAAATAAAATAGAATTTCTATACTTATGATCTTATACTGTCTATACATTGTCCTCCTGAGTTCCTTTATATCTTTTTCCATGTTCTCCTTTAGCATTTTGAACATATTGAAAACAACACAGTTTCTATATACACTTTGGCCGTATTTTTCTTTTTCTCTGTATATTTTGTGATTTGTTGTTGAAACTTAGACACTTAAAATTATAATGAAGCAACTCTGGAATCAAATTTCTTCCTTCCCTACAGTTTGCTGTTTTGTTGTTAATATTGAAGGTTGTAATTGTCCACTCGTTTAGTTTGTATGTATTCAATGTCATTTATCACTACTTTGAAGTCTCTACTACTTCGGCAAAGATTTCCTTGAATTCAAGAAGTTTATAAAACAAACGAAAACACTTCTGCCAGTATTTGCAGATTGTTTCAGCTGCTGTTCTTCAACACTCATCTAAGCTTTCAATGAGTCTAGTATTCAACCCAAGGTGTTTTCTAACATGTACCTTTGCCTGGGCACGCACATGATTCTCTTTCTTTTTTAATTGAAAAATAAAATTGTATACATTTTTGGAGTAAAACATGATGTTTTGATATACGTATCCATTATTGAATCTCTTAATCAAGCTAATGAATATATGCATTAATGCACAAACATATTTTGTAGTGAAAACACAAAATTTATTCTCTTAACAATTTTCAAGTGTATGATAAACTGTTCTTACCCACAGTCACCATGCTGCACTGTGGATGTATCTCTTGAACTTATTCCTACTGTCTAATTGAAATTTTTTATGCTTTGCCCAACATTTCTTCAGTCTCTCTCATGACCCCCCCAGGAACCTGGTAACTACTATTCTACTCTGTTTCTATGAATTCAACTCTTTTAGATTCTACATTTGAGATCATATGGTATTTATCATATTATGCCTGATTTATTTCACTTAACAAAATATCATCCAGGTTTATCCTTTTAGTCACAAATGATTGTGATTAAAGGCTTAGTAGTACTCCAATGTGAATATATACACGTTTTCTTTATCCAGTCATCCATTAGTAGACAGGTTAATATCATCCCTTGGGTATTGTGAATAGTGCTGCAGTGAACATGGGTGTACAGATATCTCTTTGACATGTAGATTCAATTTCCTTTGGCTATATACCTAGGATGCCTAGATAACATGGAAGTTCTATTTTTAATTTTTGAGGAATATCTGTTGATTTCCATGATGACTGTCACTAATTCACATTTCTACCAATAGAAGATAAGAGTTTCCTTTTTCCCACATCTTCACCAACAGTTGTCTTTTTTCCTTTTTTATTATAACTATCCTATTAGATGTAAGGTTGTATTTTAGTGTGAAATTTTTCTAAACTTTTGCTTATACCTGGGTGTTTTTGGTTATGCCTAATTTCCTAATGAAACCCTCTTCAGTTTTTCCTCCAAAGCCTTGGGCGACTCATCTTATGTCTCAATTCTAATCTTTTGTTATAGGACCTTGGGATTTTCCATCTTCTCTACAATGTTTTCAAGTAATGGTTGCCTCTTCTCAAGTCTAATGAGTTTCAACTTAGGCGAAACAGAAATGAAAGTCTTGTTAGATTTTCATGAAGCCCTAGAGAGGTGAGTGCAAATAATTTGTGCATAAGGACTGCTCTGCTGCCTCTAGAAACAGGGACCAGTGTTCTGCATTGGAAACATAGTCTTCAAGACAGCAGCTACTGAACCAGGGAGAGGATAAAGTGTGGAGAAATAAAAGTGTCACAAAGCTTTCCTATAATTTTGAATTGACTTTTACATTTTCCATATTTTAGTGGTGCATTATACTTGTATGTAGTGATGGGATCTGTTGTTATATATTCATACGATCACACTATATAACAATATATCTTGGCCAAAATCATTCCCCAGTATTTCCCCTTTTTCCCTCCCTTCTTCCTCCTACTTCCTTTCTTCTATTCTACTGATCTCCCTTTGATTTTAACGAGATTCTCCCCCAACCTTTCTTTTCCTTTTTTTCTCTAGTTTCCACATATGAGAGAAAACATTTAACCCTTAACCTTCTGAGTTTCACTTATTTTGCTAAACATAATGATCTCTAGTTCCATCCACTTTCCTGAAAATGACAAAATTTCACTTTTCCATATGGCTGAAAAAACTCTACTGTGTATATAAATACCACATTTTACTTGTCCATATTTTGGCTGATTCCATGGTTTGACTATTGTGAATTGTGCTGCTGGAAACATGGTTATGCATGTATCATTACAGTATGCTCACTTTAATTCTTAAAAGTATATATTAAGGAGTGGTACAGCTGAGTCATATGGTGGTTTGATGCCTGGTCTTTTGAGAAGTCTTCATTCTGATCATCATAATGGCTATACTCATTTACAGTTCCACCAACAGTGTAAGAATGTTCCTTTTTCTGCACATCCTCTCCAGCATTTATTATTGTTGGTACTTTTGATGACTGCCATTCTGACTGGTTTGAGATGTAATCTCAGTATAGTTTTGACTTGCATTTACCTAACTACCAACAATGTTGAACTTTTTTTTCCATATATTTATTGCCCACTTTTTAAATTGCCTTTCTCTTGATTTGGCCTTCTGTTTCTTGCTATAAACTTCTGACAAAGTTGTTTCCCACTTTGTTTTTTGATGCTTCTGTAAGGGTACAGATAATTGGAACTAAGTACTCCACCATTTTGTTAATGGCCTATTACTTATGTGAAGATTTTTGGTGTTTTTAATAGATGACTTATGAAGTTGAGCACATTTTTCATGCACTTATTTATTCTAAAACTATCTTCCTAATGAAGTGTCTGTTCAAGTCTTTGGCCAATTTGTAATTGGGTATATTGTCTTTTTATTATAGAATTCTAAGTATTATTTATATATTTCACATAAATTCAACACACTGATAAATGCAATACATAAATTTGCCTGTCTATGGTTTGGCTTACATGTTTCTATGATATCTTTTGATGAAACGTAGATATTCTAATTTTGATTAATTCTTATTTATTATCTTGCTTCTTTATAGCTAGGGCTTTGTGTGTCGCATTAAAGAAATACTTCTTTAGTCTTAAGTTATAAATATGTTGTCTTCCTGTAAGTATTTCACATTTTTACCTTTTATAATCACATATATAATCTAACTTCTATTCATTTTCGTGTATACTTTAATATAGGGTCAAGGTTCAGTATTTGCTATATCAATGTAGTTCTCTTCCAGAAATACGTGTTGAAGAATTTCTTTTCCTTTTGAATTTTTTGGCCTCTACCCAAGAGATATTGAACTAAATATATATGCGCACCTGTACTTCTGTACTATTTGGTTCCATTGTTCGATGTACCCACCTTATGACAAAATCACACTTTCAGGATTGCTGTAGATTTAAAAATAAGTCTTAAAACCAGGTAATGTGGGTCCTCTATCTTGGTTCTTCTTATTCAAATTATGTTGGTTGCTCTATATCTTTTGCATTTTCAAATTTAACATTCAGTCTGTCAATCAGTGAAAAACTTTTGCTGTACTTTTCACTTGAATTGTATGGAATAGTTGGATCAAAATGGAAAGAACGAATTTTTAAATAATACTGCTACCCTATCCAAAACCTATTATTTCTCTCCATTTATTTAGATCTCCTAAATTCTACTTAGTATAAAGTCTACTTAGTATAGAATATTACACTTCTTTCATTAAATATATTAGTAAATACTTTATTGTTTGGCATTATTTGTAATTATAATTCTTATTTGAATTATTTTTCAGTTGAATTGTCTCTAAAGTAATTGACATTTGCACACTGATCTCACATTTTATGACTGATGCATTCATTTATTAAGTCTAGCAAATATTTTGTTTTATAGATTCCTTGGACTCTTCTACACAAATGTTTTGTGAACAGGGACCATGTTCTTTCTCTTTTGGGGTGAACAACGGTACTGAGGATTGAACTCAGGGGCCACATCCCTATCTATATTTTGTATTTTATTTAGAGACAGGGTCTCATTGAGTTGCTTATGGTCTCACTTTTGCTGAGGCTGGCTTTGAACTTGCAATCCTCCTTGACTCAGCCTCCCAAGCTGCTGGGATTATAGGTGTGCACCACCATGCCCAGAAGAGACCATGTTATTTCTTTCCGTCCATTTTATATGCCACTTTTGGGGTATTTTCTTATTTTATTGAATGATGACAACCTTTATTAAAATACTAAATAAATGAAGTAAGAATGAGATACACAATTTGTGCTTATTACTCGGGAGAAGACATTGAAAATTTTACCCTTAAGTGAATGATATTCTGCTCTCAGAAGACTGTGTTATAATCACAATTATACCAATTTCAAAAAATACTAAATAGAAAAGTCAACATGCTGAGCTGTTGACTCAGACAACATACTTCTCAAATTTGACCCAGAATTGTTCATTACGATACTGAAACTAATTTCAAATACCAAAACCTCCCAATAATGACTAGCTTATATAGCATTCATTGTTGGTAATCCCTTATAGCCATACACTTGAAATTCCTAAACTCTCTTGCACTTAAATTGGTCAAGAAACAAATTTTGGTCAATAGAATGTGGGCAGAAGAGACATTGGGGCCAAAGTGATTAATTATCTAGCTTGCCTTCTCTATCTTCTCTCATCTGTTCTTCCTAACAAGGCATCACTGGGGACTTCAGAAGCACCAAGACAGTGAAATATAAAGTGGATACACTCTTGGACTATAAAATCCACATACAATTGCAACATCATTGTAACATATTTCTATGCTGTTTACACAATGAGGTCACTTGTAATATAATTCAAATAGGTTGGAAAATTTTTTTCTTATCTTCATTTTGTAAATATCCTTAATTCTATAATGCTGGTGTCTGTAGTGAAAAGAAAATACAGTAACTAAGATTGTAAAGTAAATTTTCATATATTTTGTTTTCATCTTAAAACAACAGTGAGTTACTTGTAAGATAGAATATGTAAAGGTAATATATTTTGATAACACAATAGACATAGAAGTGCTCAATAAATGTTAAAAATTACCATTTTGTATGCTTAAGAACTAAGGCTTCAATTTATGATAAGTACATTGCCTAAAGTATACTGTGTCCTCACTAAATGTTATGAATTTTATTATCCACTCAATACTGTAAAATAAAGAGCTGAGACTTTAAGTATTTAATTAATTTATTCAGCTTGCACTGCTAATAAGAGTGGACTAGAGGATGAAACCTGAGTCTCATAACTTAAAGTCAATGGTCTTTACATTACACTAAACTGTCTTTCAGTATTCTTTTAAACAGGCTTGGGTTTTAATTAAGCTTACTGGAGTCCAGGCTGGTTTTTCTTTCATATGGTATTTAAATGATCAATCTCCACAATCAGAAATAATTCATACAAAACTTGGGAAATCATTGCAGACTTTTTGAAAAAAAATGACTTTCCATATTTGTTTTTAATATTTCAACTGTGAAAAATTATGAATAGAAAAGTTATTTTTAATATGTTTATGCATCATCAAATGTATGAGGCAAATATTATAAATTAATTTTGATTAATAAATTTTTGTATGTGTTCAGGGTTTCTTACCTTTCTAATCACATGGCACAAATGGCAATCTATTTAATGTGAAAAAATGCATTAATGATCTGGAAATTTTCTGAACCATGATGCCAAGAGAAAGAACATCATTTAGAAAGGTATGGAATGGGGTATTTTTCTTGTTCCTTTCCTCAGCCTGATACACGTATCCTCAAAGAGTTAAAGAATTGATTGCAATGAAATTTCTCTAAGTAGAGTGAATAGCTCAGTGAATTCTCCAAATTAGTGACTCTCAAAATGTCATCCCCAACATTGCTATCATTAAAATGCAGATGTTCAGGCCACATCCTAGATGAAGTGAATCAGGAACTCTGTAATGGTGTCTAGCAATTAGTGTTTTAACAAGCCCTCCAACTAATTACAATGCCACTACAGTTTGAGAACCTATACTTCACATGTCCATAGGCCAAAACAGTAGTGACTAGCCAACATATGGCTATTGAACACTTGCAATTTGGCTTGTTATAAATAAGATATACTGTAGTTGTAATGTACACACTAGATTTCAAATATTTAAAATGCAAAGAATAATGGAAAATATTTCATTAGTATATTTTAGTAATGATTAAATATTTATGTAATTCTTTAGATATATTAAGTTAAATAATATGTAATAATTAATTTCATCTGTAATGTTTTACATTTTCAAAAATATGATCACTATCAAATTTTAAATTTTACATATGGCTTGCATTATATTTGTGTTGGACAGCAATGTTCCAGAACATGTAGTTGCTTCCAGTTCCTTCCCTAATCCTTTAAATATAAAAAGTGCATATCTCTGTCAATACACATATTGAGGAACTGTTTCCATTTTTGGTATAGTATAGGATCAACTATAGTCTCTTTCTTCTAAACATTATAACCTGTTATTCATTATTTAACATTATATTGTACAGTTGGATGATGTTAGGTTTTTCACCACTGTGACCAAAAGACCTAACAAGAACAATTTTTAAGAAGGAAAAGTTTATTTGGGACTCATGATTTCACAGATAGCAGTCCACAGATAGCAGTCTCCACTGTTGTGTTCTCAAGTGCGGCAGAACATTATGGCAGAAGAGTGTGGTGGAGGGAAATGGCTCAGAACGTGGTACCAGGAAGCAGAGAGCAACAGCTCCACTCTCCAGAGATAAAATATATATCCCAAAAGCAAGCCCCCAATGACCCACCTCTTCTAGCCACGCCCTACCTGCGGCCTACAGTTACCACCCAGTTAAACCCCATCAGGGGATTAATGCACTAATTATGTTAAGACTTCCATATGCCAATTATTTTCCCTCTAAACTTTCTTGCATTATCTTACACATGAGATTTTTGGGGATACCGTAACATACACTACTTATGAACTTCCTTAGATATTATTATGAAGAAATTTTTACTAATTCTAAGTCTAAAGTATTTTGGTATAGTCATACCTCAAAATATTATAACTTAATAGAATTTCTACCTAGTCCCAGTCAGTATGGCACAACAGTGATAAAGATTGCATTAAAATTTACTAATAATACATTTAATATTTACTCAATGTTAATAATAATAGTGTTGTAAAATAATATTTACAAGACATTTCTGGCTTCCAAGATTTATTAAATGTCCACAATCATGCTTTTATTATCATTAAAAGTTATTATGAAATAGGAAGAGAACAAGAAGAGAGAGAGAGAGAGAGAGACTGAGAGAGAAAATGAAGGAAAATTTGGCATTATAAAATGATAGATCTCTATTAAAAAATGGAAGAGGCATTCAGATGGATAATATGAGACTATTTAACTGAAATGATGGAAGAATTGAATCTGAAGATCAAAAAAATCTGATCCATATATACCATGGAAAATCATTTAGAACAATCAAGATCAAGACACATCTTGTTAACTTACTGAATTTCAAAGGATGAAGAAAACATTTGACTGTCACCTAGGAAGAAATAGAAAATTCACTAATGAAAAAATAAAAAATAAAGTAAACTCTAGAAATAGCCACATTTCTACAGGAATCAGAAGTAAAATGGACATGTCCTCAATGTTATGAAAAATAAAATATACATTGAAAATAATTCCACATTTTATTCAAGAATAAGGGTAATGGTTGTCGCTTAGTGGTAGAGAGCTTGCCTAGCACACATGAGGCACTGGGTTCAATCCTCAGCACCATCTAATAAGTAAATAAAAAAATAAAATAAAGTTATGAAAAAAGGTAAAAGTACCATTTTCATGTTATATGATGTAGAAACTGAAATATAAGGAAATTCAGCTGATTTAGAAATGATCAAACGTAATTAATTTGTGAATAGGGAAGCTGAAGTAAAACGATAAATGGGGTGAATTATTTCCATTTTAAGACAAAACTCTGAAAACAGCAAAATTGAAGGTAAAAGTGCAAATCTATGAAATGTACAAAATGAAAATAAAAGTTCTGCAATTTTTAAAGTCTAGACTTTACAATTTACCTCTTTGAAAGACAAAAGTTAATCCTACTCATTTTTCCAAATTCTTTTTTCTTAACTTTATGCAAAGTAATGCCTCAATTACAATGAAGTGATTATTTGAAGTTCATTAAGGTTTCAACTTTATCTTCAAATGCCTTTTTTCTGTTAAAGAAAAGCTAGTTATTTTATACAGCACACAAAGAGATCTTTTAAGATTATTTTTCTATCTTTGTCTGTTTTGTAATTTTTCTATGTATTTACAAATATAAAGAGATGACTAAAGGGATACTTAACACATAGTTACCAACCATCCTTGGAAAGGATTCAGAATTATTTATTTCTTCCTCATATTTTATAATTTAAAAATGTGATTTGAATTTTTATAATGGGTTTCTTATACTTACATAAAACAAACTTATTACTTAGTTTTAACATTGCTATTTTTACTATTACTATAATTTGTGATAGCACAGAATTCAGATACAGAGAATGAAGGAATGATGTTCATGAGGTCATATGAGATTTCAGGTTATGGACCTTATTTATTTTCTACACATTAGAAAGTGCTTCAACTGGTGAGAGGGAAATACCTAAACAGTGCCTCTCTGACAAGTTAGTTTTGCTATTATATGGTATATTTAGACATGTAACTCTCAGCACAGATTTCAGAATTCTGAATGAGAGCATTTTCATCAAAGGCAACACAAAGATAATGTGTTTTTCCATGTACAGAAATGGAAAAGGCAACAGGAGCGGTCAGATGTTCTCCGTAGGTTATACTTTCATGAGTACATACAGAAGATCATCTAGGGATAGCTACATATAACAGCTGAGACTTTATGCCTGAAATTCTGGAGGAAGTAATTAGTGAAATTTGGGCTATTTCTGTTAACTGAGGGTCTTGGGGAAATATATTCCAATAGGGGAACCATTCGTTGTACTGTTCACTGACTCTTTTAGCAAAGGGACACATTTATATACCCTTAGAGCAAAAACTAGTAGTATCCTTATGGTATTTAAATGTAAACAAATACTAGATTGACCAAAGAAATTGATCTTTATGGTCTGGCAAATATCAATTTACCAAAACTCAGCATTTCTCCATCTTTTTTATTCATTACTATCTCCCTAGGAAAGTGCTCTTTTTCTTTTCTTCCTTCTTTCTCTCTTTCTTTCTTTCTCGTTATTATCTCCCTAGGGAGGCTCTCTTTTCTTTTCTTTTCTTCTCTCTCTCTCTCTCTTTTCCCTCTTTCCCTTTCTCTCTTTCTTTCATTGTCCTTCTCCTTCTCCTTTCCTCTCTCTCTTTCATAATTGCCTCTGTTATAGTTTGGATATGAGGATATGAAATGTTCCCCAAAGTGCCTGTGTTAATGCATTACTACAGGAATATTTGGAGGTAAAGTGACTTGATTGTGAGAATTATAACATAATCAGTCCATCCTAGTTTGAATGGACTGACTAGGTGGTAACTGTGAGCAGGTGTGGCATGGATGGAGGAGGTGGCTCACTGGGAGCATGTCCTGGAAGGGTTCATCTTCCCTGTGGACCTTTACCCCTTTCCTCTCTCAGATTTGTGGCCACCATGAGATAAGCAACTTCCCTCTGCCATGCCCTTCCACCATGATATACTGCCTCACCTTGGGCCCAGAGCAATGGACTTTGCCAAGCATGGACTAAACCTCTGAACCAAGAGCCAAAATAAACTTCTCTTCTAAGTTGTTCTTGTCAGGTATTTTGGTCACAGTTACTCAAAAACTGCCTAACACAGCCTCCCTCCTCCTATTATACAGATATAATACACAGATTAAAGAAAAGTTTGCTTAGCTTATTATGATACCTGAGTCAAAGTCTTTATCAGAGCAAGAGAATGAATGGATAGTATTCAGGACATCAGAAAGAAAAATTTGACTAACAAAGTAATTTATAAACAGATCAACTGTTGTCAATATTTCCTCTTTCTGTATAAATTACTTCTCACAATGCTCTTCCTCCACATGGCCTTCTTTTTGATAAAGCTGTTTTGAGAGTTTAATGAGGTGCTCTAACCATTCCTTTTATGAATTGTTTGTTTGGGGCAAAGTCACCAAAATTTCACAGGCAGAATTAGTCTTAGATTACCACAGAAAAATTTAGAGATGGTGTGTAGCTTGGACACAGAGCTATTGAAGATATCACGTTTCAGGTGCTACCTATTCTGGGTATGCTCCTTGCTACATTATTATGTCATATTAATTTTAGCAATGAGTATATCTAAAAATAATTACTCATTTTTTCAACCACCACCACCCTCCCCAGCCCCTGGTAACCACCATTTGAATCTCTACTTATATAAGTTCAACATTTTTATATTCCACATATAAATAAGATCATGAAGTATTTGTACTTCTGTGCCTGGCTTGTTTTAACTAACATAATTCCCTACAGGTTTATCTATATTGTTGCCAAAGACAATTTCCTGGATAGTGTTCCATTTGTTTATGTACCATTTTCTTTTTCTGTTTATCCATTTATTGTTAGTTGATTCCATTAGCTCTTGTGAATAATGCTGCGATGAACATAAGAGACATACTGGTTTTGACATATTGATTTCATTTACTTTGGATATATACCCAGAAGTGGGATCAATGCATCTCTTGTAGGCATGGTCTTTGCTACATTATTATGTTCTATTCATTTTAACATTGGAGATATCTGAAAAATATTTTAACCAAACTATATATCATGAAAATTTGTAATTTCATTTGTGAAAGTCATTGTGTTATTTATAAACATTTTTTAATTTTAACAATGAAAACCCATCCTGACCCTTAGGTTGGGACTTAGCAAAAAGCCTGGAATTAGTTGAAATTTGAAGATCAGAGATGATCATGGTAGCTATCTCTGAAGTGTAACTTTTCTGATAAAATGTCAGACAAGCCATTGTGATGTATGGGTTTTCCATTAAAAATTACTTCCCTTTCATCTATGATGAAATATTTTAAAGAAAATTATTTACGGACATCAGAATAGTAAGGAAAAACTCATGTATAAATAACATGAAGCCCAAGATCTCTCCATTGAAGTAGAAATAAAAGGGTGCTGTCACATTACTGCAAATGAAATTAAGCCCACCTCTAAGGTCTAGAGAAAGAGACAGAGAGAGAGGTCAACTTCATTTACTGTCTAGTTCATTCTTGGGTGTAGTCAACATGTGTATAAAAATTGTTGGGTTCTAGTGAATTGTGTGCCTTAAATTGAAGATAAATAGATGATATAAAATAAATGTTTGATTAGCTTTTTAGTTATATTTTGAAATGACAACCAGTTATCTCTTGCCTTGAAATAATTTTCCTATGTAATATTTCAGGTAGATGGTCTTTTTTGATCATCTGAACTTTCATTAGACATAACCATCATCAAATTTATGCACAACCTGAGATTTGACTGGTTTTGTTTATTTACTTTTTAAATAAAATCAGACAATGAAGCACAAAAGTGGGGGATTATATTGGGTGTAAGCACTGATTTGCCCTCTCTTACCCAGAAAAATGTGGTATATGTATTACATGCTATCTTTGTGAATAAGAAGTACATAGCTTAAGTATTTACTTGGCATGTATTTATATTATAATATTTTAATCCATAATATTAATATTATAATATTTTAATATTAATAATATTATAATATTTTAATATATTATAATATTTTTATTTTAGTTTTTCAAACCTATGGGATACTTTAACTACAAGTAACTAAGCAAGTTTCCAGAATAAGTGAACCACAATCATGCTCTACTATTACTGATTTGTCTATTTAGAAATAAAAAATTTTCTTCTTCATTATTTATCAAATTGAAACATAGTAATATAGTTCTTACATGCTTCTACATGCTTTCATACTTTTTCCCTAAAATCTTACATTCTCCTGAATTTTATCATTAAAATTGCTAATGTATAGTTTTGTTCTAAGAGCTTAGTAGAGTTAAATATGCTTTACAAATTCCAATGTTTGATATTGCCTATTGATTTTAATAGTTGAAGAATAAGGAAATCTACAGGAACCATGAGGTCATTTTATAAATTTACTATGCAAAGCTATGATTGTTTGGCTTCTGAAGCATTTCATAAATTTGCATAATAGTTTCTCTACACTGTCAAATTCTGAGTTTGAAAATTCAGGGAACTGCAGTAATGAGATAAAATGGGGTGGAAAATAGTTGTACTAAGGAAAACCTCTTGGGTTTTGGTTTATTGATCATTTTGTTAGTTAAGCAAGAACACTCTTTCTTCCCTCTCTGTACCAACGATTGTCATTAAATAAATTTGTAAATATCTGTAAATGCTTACTTGTGTCTTGGATGCAAACTGCATGGCTACCCAAACCTCAGCCTTTACAACTTAAGTCCTTTTACTGTCTGAACAACTGGCAGTCACTTCTTTCCCTTGGAGCCCCAGTGAAAACAGTGCCACAGCATTGAAGAGAAAGCAGCAACTGTAGATTTACTCTACAGCATGAACAGTTGCTATTGAAAATCTTGCAAGCATTCTTTCTGTTGTTTCCTTTCTCCCCACATATTGACCCATCTATAAACTATTGTCATTTTGGAACTGTGTTTTTGGTCTGCACCTTAATTCATTGCACTATGATACTAGTTCTTTGAAAGTAGTAGAATATTTCTCATGAAAAAACTAACAAAATTTTTCTTGTTATCAGAGTGAGGAAAGTGAGAAATGGGTACTTCCAAAACCACCCTTACTTTCTTCTAAGTTATTGCTTTTCTTATAATTATATATGTAAACATCATTTCTTACATTTGCATATCATCCTTACCCACTAAAGTTTGGAATTCTTATAATAGAACAGAATAGCACCGAATATCTTACTAACAGATTCACTGTCAATTCTATACTTTTCAAAAGCCTGTCAAGATCATAAAATGAATAAAAATTCATCCATTTAGCCTATAAAATTAATTCAGACTTGCAGAAATGTTGCAAGAAAGAACAAAAAATTCTTGTATACCCTTCACCTAGATTCCTCTAATGTTTATATATTGCTGTATCTTCTGTTGCTTGTTCTTAAGCTGTAGATATAATGCCTTTGTATTTCTAATTATTTCAGTATTTCTTTCAAAAGATAAGATATTTTCTCACATAACTGCAGTACATTATCAAAATCAGAAAATTAGCACTGACACTATTGTTATCTAGTCTATGGACTTCTTCAGATTTCATCAATTGACTAGTATCAATTATAGCTAAAACAAAAACACAACTTCCTTCTTTTTCCTATCTCAGTAACCACATCACATATGTTTGGGTGTTTTATCTATTGTGTCCTTTAATTGGAAAGAGGGTGTTCTGTCTTTCATGACCTTATTTTTTAAGGAAGTAGGCCAATAATTCTATAGAATTTCTCTTATGTCATTTAACCCAATACTCTACAGTACCACATTATAAGTAGGAATACAAAATCTTATTTTGACTTTATCAATTCTGTTAGTTTAATATCTTTGAACTTTCCTTTAAGCCTAATTTTATATAGGCATCTTACTCAAATGAGCAATGAAACTTTATGGTATGCCTACCATGTGACAAGTATTTTATTATAAGCATTAAGAGTAGTGATTTAAAGAAGACATGGTTACTGTCCCTGAGCATCACATGACTATATACACAACCATATATTTTTAAGTGTGGTATATAATGTACCTTTTTTCCTTTCCAATGTAGGTGGTAATGTGCATAATTCATTTGTTTGTTTGTGAGGCTTTTGCTAGTAGTTTATTGTTTTTCCGAAACCTAATGTCAATATTTGAGATATAAAAGTAGAAGGAATTCTCATAGTAAATAAATTGACTGGATATCCTGATATGGAAGAAGAAACATAAAATTTAATATATCTGAGAAGCAAGACTCTAAGACTCAGAATATACTTTTATGATGCTTCCATTCGTTAAAATGATTCGCTGAATATATCTTATACCTAAAATCTTCAGATTTATGATATAAGATGCCAAATACTAAATCATCATTTGATTGCTATAACAATTTTAATGTAATGATTCAAAGGAAATCTAAATGTGATTAATGAGGTTAAACATTACTTTTGACTCTGAAAGGAAAAAAGAAAAAATAAGTGTACCAAACCTGCTGTCATGTGTATTAAAAGATCAAAATTACTTACTTGGAAAATATTTATATATTTGTTGAGAATTTTTAACCATTCTCTAGGGGAATTTTAGAATTTCTACCACTGTTTTGTTCTAGAAATTTCACCTTTCCTTGACACTGAATTGAAACCACAGGATTGTAGGTGAGCATAATTTTGAAAACATTTGTCCTGCTATAAATACTATTTTTTTTCCAGTATCAGGATCCATGCATACTTTCAATTCTGGGAAAATTTCATTCATGATTCAAATATATTGGACCCATTATTCTTCCACTTTCTCATTCAGAAATTTTAATAGTAAAATTCTAGAACTTCTGGATCTGTGTATATCTCCAATGTTTCCTTTCACAGTTTTCATTTTTTATGAAGGTTTTTGTTTAGCCAGATATGGTGGTACAGTCCTATAATCCCAGTGACTCAAGAGGTAGAGAGCAGGAGGGTTGCAAGATCAAAGCCAGCCTCAGCAATTTAAAGAGGCCCTTAGCAACTATTGAGACCCTGTCTCTAAGGAAAATATAAAAAAGGGCTAACGATGTGGTTCAGTGGTTAAGCATTCCTGGGTTCAATCCCCAGTATTCCCCCCGAAAAAAAGTTTGTGTTTAAATCTATTTCAAATAACTCCTATGTTTAACTTTTAGCCAATTAATTTATTCTTCAGTTGTGTTCATTTAGGCAAAAACCTATGATAACAACTTTATTTCAACACCATTTTTGAGAATACCAAAGTGTGTTTCTTCATAGCTATCTATTTACTTCTTCCTTACTTATCTATTATCATAATCTCTAACTAATATGAAGAACATGATCCCTTTGTTTACCAAAGGTATTAAATTTATTTGTTTTTAGTTCTGTACAGATTAATGTTCCCGTTGCTCCAATATAAATATTGTCATATATTGGGGTTTTTCTAACAGTGATATTGGTCTTCCTTGGATAACCAATATTTCTGGCTTAAGTATTCACTTCACAATGAGAATTCTTTCTTACACTTCTTTATTTTCATCCTGAATTATGGCTACTTCCAAGCCATGCTATTAGTATCAATTGCAACTTTATGGCATCTGAATCAGCCTTGTTTTGAGGGAGAACATCAATTTGTGCTTAAATTATAATTTTACAACTGCTTTGTTTACTTTTGTTAATTATATTTAAAGAAATGCCTTTCCATTCCTCTTTCTTTCTTTGTGTTCATATGTGTGTGAAATATATACTATACTGTATAACTAATGTCATTGCAAGCTCTCCCAAATTCAATGTCTAAAATGTGAAATCTGAACCATGTCAATTTGATATAACTGAGCTGTTGTTTTAATCTCAGATTTTAGGCTAAAATTGTCATGACAGCATGCTCCATGGCTTGTGTAATTTTTACAGTTATTATTCATAACATCACTCATGTGTCAATTTTTCTTCTAAATTTCCTTGTGGCTGCTTCTAAAAATGAAAATCTTTCCTTAATTCTGTAGTTTGTAGCTATTTTTTTCTTAGAAGAACATATTTTGAAAACCAAAAGGCCAGGATTCTAGTTAGTCATCATTTTAATACAATCAAGATGTGGAACATTAAGTAACTTAGTTTCCCCATCTTTCAAATGGGAAAACTAGCAAGTCTCTCATCAATTTCTGAAGTGAGATAATTTTGATTTGAAATACTAGGTTGTTGTAAGTTGGTTCACATTCTAGGTAAAATATATTTAAGCCCCAAATAAGTGGAAAGGCTAAAAATCATCATTATTTTAAGGGTCCTGTTGCAGACAGCTGATGCTTAGTAATTTCTACTGACTTGACTTGTTAAATATGTTCTGAAATCACTAATAAAAGTTGCTAATCAAAAACTAGTGAAGTCCCCAATCAAAGAATGAAAGAGTCTGGAAATAGTGAGATATATTAAAAATGAATAGAACAAGAGCTTTTGATATCTACTAGATATGTTTGTATTATAAATCTATACATAGTCTCTATCTCTCTTGCTAATATGTCCATGTCTCATTTACCTCACTGGTTTCCAGCAAGATTAAGTCATACTACAACTTTTAAATCCATAAGGCATCTGATGGATTTTATCTCTCTTTCCTAATAAATATGACTGTATTTCATGTTTATGTGTTTTTTTTCTTTTGGTTATTATTGTTTATTATCAAGTATCCCTACTCCATATTTTTAGGCATCTGATGTTGTAGATAAGAAATATGGCAGTGATATAATTGATTTTCTTTTGTGGGGGCTCGGGATGCTTCCAGTTCATTTGTTTGTTTAATTTCTGTATGAAATAATTTATATTTTATTTTATCTTTTCTATTCCATCATTTTGCCACTATGTGTTCTGGTGTGAGTCGGTGCCATTCATCAAATTTGCCATCCATCTGGCTATTGTGTTAGTTTAATCTTAAGGATAGGCCTTTTTTCAGGTCTGAAAAATTTTCTTCCATAATTTAGTTTATTTTCCTCCTCCAAATTTCCTCTAATCTCTCACTTTGTAAATATAACTATAACAGTATTGATATATATGGACCTACTTTTCCAAAGTTCAAGTTTTTGCTCTTATTTTCCAACATTTTTTCATTCAATCTGCTTTGATAAAGGATTCTTGGATTCAATGTTCCTTGGTAATTCACAGTTCATTCTAGTCTTAAGTCATGCAGTATTATCTTTCCCCACCTTTGTAGAAGGGGAGTGTTAAACCTACTGTTGCTTTACTTTAGTTTTACTTTCTATAATGTCCTAGCTTACCTCAAATACTTAATAATTTATATTTGTGTGCTCAGCATTGTCTAGAGCATTTCTGTCTCCTGCCTAATATCTTTGCCACAATTTTCCCTGGATGAATAAATTAAAAGGTAAGATACTCCTGATATGGGTGTCATCTGACTTTGGGACCTTACTTGCCTCTTCTGATTATCAAAGGCAATCTAAACCCTGCTCTTCCTTTCTACCTTCAATACATAGACTGGCTGTCAGATTCTCAGGAAAAGTAAAGCATGGGAGGGAACAATAAACATAGCTATTCCAAAGGAAGTTCTTCAGTCAATTACTCTGGTATATACTTTGGGATCCTCTTATATACTTTTATAATCTGTCTCTGAGCTTGGAACTTCCACAGAACCAGTCTTGCCTACAAGTGGCCTCCTTGTATAATTTGGGATCTAATTTCCTTCGTTAATGCCATTCTATGTATTTTCTATTTTTTAGAAGTCTCTCAACATTTCTGGACCACTGATAACATCTTTCCTTATTTTCCACTGCTTACTTTTTTCTCCCCGCAATACATTTTTGTTCACATTTCTTGAGAATTCTTCTGACTTGAAAGTAGCAATTTGGCAAGTTATCCATATAATTGGTAAACTTGCGGCAATGATAGATGTGTTGGTTAGTACTGCCATAGCACCATTGTGCCCAGAAGTGCCTAGGAAATAATCTCCCTCACCAGACTCCACTCCCAACTCTCCAATATGCAGTAAATAAGTGAAAAATATATGACCATATATAATATCTGTCTTTCACATAGCAGAACTAGTAGATTTTTAATTCGCAAATTTACTAAGTGTATAATATGTGCTTATCACATTATAGGTTTTATAAGCAGTACTAGGAATAGAATTAGCTGTGGTAAAATAAGTTTTTAAAGTATTTATTTATATTTGTGTTATCTGTGTTCATCTTTATGCAATAGCTTTGCTTTTTCCATTATAGGTTACTGCTCAAAGTGATTTAGGCTGTTACTACTTAATGTTAGACAGGCTTAGGAGAAATTTACATAGAAATTTCTCGTCTGAGGAAGAGGAAGTAGTATGAGAAAAAAAGCACACACTGCAGATGTTGGAGTGAGTTTCTGACAAGGGATCTTGCATTATGATTAACTTAAGGCACATTCAGTTTTGAGGAAGGTTAAGAGTGAGAAGTAGCAAGGAGTCTGTTTTTGTGTGTGTTTCTGTGTTTGTCACTTGACCCTGAGATTTTCAAGATTTCACCATTTTCTATATCTTAGCTAGGTCTAACAGCAGGCAAATTAGGCAAGGAGGTGAAGTTTGACTAATCAAATCATTGTGACCACAGAGCAGCAAGAGAAAGAAGCCAAATTTTTGTCTGTTTTGGGAAATACACAAATTAAGTGAGCAAGAGGGAGTCAGTGAGAGTGAGAGCCAGAGATAAACTGGAAACAAGCAATAGTGTGGCAGATTTTGAGGTTCTCAATATTGAAATAGATGAGTGGTATAGCAGAAAACAATGCAAATCCAAGAATGAGAAATATATTTTGCAAAGGACGCATGGCATGAACACATGAAAATCTGAAATTAGATAACCTTTCCTGATATATCCATGACTCTTTATGAACTTGCTGTCCACACCTTTTATTAAATACCATTTCAGGAAAAAAGGATAGAAAATGTTATCTCTTCTAATGTAGAAAATCTTGTATTTAATGAAAAATCACATGCTGAATTAACAGTTTTACAGAAATGATAAGGTTTATGTACTACTGTACTAAAGAGTGTCTCAACAGAGATCTCTATAAATCATAGAAACAAGAAGAAAATTTGTGTACCTGAGTTGTGTACTATGAAGTGTATACCTGGAAGATATCCACTATGCCTTAGAGACAGTCATTCAAAATTTCAAATTTTCCACCCCTTTTAAAGTTTGGAGAAATGTATAATATTGAAAACACATCCTAGTGTTACATATACATACATATTTGATCAGTAGGTAATGATACAAAATTAAGTACAAAAATAAAAGATGTAAATCAGCAGTATTATCAACATATACCATTATTTTAAATAGTGGAATGTATATTATGTTCAATCCTGATACACAGCTAAAATTGATTGGTGGTTCCCATCTTTCAGTTAAACTCTTCTATAGCAGAATACAAGATGAATTTAGGTTGCTGAAGGGCAAACACAAGTATATAAAAGTAGGGTAAAATGGACATATTAGGAACACAAAAGAAATATAGGATGCTATAAATAAGAAAAAGTGGTTAGAAATATCTATACTGGATAACAAAATGTTGGGAAAGATGAATGAAATACAACTGAATCTGAGATTTCACAATTACGTAATAAGTAGACTTCATTTTTTTTTGTAGATTTGGGGGAAGCCATGATTTTGGAGAAGATCATAGTCCTGTTACAGTCACAGGGTCAAAATTTTAGAGAAAGAAACCATTTTGTTCATTCTAATAGTTTTAGAGATTATAAAACAGAATTCATTAACACACAGGTACTTCACCCTAACAATACTTTCTATCAAATTTTTCTCTGCTTTTGTTTTTCTATTTAGCACTAACCTTCTGACGTCTGTATGTTCAAAATAAGTATTAAAATATTATTGTTCTCCCATTAAAGAGTAAGTTCCATAAAAGCAGAATGTTTTTGTTTGTTTTTGTTTGTACTGGTATTTATTTGTTTGTTTTTAAGTTCACTGCTGTGCCTCAGGAACAGGAGTATCTGGTACAGAGAAACCCATCAGTAAATAATTTCGAAATGAATAAGTACTGTACTTTATTTCTAAAGAATCTAGATATCAAAGAATAGAAACTTGCAAGAATCCATTTATTTAGTTAAATGGCAGATATAAATAATCTATGGAGTTAAAATTCAGAAATCAGTGGTGAGTGTTAGGAATAGTAATGACTTAAAGGGAGTCTGAGAGGAGCTGCTGGGTCTTGATTATGTTCTGTTTCTTAATTTCAGTAGTTTTCAGTTCACAAAATGTCAGGAGTATATTTATAAGCAATAAGCTTATAAGTGATATACATTTTCAAAATAATTGAAATAAATATTGTAACAATCCAATAACTAACTAGCTTAAGAGGCAAATTACTTTTATTTCTAAAATAACTTCAATGTTTGCTTTGTAAAGTTTTCATGAAACGTATTTATTGAAAATCTTCAGTTTGCAAATTTTTTAGAGTGTCTTTTGACATTATATATAAATGCAAGTATGTATAAATGTATATGTATATGTACACACATATGCATAAACACAAACAAATTTTACTTTTTTGATTAATCTATATCCTGAGGTAAAAAATATTCTTCAACATTTTGTACCAAACAGTTAAAAGTTCTACTACTGATGAATAATTCTTTATATAACTGGAATTGAGTTTTGTTCGTATACTAAGGTAAGAAATAAACACAGCTCTTTTGTATGAATAAGAAAATATTTTAATATTATTTACTGAATATTCTACTAGTTCTTTAATGATCTGCTACAGTCATTTAGTTAAATATCAAATTTCCACGTGTGAACCTATTTCTATGCTGTTTATTATTCCACAGAGGATATTTTAAAGAAATTGAACTGATAACATTAAAGGACTGTCAATATGATTCTTCATAAGATCAAAGTTTAAAATAGGTTACATGTGAAGGTAATGTAGAATTATCTCTTTCTGATTCCAGGCTTAAAATATTAACAGTAGTAAAGCACAGGAAACAATAAACAGAGTGAAGAGACAACCTACAATACTGGAGAAAACATTTGTAAATTATATATCTGACAAGCACTTAATAGTGAGAATATACAAGGAACTACAAAAATACAAAAGCAAAACAAAACAAAAAAATCCTATCACTGATTAAAATGTGGGCCATAGACCTCAATAGGCATTTCTCAAAAAATATATACAAATGGCCAACAGGTATATGAAAAAAAATGCTCAAATCACTAACCATCAAGTAAATGAAAACTAAAACATAAGGAGATATTATTCCATCCCAATAATAAAGGCATTGTCAAAAAGACTATGTATTAACAGAGATGATGTAGGACTCTTAGACACTGTTGGTGGGAATATCAATCATTACAGATATTATGGAAAACATAGAAGTTTCTCAAAAAGGTAAAAGCACAGTTATTATATGATTCAACATTCCCACTCCCAAATATATATAAAAAAATAAAACCAGGATGTTAACATTTTCATTCCCATGTCTTGCAGCACTATTTACAATACCTAAAAAATGAAAGCAACTAAGTGTCTATCAAATGATAAATGAACAAAGAAAATGTGGTACATATATACAATGGAATATTATTCAGTTATAACAAGAATGAAACCCTATCATTTATAACAACATAAATGAAACTGGAGATGATTATGTTAAATGAAATAAATCAGACACAAAAAGACAAATTACTACATGATAACACTTGTTGTAGAATCTAAAAAGTTGATCTCATAGAAATTGAGAATAGAATGGAGGTTACCAGAGACTGAGGAGAATAAGTGGGGAGAGAGATAGAGCAGGGTTGATCATTAGGTACTAGGTTCCAGTTAGATGGGAACAAGAAATTCTGGTGTGCTTTTTCATAGTAGAGTGACTAGAGATAATGTACTACACATTTCGGAAATCTAGAAGAAAGGATTCTGAATGCTTTCATCATAAAGACATAAATGTTTGAGAAGACAGGTATATTTTACCTGATTTAAAAATTAGGCATAATATATATGTATCAAAACATGATGCATCAAAACACCATTAATTTGTACAATTTCTATGTCTTTTGCACCAGTTAAAAAAATTTAGTTATTAAAAATTTAATAATAAGAATTGTTGGTGTTCATTTGTATACATAATTGATTTCAATGAGTGATTTTGCATAAATGCTAGACCCAGATGTTCATGTTTCAGAAAAAGCATGTATAAATGTCTGTTGCCTCAAGGATAATATTGGGGGGAAATGTATTCAAATGCCAAATATAATTTAAAAATTCTTTGAACAATACACTTACCATTTTTAAAATAATAAAGCATCAAAATATAGTGCTATAAACAACATGAATAACACTCCCAGATCTTGGAAACAACACTCAGATATGTTACACTGTCATTTCCATTGAAAAATATTTTCTTCAAATTATGAAGTAAAATATGAAATTGAGATGGCATGAAAGATGTTGAAATTTTTCCCTTAGATTTCTTTAATATAGACTTTTTTTTTCATTTTACTTAATTTAGCTTTGTACATTTTAACTTGTCCTGTGTTCAACAAATACTGAATATATATCTGACACATTTTTTTTCTGGGGGGGTACCAGGGATTGAACTAAGAGGAGGCACTCAACCACTGAGCCATATCCCTAGCTCTGTCTTGTATTTTATTTAGAGACAGTGTCTCACTGTGTTGCTTAGCACCTCGCTGTTGCTGAGGCTGGCTTTTTTTTTTTTAATTTAACTTTTAATTTTTTACAGATTGCATTTTGATTCATTGTACACAAATGGGGTACATAATTTCATTTCTGAGGCTGGCTTTGAGCTCACAATCCTCCTGACTCCGCGTCCTGAGCCACTGGGATTACAAGTGTGTGTCACCACACCCGGCTGTATCTGACACATTTTTAACCTTTAAAATATTTAAACTAAGTTCTTAATAAATGTAGTCAGAATATTAAAATGATATCTTTATCTCATACAGATAATTTTCACTATGATAAAATCTGTATTCAATAAAACAATAAACAAAAATAGAAAAGAAAGATGCATATGTGGAAGCAGTATGCATAAAAACTTGACAGAAGGCACAGATGGTAGTATGGTAAGTGTTCTTCCTAATTGCAGGGAAACCTTTTCTCTTGGGCAAACCACTCTGAAGCTTGTTTAAATGTCTTTCATGTGAAGATGCTTGGGACAACAAAATTTGATTGTCAATTTCCGTAAATCTCTAGATAATTGAAAGGTTATCTGACTGGAGATGTCAAAGATCTAATAATAATTCCCTTGCAAATGAAGAAACATGCTTAATGCTATTGTCCTCAGGGTGAACTAATGCAAAATATGTAGATGGATGCCAGGCAAACATAGTTATGTTGCCTGATATTACATATTTTCAATGATAACATGATGTTTTTGTAACTTTTACTGAAGAAATAAAATCAATCCTGACATTTAAATCATTCTAAGGAAAAGAACACTTTCAATTTTAGCTGTTCTTTTGTTTTACCATTTCCTTCTACATCTACCTAACTGAATTCAGGAGTACTTAGGAAAAAAAACAACGAAATTATGTGCATTTCCTTTAAAACTATATAGGTGAAGACTTATTATACCAGATAAAATATTTAAGACAAATTTTTCTACAATTAGAGTATTTCTTCTTGCTTTGATTCATAGTTCACATAATTAGTATAGTTACACTGAAATCAAGTGAATTCCCATGAAACAAAGTATAATAAAATATATTTATAAACCTACATTGTTGATTTTTAGAATAGTCCATGTACTAAAAAGTGCAACTCTATGAATATATGTTAGTATTCATAGAGTAGTACTTTTTAATACATGGAATATTCTAAAACAACTATAACAAATATATATATTCATTATTCATATAAAGTGTATATGTTTCCAGTAAATCCTGGGATAAAAATATCTTAGTGAATTGATTCACATATTTGAAATTATTGGTTATTAAAGAAGAAATGTATAAAAGAGTATGAACTATAAAATTATATACAAAATGAACATTTTTCATAAAACTTTATGTAGGTATGACCTTTCTAAAGATAGGATGGCACCCTAAAATTTTAAGGAAAATATTACCTGATAGTAGAAATACTGAAAACTGAACAACTGTTAAATTCACCAAAGAGAAGTGAAAAAAATGTCACATAAAAAATTTCTTCTACTATGTATATAAAATTCATTGTTGGCAACCATATATAAAACTTTTCCTCTACTAAGTATATAAAATTCATTGTTGGCAACCTATTTCACTATACAGCATTAGAAGTTATTCCTCCTATCCAACTGCACTTATACATAGGCTAGCCATCCCTTCCCCGCCCTTCCCACCCTCTGGTAATTACTATAACTACTCTTCTCTCTATTTTTATAAGATCAATGATTTTAGCTTCTACATATGAATGAAAACATGAGATATCATCTTACTGTGCCTGACTAACTTCACTTGGCAAAAATATCTCATGAAAGGAAAGTCCAGGATATGATTATTTACTACTGAATTCTACCAAACAACTAACTGTGATTGCAAGATGACCACCTGGAGATGCATAGCACTTGCCTCCTCCTTTCCAAAGAAAAAAACATGAATAGCTGAATTTCTAAAAAAGTGACCATGTGAGAATACTGGAATTCAACATGGGAAAATCTAGAACAATATAATACTCAGATACATAGGATGGCAACATAGAGAAACAAAGTTCACCAGAAACCATGATCCTGGCTTCTCAGCTAGGGGTACTCCCCTATTTGGGGAAAGGGTGACAAAAGAGTCCCAGCAAACACCATCACTGTATACAATGGGAATCCTAGCTACTGGGAATTTCCAGTCATCATAGACTTGCAGTAGTTAGAGGAGATACTAAGAGTCCACAAAGTACCTGGCTTTGGAGAAGGAACACAAATTGTCTCCCCTACCAATTCCTAAAGCCCAGGATGCTATAACTCAGTGTCATACTGACAAAGGAGCTACTGACAAATTCATACTTCCTAGGGCTCAGAAACTTTTGCATATCCCTATCCCTGGCATCACACAGACATTTCACCACAATAGCACAGGGGACTGCAACCTCATAAATCCGAGTTGACCAAGGACAGCAACTGTGATGTCAGTACCCAGGCCTATAGGATGTCTTGTCTTACAGGTAGAAGGCAGTTCAGCTAAGATTGTAGGTGCAACTTCCAAGACATGACAGACTTTGAGTTCATCTTATTGAAACTAGGGAATGGCCAGCCTCTTGTGGATCAGAACCACAACTGAAACTAAGAGTGGATACTGTCAATCTTCCACTGCCTTTTCCTCCTATGGTCAGCAACTTGCAGCTCCAACACCACTGCTGGGAATGAGGGAGTTTGCTGCAGGGACAGTACTGCCACTGAGGCTGTCAGGGTCAGAATCTCTTTCTGCTGAACTCACTACATTGGTACCTAGGAAATGTCCACTTTTCTCCCAAAATCACAATTCCCCTTTTCAGAGTGACCACAGGGTAGACACCTCAACCCACTGGGCATGAACCCACTGCACAACACCCTCCTGGGCATAAAGACAATTATCACTCCCTCATGGCCCCAAAAGACCACAGTGGATCTCTCCAAATATGATGCCACACACACTGTACACAGAGCTATCAATTACAGCCAGAGAAGCTATAGGGAAACCACAGTACAGTGCTCAGCTGGAACTAGAGACACTATTGTCTACCAACCCAACACTCTAAGACATATCTTCCAGAGAAAACATTTTACTATGAAAGCCACCTTATACAAAGGGTAAGGTTAACTGATCTATTAGATATGTAATTCTGAAGGTAGTGCTATAACAAATATGAAAAAAACAAGGTAATATGATACCTCCAAAGGAACACAATAGCTCTCTAGAATATATTTTTTTAAAAAAATGAAAAAAGCCTAATAAAGAACTCAAAATAATGGATGTAAGTATATTCAATGAGACTCAAGGGCAAACAGGCAGACAACAGGTGAAAAAACTTAGGCAAAAATTTTGTGATATGAATAAGAAATTCTGAAAAGAGATATCTTGAA
Organism: Sciurus vulgaris; assembly: GCF_902686455.1. Classification (NCBI taxonomy): domain Eukaryota; kingdom Metazoa; phylum Chordata; class Mammalia; order Rodentia; family Sciuridae; genus Sciurus; species Sciurus vulgaris. The sequence continues at coordinate 108,983,356 of NC_136471.1, forward strand.
AAGGAACCAAACAGAAATCTTATTAATAATTCAGAAAATCAAATTGTAAAATACTGCTAAAAGCCTCAACAACAGATGAGATAAAGCAGAAGAAAGGATATCCAAATTTAAGACTACACAATTATAATATTCTAATGAGACAAGAAAAAGAAAAAGAGAATGAAGACAGCCTCAAAGTCCTTTAGGGCACAATTTATTGAACAAATATCTGTATTTTATGGATCACTAAATGAAAAGATAAGGGGACAGACATAGAAAACCTATCCAATGAAAAATAGCTGAAATTTTTCAATGTTGATAAAGATAAGGACATCCAGGTACAGGAGAGTAAAGGGACTCCAACAGACATGATCAGAAAGATTCTCACCATGGCATATTATAGTCCAGTCAAACTGTCAAAAGCACAAGACAAGGAGAGAACTCTAAAAATTATAAGAGAAAATTGCAAAGTCACATGTAAGGAAAACTCTATTAGACCAACAACAGATTTCTTAGCAGAAACTATACAGGACATGAAGGATTGGAATGACAGGCTACAAATTCTGAAAGAAAGTAATTGTTAAACAAATATAATAAACCAAGCAAAACATCTGTCAAAAATGAAGAAGAAATGAAGACTTGTAAGGGTAAATAAAAACTGAGATATTTCATCCCCACCAGATTGACCTTACAAGAGATTTAATGTAGTCTGTATCCAGAAGCAACCAAAAGACAAATAACATCACACCAACACATAAAAGTATAAAAACCACTGGAAGAGTAGATATAAAAAGAGAAACATAAAATAACAAATCCTTATCATCAATACAAGAAATCACCAAACCACAAAGATGAACTAGATAGGAAGAGAGGAAGGAAAGATAATAGAATGAGACAAACATCCTTACCCTATGTATGTGTATTACTACACAAATGTTGTCACTCTACTTCATTTACTACCAGAGAAATGAAAGTTGTACCCCATTTGTGTACAATGAATCAAAAAATAATAAAAAGATAGGAAAAAGAGACAAAAGGATATTCAAAACAAACAGAAGTATAACAATATGGCATAAGAAACATCTCACTTATTAATAATAATCTTTAATTGAAATAAATTAAATTTCTCAGTTAAAAGTTGTAGACTAACCAAATGGATACAAGCAAGACCTAATATTGTACTGCATAAAAGAAACATACTTTACCAATAAAGAGACACACAGACTAGAAATGAAAGGACAGAACAAGGTATCCCATGAAACTGGAAATAAAATGCAAGTAGGAATAGATATAAAGTATACTTATGGAAAAAACTACCTCAGAGATAAAAAGGGTTACTATACAATGACCACAGGATCAATTCAACAAATATTCTAAATGTATATTTATTTATTGACAGCACCCAATTTTAGAAAATAGACATTATTAGATCTAAAAAGACAGATATGATCTACTACAATAGTAGTGGGAGATTTCAACATTACAATGTCATTAATGACCACATCATCCAGAATACACTGTAGATCAAATGGACCTAACAAATATTTACAGAATTTTTCATGAAACAGCTACAGAATACACATCCTTTTCATCAGTATATAACACATTCTCTAGAGTAGAACATATATTAGGATACAAAACCAGTCTCAATAAATTCAACATATTTGAAATTATATCCCTTTTCTGATCACAATGGAATAAAACTAGAACAAAAAAAGAAACTTTATAAATTATGCAAATTCATGGAAACTGAACAACATGGGTAAGAAATCAAAATAAATACTAAAACATTTCATGAAATAAATGAAAGTAGAAAGACAATATACCAAATACGTGGGATACAGCAAAAGCAGTACTAAGTAGAAATTTATAGCATAAAGTGCCTGCATGAAAAAATAGGATTTCAAATGATTGGCTTAATGATATGTCTCAAGGACCTAGAAAAGCAAGAACAAATCCAAAGTAAAAGCAGTAGAGGAAAGAAATAGCAAATACCAGAGCAGAAATAAAGGAAATGGAGATTTTAAAATATAAAAGATTAAGTAAACAAAACTCTGCTTTTGAAAGGATAAATGAAACCAACAAAACTTTAGCTACACTAATTGAGATAAAAAGAGAGAAGACCCAAATAAAAAAGCGATAAAATGGAGACGTTCAGGGGTGCCACAGAAATACAAAGGATTCTTAGAGATTATTATGAACAACTATACATCATCAAATTAGAAATATTGAAGAAAGGATATACTTGTCAAAACATGCAACCTACCAAAATTGAATCAAGAAGTTGAAAACCTGAACTAACGAATAAACTTTAACAAGATTTAATCAGTAGTAAAAAGTCTCCCAACAAAGGAGGGTCCAGGACCTGATGACTTCATTGTTGAATTCTACCAAACTTTTAAGGAAGAACCAGTATCAATTCCCTTCAAATATTTCAATAAGTGGGAACACTTCCAAATGTGTTCCATGAGACCAGCGTTAACATGATATTGAAATCAAACCAGGATGCAACAAAAAAATAAAACTATAGATGAATATTTCTAAGGAACATAGCAGCAAAAATTCTCAACAAAATAAGAGTAAATTAAATCTAACAAAACATTAAATAAATCACCGTGATCCTGTTGGATTTATCCTAGTGATGGAAGTATGGTTCAACATATGCAAATCAGTAAACATTACACATCACATCAAAAAATGAAGGAGAAAAGTCATGATTATATCTATAGATGCAAAAATTGTATCCAACAAAATTCAACATTCTTCAGGATAAAAAGCTTTGAAAAAATTTAATCAGAAGGAACATGTCTCAAAATAATAAAGGCTATATGCAATAAGAATGCCTACTCTTACCACTTTGATTCCATATATTAGTCACAGTCAGAACAGTTAGACAAGAGAAATCACAGCCATATAGATAGGAAGGGAGGAAACCAAGTTATTCTGGTTTTCTAATGATATTCTCTATATAGAAAAATCCAAGTACTTCACCAAACAATTATTAGAACTGATAACATGAATTTGGTAAAGTTGAAGGATACAAAATCAGTAGTACTTTCTAAAAATTTTTTTTTAGTTGTCAATGGATCTTTTATTTTATTTATTTACATGCAGTGCTAAGGATTGAACCTAGGGCCTCACACATGCCAGGCAAATGCTCTACCACTGAGCCACAACTCCAGCCTCTCCATAGCACTTTTATACAGCATTAGTGATATTGAAGTAAAATAAATCATGAAAGCAATTCCATTCACAATAACTAAAAATAAAACAAAAAATCTAGGAATAGATTAAATCAAGGAAGTAAAAGGGTTACACAACAAAAATTTAAAAATTCAAAATAAATAAATTGAAGAAGACACAAAATATCAGAAAGACATACTATTTAAATTGATTGAAATAATTATTATTGCTAAAATGACCATACTTGCAGATAAATGGATGGAACTGGAGATTATCATGCTAAGTGAATAAGCCACCACCAAACAAACCAAAGGTTGATTTTTTTTTGTGATATGTGACACACAATATGTAACACACAATAAGGTGGGGTAATAAAAAAATTTTTAAAAGAAAGACAAAAATTAAAGGAACAATGTGTTTATGATAGTATCATAAAGAATAAAATACTTAGAAATAAAAACTCAAGAGGTATGAGACATAAAATGAAATCTTAAAAAAATACTGCTGAAAATGGAATATATAACTTTTAACAGGACATACAGGTTCATGGTTTCAAAGACATAATATTGTTTAAATATTCATACTATCCAAAATGATCTATAGATTCAATTCCATCCCTGTCAAAACTTAAATGTCAGCAGATGTGATGGTGCATACCTGTAATCCCAGTGGCACAGGAGGCTGAGGCAGGAGTATAGCAAATTCAAAGCTGGCCTCAGCAATTTAGTGAGGCCCTGTCTTAATAAAATAAATAAATAAATAAATAAATAAACAAACAAACAAACAGAGTGGAGATGTGTCCCTGGTACCAAAAAGAAAAAAACAAATAAACAAACAAACAAAACCCCCAAATGTCAGTTTTTTTGAAGAAATAGTTTAAAAATCCTAAAATTCATATGGAAGCTCAAAAGACTCCAGATATTCACAACACAACAGCCCTCAGAAAGAAGAACAAAGCTGGAAGTCTTTCACTTACTGGTATCAGTAGATATTACAAAGCTACAGTAATCAAAACAGTATAACACTGGCATAAAGACAAACCTATAGACCAATGAAATAGAACAGAGAAGTCAGAAATAAATTCTCATGCATATTGTCAAATGATTTTCAACATGGGTTTCAAAACTACATAAGTGTGAAAGGATGATTTATTCAAGAAACAGTAGAAAAACTGGAAATCCACATGAAAAAATAATAATGTACCCTGATCTTACAATATATAAAATATTAACTCAAAATGGATTAAAGACTTAAATGTGAGACCTGAAACTATAAAACTCTTAGAAGGAAGCATAGGGGAAAATCTTCTTGACATTGAGTTTATTAGTGATTTCTTAAATATGATACAAAAACACAGACAACTGAAGAAAAAATGGACACACGACACAACATCAAACAGAAAAATTTCTGCTCATCAAAGGAAACAAGGGACTGAAAAGGGTAAGACTCAAATATCTTATAAGGGGCTAATATCAAGAAAATACAAAAAAACACTATGTAGCAAAAACCATCCAATTAAAAATGTGTGAGAACTTGAATAGACATTTCTACAAAGATGCTATACCAATGGCCAAGAAACACATGAAAAGATGCTCAACCTCACTAAGTATAAGATCAGTGCAAATCAAAACCATAATGAAATAACAACTCACCATTATTTAGATAGCCTGAATAAAAAATAATTTATTGGTAGGATGTGGAGAACTTGGAATCTGTTTACTGATAGTGGGAATGTAAAATGGTTCTTCCACTTGGGAAAACAATATGGACCTGCCTCAAAAAATTAAAACTGGATCTAGATTCAAGCATCAATCTCTCTCTCACTCTCTATCCTACTCCTTCTCTCTCTGTTACTGGGGTTTAAACCTAGGGCTGCTTAACTAGTGAGTCATATCCCAACTTTTTTTTCTTTACTTTGAGACATGGTCTCACTAAGTGCTTAGGAATTCGCTAAATTGCTGAGGCTCTTTAGCCTCCCTCATCACTAGGATTAAAAGCATGTGCTTCCATGCCCAGCAAGAATGTCTTTTCTGGGTATAGATCCAAAAGAACTGTAAACAGAATCTCAGAGATATTTGCACGATCATGTTCGCTGTGTTATTATTCACAACAGTCAAGGTGGATGTATCCTCAAAGTGTGTATGAATGAATCAAAAAAGAAAATGTAATATATACATACAATTGTATATTATCCAGCTTTCTAATATGCTACAATAATGATCAAACTTGAGGACATGCCAGGTGAAATAAGCCAGTAACAGAAAGACAAATACTGCATGATTCCACTTACATGAAGCATCTGAAGTTATCAAATGCACAGAACCAGAGAGCACAATGGTGGCTGCTGAGGTTTCAGGGAAGGGGCAGTGAGGATTCCTTATTTGCTGGGTGTAGAATTTCAGTCATGCAGTATAAGGAGAAGAGTTCCAAGGATTTGTTGTACTATAATATGCAAGACTTGACAAATGTACTCAGAAAATGGTAGGAGAGTATATTTTACATTATTTTTGCCACACTGAAAGTAAATAAAAGTAAATTTTAAAAGTGGATGTGATGTGCATACAGATTATTGAGACAAAAATTTTAAAAAAGAAATGTGCAAGAAAATTTCTTTGTAGACAAAAATAAGGCTAAGGCATACAGATAACTAGTAGAAACCCTTTCTTTGATTCTAAATAGCTAAATGAGTACACATGGTTCTTAGCCATTGAACTAAAAGTCCAAAGGGAAAAATGTCTCCTAATACAACAGGATAAAAATTTTGTTTAATCATGTTAAAGGCAATATTAAGGAAATACTTTTATCTGAACTAAGCTGAAGATGAAAAGAAAATAATTCAAATGGGACTTTCCTCAAAAATCTTAATGCAAAATACGAAGTTCAACTGTGTGGGTGCTGAAGTATTAGATGCTGGCTGCTTAAGTCTACATACAATTCAAAGTGAGCAGATGTAATTATTTAATGCTAATTTTTAATCTTAACACCATAACATCGCATACTGTTGATGGGGAAATATCCTGGAGTTTCTTAGGAATTAGCTAAAAGAGAAATACTTAATTGGAGTTAAATCTGATGGCAGAACACATTGTCACATTTAGCAACTACTCTGTAGATAGATTCTCAGCTTAGTCACAGAAAAAAAAAAAGAGTTGGAGTTGGGATCATGGAACATGGATAATTAAGTGGTTTAATAATGATGATAATAATATCTAAAATTCCAAGAGCATTTATTCTATATCAGGCATTGTATTTAATTGAGGATTAAAGAGAATAATTTCCCAAAGATTTTTTATCCAGGTAACACTGGAGCAGATTTTGAATTCAAGTTTGTGATTTTAGTGGTACATGGATATTGGAGTCAAACAGAGTCATTAATAAATTTGGATTGATTCCTTAACTTTTCTGTGTTATATTTTCCTAATTTGTTACACTGAAATAAAAAATACCACCTATGCATAATGCTAGTGTAAGGAATCCATAGCACAATATATGTCAGAGCCAGAGAGTAAGTACTCAGTGACTTATTCATGTTTCTTGCTAGGATCAAGAATCATAAAATTTAAAAGCACTTCCAAAGATTTTTGAAGTTTAAACAAACTAAAAAGGACTTTCTAAAGTAAATCTAATATTTCCTTGAAAATAAGAAACATTAAGAAATAATTAATTTAAAAAATACAATAAAATTCAGAAAATATAAATTGATGTTATATTAAATTGTCAGAAGTTAGTGAAAAATAGTGAGAAAACTTAAAATTGTTTCTAAAGTTTATCTCATAAATTTAAATGTAGGGTTTCTTTCCTGTATATCTCAGCTATTAGCACACAAATAATTGTTTTTATAGGAAGATAATTCAGTAAAACTTGTAAACAGCTTATTTTCTAATGTGCTTTCCTTAAATGGGACCTGAGATTTCAATACTGCCACATAATAATATCTTTGGTATGAACAGACTGGACTAATAAATGAGAACAATTTTTCTTAATAAGGTTCTCCAGGGCCTTAAAGCTGCATATCTAGACTGAATGAAAATAATTTACATTTGCAAATTATTTGCTTAGTTCAGCAATCCACATCCTTTTCACTTAGGGTAGAACTATCTTCATGTGAAGATCAAGGGGCCATGTGTCTTTTAAGTCTTAAACAAGGTAAAATAATTTCCACTGTATTTTTCATGGGTCCATGATTTCTGCCACAAAAAACAGGGGTTAGAATACTCCCAACCTCTGAGGAACTACTGCTTGTGTTTTCTCACAGAAATTGACTATGGGTCAGAACCTTTCATCGCTCATAATTGGTCATTACATCAAAACAGCAGCTATGAAGATAAAAATTGTTTGCATATTAAAGATTCTCACTTTTGTAGGTAGAAATATTTATGGCATATAGGCAATATGTATATTTTGCTTTTCATGAATTAAACTCAAGATAAAGGCTCCTTAAAAGACCTTTAGCTTATTTGGGCATCTTGAAATTTCTACTTAATGATTTGAAAGAATCAATGTATGGGCTGGTATAAATAGGGAAAAAGAATCCCCAAGCCTCAGAAATATTCAGTATTGTGTTGGTGAATAAGGACAAGTAGAGATGAGTGAAACCCAAATCCCAGTAGACTTTTTGAATAGACTTTGAAGCTCACTTTATTTTTTTATCAAACAAGAAAAAATCAAGTACCTTAGGAAGAAAATAAATGGGTTTTAAAGCTCTTATAGTAGGAACAAAATAAGAACATATTCAGTATAGCTAGTGTTAAGTGAAAATATAACACCAAGTCAGGGGTTTAAATGACTACCACACAACCATTAAGATGACCTACACATTTTTTTCTAGACAGACAATAAGTATTCAAGTGCAATAATTTCTAGAACAACACACTAGCACAACGTATTTTTCCTCATTTGATTTTTTTTAATTTTTAAATTTGTTCTAATTAGTTATCATGACAGTGGAATACATTTATGAATTTTGATAAATCATACATAAATGGGGCATAATTTCTCATGTTTCTGATTGTACATATTGTAGGATCACATCAGTCATGCGTCATACATGGTCATATATGTACATGAGGTTAAAGACTTGTGTTTTAGTTTCCTAGGTCTGCTGTAACAAGTTATCACAAACTATTTTTTAGTAGCAGGGATTTAACCCAGAGGTGCTCAAACACTGAACCACATCCTCAGTCCTTATATTTTATCTTGAGACAGGATCTCGCTAAGTTGCTGAGGCGGGCCTTGAACTTACCATCCTCTTGCCTTAGCCTCCCAAGCCACTGGGAGTATATAGGTATGTGCCACTGCACCTGGCACCAACTGGGTGTCTTAAACTAAAAATATAAACTGGGAAGTTTTAAAAGAGGTTAATTGTTAAAAAGACCATATATCTATCTACCTATACACTTCTTTATCCACTTACTGTTCTGATGTTCTGGAGGCTAGAAGTCTGAGATTAAAATGCCCACAGGCAGCTTGGGATCTGAGGCAGGAGGATTGCAAGCTCAAAGCCAGGCTTACCAATTTAGAGAGGTCCTAACCCTGTCTCTAAATAAAAAATATATATAAAAAGGTCTGGGGATGTGGCTCAATGGTTAAGTACACCTGGGTTTAATCCCTGCTACCAAAAAGAATGCCCATAAGGTGTGTTGTTATGGTTTGGATGTGAGGTATCCCCCAAAATCTCATGTGTGAGGCAATGCAAGAAGGTTTGGAAGAGAAATAATTGGGTTATAGCCTTAAAATCAGTAAATTAATATCTGATGGAATTAACTGAGTGATAACTGGAGGCAGGAGGCCAGAAGTGGTTCATTGGGGGTGTGGCTGTGGGGTATATATTTTGTATCTGGACAGTGGAGTCTCTCTCTCTGCTTCCTGATCATCAGGTGAACTGTGTCCCTTCACCACACTCTCTCACAATATTCAACCTCACTTGAGCCCCAAGAAACGGAGTTGGCCTTCTATGGACTAAGACCTCTGAAACCATGAACACTCTAATAGACATTTATACCTCTACAATTGTGCTGGTTGGGTCTTTTAGTCACAGTAGCAAAAAAGCTGACTAAAAGAGAAATTGGTACCAAGAGAGAGGTCATTGCTATGACCAACCTGACCATGTGGTTCATAAGTTTTTGGAGCTTTATGGAATCAGTGCAAGATAGAAATGCTTTAGATCGTTGTAAGCAGAGCTTAATGGCCAATTATGGTGGGAGACCAGAAGACCTGAATGCCAAAAGGACTGTGGACAGTGAAGACAAGGCTCAAAAGCATTTAGAGGAAGGGGACACTATCGGTAATTAGACTAGAGGCCATTCATCTTCTGTTCTGCCTGAGAAGTTGTCTGCATTTTACCTGTGTCCTAAGATTTCCTGTTAGGCTGATTTTAAAAGCAATGAACTTCTTAATCTGGTGGAAGAAATTTCTAGGCAGCAGAGCATTCAGGCAGTGACACGGATATTGCTGGTGGCTTTTAGCCAAATTTATTGTGATAATCAGGAGCAGAAAGCAGAGCACAAAGATGCGGAACACATGGACTTGAATGGCCTGAGTAACACTGGCACTAAGGAAGTTGCAGTTGTTAAAGACATTACTGCCACTAAAGAAATGCTAAAGACTTTGTCTGGAGACAATAAGAAAGATGGCTTGAAGGCATCTCAGAAGCTGTCAAGATCACACCGATTTCAAGCTCAAGGGAGTAAAGGTTCAGATTCTCTTGATAAGAGACTAGTGGCATACCCTTCTTGCTCCAGGGGGCCTGGGAAGTTTTTTCAATGTGCTCAGCCACCCAGACACTTGGAGGCTGCTGCAGCTAGGGCCCCTGGAGGCTGGGTTACTGTTTGAGATGGTGGCAGACCTTGGCGTCAACCACTTGGTGCTGGTTCTGCAAGAATGCAGGATGTTGGAGTTAGGGGTTCATGGAGGCTTCCATCGAGATTTCAAAGGAAGACTTGGGAGGCCAGGCAAAGCGCAGCAGGGGTAGAGTCCCTGCAGGAACTCCCGAGAAGTCAAAGTGTGGAGATGTGAGTAGGAAACTGAAGCTGCAGTGGAGAACCCCAATATTAAGAAATGCTAGTAACATGAGACATCATCCTAGAAAAACTGCAGGAATCAAGCAGAGACAAGTCAACAGAAAGGCCACATGGGCCACAACCAACAAGGCCACAGGGGAGGAGCTACACAAACCCTTTAGAAAGAATGTCATGATGCCATGTGCCCTGGATGCCAGATGTGGAGGTATGGGACTTGTTTTCACAGTAGGATTTTGGTCTTGTTTTGATCCTATCCATTCTTTCTATGCCCCTAATTTTGTGAATGGAAATATTTAATCTTAAATTATATTAAGATTAAAAATAAAATATTTAATATTAAATTATATTAATAATTTAATATAAACCATTTTATATTGGATACTTGTAAATTACTTTCAATTTTATAGGAGCTCATAATGCAAGATTGCCTTGAGCCTCAGAGAAGACTGTGAACTTGAACTTTGAGCAATATTGGAACTGTTGAGACCATGAGGACTCTTAGAAATGACAACATGTGATTTTCATTGTGAGATGGTTGTGAGATTTTGGGGGCCAGGGACAGAATGTTAAGGATTAGATGTGAGGTATTCCCCAAAAGCTCACATGTGAGACAATGAAAAGTTTGGAAGAGAAATGATTGGGTTATAGTTTTAACCTAATCAGCCAATTAATCTGTAATGGGATTAACTGAGTGGTAAATGGAGGCAGGTGGGTTGTGGCTGGAGGAAGTGGTTCATTGGGGGTGTGGCTATGGAGTATATATTTTGTATCTGGAGACTGGAGTCTCTCTGTACTTCCTGATCATCATGTGAATCATGTCCCTTAGCCACACTCTTGGGTTCAGCCTCACTCATGACGTTCAGCCTCACTGGAGCCCCAAGAAATGGATCCTGTCTTCTATGGATTAAAATCTCTGAAACCATGGACCCTCTAATAAACTTTTAAACCTCTACAATTGTGCTGGTTGGATCTTTTAGTCTCAACAGTGAAAAGGTTGACTAAAACAGTTGTTTATACCTGAGGATAATGAAAAAGATTTTAATCTATGATTCTCCTCTACTTTCTGGTGGGTTACTGGCATTCTTGGGTATACCTTGACTTGTAAAAGCATTAACCACATCTTAGCCTTCATCTTCACATGGTGTTCTCTCTCTCTTAGTGTCCAAATTTGATAGTCTTATTGAATAAGGATCTACTATAATTACTTCTTCTTAACTAGATTGTATCTGTAAAAATTCTATCTTCAAATAAGGTCACATTCTCAGGTCCTAGCAATTAGAACTCTAGGGTATATTTTGGGGGAATCACAATTCAACATATGACACCTTGAGACCTAGCTGGTGCTATTTCTAGGGAGAACTGAAATGCAGTGTGTAACAGAACATCCATTTATTTCCATAGAGCATGAATGATTTTAGAGATGACTGGGACAGTTGGACAATTTAGAGAAATTGATCAAGCATCTTTAAACAAGGGTCTTATTTCACAGTTCTAAAGGAGATACTCTTTCCATAATGAAGTTGGATAGGTCTCTAAAATTGGATTGTGAAACTATATAAATTGAAGTTCTGCTACATGTCTTTGAGATCTTTAGAAATGCATGAACACTTTATATTATTACAGGGGTAGGGTAGGGCATGTGATCTTTATATCAAACATTATTTCACAATACAAAATAACATGTTGAAGTATTGTATGAGATGTTTATGGCCTAGGAAGTTGAAATTTGGAGGGAATTACCTTGACCTTTGAATAAAGAATCCTTCCCTCTACTTTTATCTTTAAAAAACTACTGTAAGCTATAAAACTTTAGAGTATAAAAGAACTACAAACTTTTTTATGCTCACATGCTAAAGAGTTCAAAGGAATCAGTTTGAAAAAGATTCCAACTGGATAAGTGATGAGTACTAGAGCCTATAAATAAATTAATAATAGATAGAAACAACTAGACATAACCAATTGAAATTGAGTCTTTAAATAGAGCCATGATGTCATGATGAGTTTTTAAAATGACAAATTCATTATATTGATAAAATCATGTTAATCAAATCTGGAGATCATGAACTACAAATATTTTACATTCCATAATATGTTAAATGTATTCCATATTATCAGAAAGAAATCTTAAAATCTCAGGTCAAAATGTTATGTTAGGGGCTTAAGAGATATACAACATAGTCGAACTTCACTTTAAGGAAAAAGACAAGTTGTATTTCTCACATTGCATGACTTAAACAGGTCCAGTTGGAATTTTTTGGATCTTCTAAATATAGAATCATGTCATCAGCAAATAGTGATACTTTGATTTCTTCTTCACCTATTTGTATCCATTTTATTTCTTCCTTCTGTCTAATTGCTCTGGTTAGAGTTTCAAGGATGATGTTGAATAAAAGTGCTGAATGAGGGCATCCTTGTCTTCTTCTAGTTCTTAGAGGAAATGCTTTCAATTTTTCTCCATTTAGAATGATGGCCTTGTGTTTAGCATATATAACTTTACAATGTTGATGTATGTTCCTACTATCCCTACTTTTTTTAGTGTTTTGAATAAAGTTCCACCAGAAAATTTCTAGAACTAATAAATGAATTCATCAAAGTAGCAAGATATAAAGTTAACACATATCCTCCTCCTCAGGGCAGGCCCCGGTGTTCTGAGTCCACACAGCTCTCCTCGCCACTCCTCCCCTGGAGAGCCACCGGAGCCCCAGTGGTGGCGAGGATGTGGGGAGAATGGTACACTCATACACTGCTGGTGGGGCTGCAAATTAGTGCAGTCACTCTGGAAAGCAGTGTGGAGATTCTTTAGAAAACTTGGAATGGACCCTCCATTTGACCCAGCTATCCCACTCCTTGGCCTATACCCAAAGGACTTAAAATCTGCATACTACAGAGATACAGCCACATCAATGTTCATAGCTGCTCAATTCACAATAGCCAGATTGTGGAACCAACCTAGATGCCCTTCAATTGATGAGTGGATAAAGAAACTGTGGTATATATATACAATGGAATATTACTCAGCCATAAAGAATGATAAAATTATGGCATTTGCAGGCAAATGGATGAAATTGGAGAATATCATGCTAAGTGAGATAAGCCAATCTCAAAAAGCCAAAGGACGAATGATATCGCTAATAAGTGGAGGATGACACATAATGGGGGGGAGGGAAGGGTTAGTGTTAGGGTTAGAGTTAGGGTTAGGGAGGGGGGGAAGTATGGAGGAAGGAAGTACTGTATAGAGGGTAAAGAGGGGTGGGAGGGGTGGGGGAAGGGAAAAAAATAACAGAATGAATCAAACAACATTACTCTATGTAAATTTATGATTACACAAATGGTATGCCTTTACGCCATGTACAAACAGAGAAACAACATGTATCCCATTTGTTTACAATAAAAAAAATAAAAATAAACAAATATAAATTACATATATAAAAAAAATTGCTGGGAATATAGCTCAGTGGGAAAGCACCCCTGGGGTCAATCTCTATTATAAAACAAAAAACAAAAAATAAAAAACAAAAAAACCTGCTAAACATACAGCAGTCTTATGAACCAGCAATTATACTCTTTGCTATTTATTTAATAATATTTAAAAACTGCCCATGTGAACTTGTATGAGAATGATTAGTTTTATTCAAAATAGTCAAAAACTGAAACTAATCCATAAGACTATCAGCAAGATAGCAAATAAATTGTGGTATATTCATATAAGTAAATTCTATCCAGCAATAAATATAACAAAGTACTGATGCACATACTAACATGTATGAATCTCAAACATCATGTATCCCATTTGTTTATAATATAAAAAAAAATAAATAAAGTTAACACAAATAAATCAAATACATTCCTATACTTTGTGATGAATCCACTGAGAGACATTATGAAAACTACCCCATTCACAAGAGCCTCAAAAAGTGAAATACTTGGGAATGAATCTAACAAAAGAAGTGAAAGACCTCTACAATGAAAACTACATAATTCTAAAGAACAAAATTGAAGAAGATCTTAGAAGATGGAAAGATCTCCCATGCTCTTGGATAGGCAAAATTAACATTGTCAAAATGGCTATACTACCAAAAGCATTATATAGATTTAATGCAATTCCTGTTAAAATCCCAATGACATTCTTCATAGAAATAGAAAAAGTAATCATGAAATTCATTTGGAAAATTTAAGAGAACTAGAATAACCAAAGCACTCCTTACAAAGAAAAATGAAGTAGGAGGCATCACAATACCAGAACTTAAATTATACTACAGAGCCACAGTAACAAAAATGGCACAATATTGGTACCTAAAAGATATGTAGGCCAATGATACAGAATAGAAGACACAGAGAAAAACCCACATATAGTTATCTCATAGTAGACAAAGGTGCAAAGAACTTACATTACCAAAAAGCCTCTTCACCAAATGGTGCTGGGAAAACTGGAAATCTATATGTAATGAAATGAAATTAAACCCCTATCTCTCACCTTGCACAAAAATCAACTCAAAGTGGATCAAGGATTTAGGCACTAGAACAGAGAACCCGTGCCTAAGAGAAGAAAATGTAGCCCCAAATCTCTACCATGTCGCTTAGGAATTGAATTCTTTAACAAGACTCCTAAAGCACAAGAAGTCAAATAAAGAATCAGTAAATGGTATGGAATCAAACTAAAAAGCTTCTTCTTAACAAAGGAAACAATAATGTGAAGAGAGAACCTAAAGAATGGGAGAAAATCTTTACTACATTCACCTCAGATAGAGCATTTATCTCCAGGGTATATAAAGAACTTAAAAAATTTAACATCAAAAAAACCAAATAACCTAATCAATAAATGGGCTGAGGAACTGAACATACACTTCACAGAAAAAGAAATACAAATTTTCAAAGTATGTGAAGACATGTTCAATATCTCTAGCAATTAGAGAAAAGCAAATCAAAAGTACACTGAGATTCCATCTCACTCCAGTCAGAATGGCTATTATCAAGAAAACAAGCAATAATACATGTTGGCAAGGATGTGGGGAAAAAGGTACACTCATACATCTCTGCTGGGACTGCAAATTGTTGTAACCACTATGGAAATCAGAACGGAGATTCCTCAGAAAACTTGAATGGAACTACCATTTGACCCAGTTATCCCACTCCTCAGTTTATACCCAAAGGACTTAAATCAGCATACTACAGGGACGCAGCCACATCAATGTTTACAGCACCTCAATTCACAATAGCTAAACTATGGAACCAACCTAGATGCCCTTCAACATACGAATGAATGAAGAAATTGTGGTATATATACACAATGGAATATTATTCAGCCTTAAAGAAGAATAAAATTATGGCATTTGCCAGTAAATGGATGGAACTGGAGAATATTATGCTAAGTGAAATAAGCCAATCAAAAAAACTAAAGGCCAAAATTTTTCTCTGGTATGCAGATGCTAATTCACAATAAGGGGTGGGGGGAAGAATAGAGGTACTTTGGACTAGACAGAAGGGAGTGAAGGGAGGGGAGGAGGTATTGGGATAGGAATGATAGTAGAATGAATCAGACATTATTACTCTATATGCATATATGATTACATGACTTGTGTAACTGTACATCATGTACAGCCAGAAGAATGAGGAGTTATACTCCATTTATGTATGATGTGTCAAAATGTATTCTACTGTCTTATGTAACTAATTAGAACAAATAAAAAGTTAAATAAAAAATTTTTAAAAGTGGTCCAGTTGCATGCACACCTGGTGGTAGGAAGATCATATGAAAACCTTTCTTCCTTAGAGGTGTGGTCAGTTACTCATTTTCTAAATTCATGTGTAATCCATAAATGAATTTGCCTATCCTGTCTGAGTGCATGTAGCAGAACTACTACTTGAAATTTGTTATAATTGCTTTTCTATTAACATAGCATACTACTCAACATTGTCTTGGACAAAAGGAGACAAAGGAGATACAAGAATAGGCTTAAGGCCATGGCATTTGCTGGTTTTACCACAAACTTATCACCCAGAAGCAGTTAACCTGAACAAGTAGATAGAATAGTAGTATCCTCAGGACTTGGTTGAAGTCACCAGCTCAGGATGACGGTTTGGATTTTGAAGTCATGTCCTTAAGATTATGGTGTATGCATTGAACTATGGTGCATGTATTTTACTAGAATCACACAATTTGGTGATTCTATGATACACTATGGTGTATGCACTGAACTAGTATAACGGTATAATGCTAATACACAACAACATGACCTCAATAGTAGAATAAATGTGTTTGGAACTAAGAAAGGAATCCCCTTTAACATCACTTCCAATAATGGTTTGAATAATTTGTGTTTCTAGAAATTCTGGTTCCTGGGGATGGAGATTAGGGGTAATGAATATTTCATTAAGGGTACCAGTGAAAATTTTATTGTACTAGAAACTGTGACTAATGTGTGACTGTTTTTTGGCTTTTCATGCCAATAGATCAGAAGGCACAAGAAAAGATTTATGATACTGGCTAACTGACCTTTCTAATCATTAGCACCAAGGCTTTGCTCAAATACAATAGGGGTAAGGAGAATTATGTCTCAAATCTGGGGAGTTATTGAAGCATTTCCTAGCATTACCTCCTACTACCTTTTATTCTCCTACAGTGGGATAAGAGGTCCTTCTATCAGATAAAAGCTCCTCCACCTATGTTGCATCCATCATCCTATAAACTTCTCATTGAGATATTCTGTCTCCTAGATCTTCTAGTCAATGTCTCATTTCTTTCCCCTTCATAGCCATATTTCTTAGGAGAGGTGTGTGTACTCCCTGTGTACATGTTATTTTCCCTCATTACACTTTAACCCACTGCTTTCACCAAATTCATGAATGCCTTCTTAGGGATGCACATGATAGACATATTTAAGGCTTCCTCCACTTGAAGTCTTGAAGTTTTAGGAGTCTTTGATCCCTTCCTGAAACATTCTTTCTTCAGTTTTCCTGACACCAAAATTGCCTGGATTTCCCCCCTGTTGTTAGGAATGCCCAGAACTAATTCTATAAAAGACATACTAAAAGAAATTAAATTAATAAATAAATAGATTTTATTATTTAAGTTATTAATGATGTCACCATTTATTATATGTTCTCTCCTAATTTTTTCTGCTCTTTATAAAAACATGATTCATCTATGTCTAGTTACCAGAGTCCTTGTTGGAATCCTTCCTATGGAGAGGGTGTAAAGATATTCAAGTGATTCCTTGGTGCAATATAAAAGATGCATACATTTGGTCACAAGAATTTACCCATACTGAATTTTTAACTAAGTCAGCAAAGTGTTATAAATTATTCTTCTATATGATCTAATACTTCAGATTTTTAAAAATCTGAAAGACATTCCTCCTGAATTTTAACTTTCTAAGCTAGAGAATCATCTACCGAACTATAATTAATCACAAATGAACAAATATTTGAATGGGACAAGCAAACTTAATGCATCATTTCTCAAGACTGTGTATACATAAAAGTGAAAATATACATTAAAACATACATAACACACATTAAAATATTGTTTATAGTCCCACAGATAACCTATTTTCATCCTTCCAAACATGGAAATGTACTCTCTGAAGAAGATTCTACAAACCCCACAGAGATTGTAAGTTGAATAAAATGGACTGAATTTTCTGAGAAACTGTTAAGATCCTTTTTTGTTAATAGCAAAGCAGCAACTGAAAATGGCTCTCCACCAGCACGGATTGTAGTGTTCCACTTCTCTGTTCTACACACAATGCATTAACAACCATTTGCTATAAAAGACCTAAACATATTTTTAAAACAATGGCCTGGAAACTTTGGAAGGAACACCATGGGAAGCCACTAAGGCTACCATTAGCAGTGAGATAATGGCCTACCAGCATCCCAAGCAACAAAAAGCAGCCCAGCGTGTAACTTATGGTCTAATTTGATCATAGAGATGGAAGAGCAATACATTTCTGAACCATACCCCATAAAATGAAGTATTTTATGGAAATACCATATTAATTCTAGGAGAAATTTGTGCTTCTCCAAGATGCAGCTTTTGGGGTTAATGAATAGTTAACACTTATCAAAAAAACTAACTATAGCATTAAACTAATGGGTCATTTACTTCAGATCATGAATTTGTTAATAAATTCAGATGACTTGAGATTAATCCCCAGAAGCCACATAGATGCACTTCATCTAAGAACTCACCTAGAAGCAAATAATATTAGCAAAGGCAAAGAACCAAAGGACCTTAAAATTGAAATGAAGCTGGGTCCAGGAAATTTTATCTCTAATAGGATTTCTTAGAAAATTTTTGACTTGGTCTAAAGTTGTAGTTAAGGGAGTAGGACAAAGTTTATTCAAAAGCTCTTCTAATAAATTTTCTGTCCTCTTGAACCCTATATTCTGTAATTTAAAAGCAAAAATCTTTTCAAGCCAATACATAGTTTAAATTTGTTCATTTCTATAATTTAAATCTAGATCTTTTCCTGCTACATAAGACTCACATTTAGTTTATTAAAGAATAAGTAGGGATCAGATCAGTCAAGGCTGTAAGACAATTTAATATTTTTTTTAGTTTATACTAAGGATAAGGGGATTAATAATACTAATAATTAGTGTTTACTCAACATTATTTGAACACTCACTACATGCAAAATTTTATGCTGAGTTATAAGGATTTCCTTAATTTTTATAATAACATTATAAAATAGGTTTTATCAGTCTTTTTATAGATGAAGGAAAATTTCATTTAAATAACTTGCATAAGGTTATAGAACCAGTGGGTGTTTAAGTGGAGTTTGAACTATGGCTACTTGAATCCCCAAACCACACTCCTAATATCTCTTTTGATATTATTTATGAACTTCTGTTATGTATAGAATATTTCACAATAAAAATTGCCAAAAGAGCACACTGTCACTGGGCATAGTGGCACATGCCTATAACCCCAGAAGCTTGGGAGGCTGAGGCAGGAGTTCAAGGCCAGCCTCAGCAACTTAGCAAGGCTCTGAGCAACTGTCTCTAAATAAAAATAAAAAGGGTTGGGAACGTGTTTATGGGTTCAATCCCCAGTACCAAAAAGAAAAAACAAGAAAAAAGAAAAATAGCACTGCCTTTTCATAATGCTTTTTGCTTTGAAATAAAAAAAAATTAAAGCTATTCATATGAAAGTCCCAATAGGACTTTTAAAATTATTTTAATTGATATAACATATTTGTACATAATTGTGGGGTATAATGTAATAATTAAAGAAAATGTTTATTGATAAAACTAGGGTAATTAGCATTTTACTCTCCTTAAACATTTATCATAAATTGATGTAGAGTATACTTATCCAATTGTGATGTGGAACTAATTCCCCCTATTTAACTGTATCCTAGTATTGTTAGCTAATCTTTCTCTATTTTCCTTTCCTTCCACCTTTCCTAGTCTCTAGTGACCATTTTTCTAATCTCTGCTTCTATGAGATCAACTTGTTTAACTTCCACAAATGAGTGAGAACATGTGCCGTTTGTCTGTGTCTGACTTATTTCACTTAACGTGATATCCAACAGGGAGTTTTTAAATTAATAAATGATTCTAGATTTATATGGTAGAATAAATTGATAGGAAAATCTGAAGTTATGTTAGAAATGAACGAGAATGAAGAGGTTGTCTTTAAATAAATCATATTATAAAATGAAAATAATTCAAATATTACATTAGGGTCAGTGTAATTAACAGTAATATAAATGAAACATAGGGAAAGAATATGAAATATTATATGAAAGATACTTCATATGTATGCATATTTACTACATATAGGGTGAGAAAACAGGTTTTACAAGCAGAGGCCGAATTTAGTTATCTCACAATTCTTGGAGAACAGGATTTATTTTCTCAGGGAAGTTTATTTTGGTTTTTAGCCTGGCTAATACCTTAACAAACTTTTTCTGTTAAAAACAGAGTAACCCTTCTCTTTCTTCATTTATATTTGCATAATATGTATGAAACAGAGTAAAAGAAATGGTTAGTATTTTAGAAAACATCAAGAATTTGAGAGTTTTTTCTTGAATGACTAAGGAGAAAGGTGCCATAAATGGAGAGTACTGATATCAGGATTAGATTGCAGTTAATTTGCAGTGAAAGAATATGTTAGATAATCATAGGAAGCTATGTACTTAGTTATAGTCATAGCCAATGAAAAATTTCAGTTGCATGTAAAAGATACCAACTGTCAATGAAAACTGAAGACTGATAATGTATATTAAATCGGTATTATAGTACCCAAAACATTCAGTAAAACTGGTAACTTTGGTTGTGTTCAGTTAGTAGCATTTTGCAAGTCATAAGGGTGATATATAGCTAGTATAGATCAAAATGGGACAATGATGGTGAATAGATGTTTCTAGTCAATGAAAATAGTATAGTGTTAAGAACTTTACTCTTTTGGTGAACTAATTGGAACCCAAATCTCAATTCTTTGCTTGATTACTGTAATGAATTAATCAATTTTCTCAACTTCAATGTGCTCAGTATCCACATTTGTAAAATAGGGATGATAATAGGGCTACTGTGACTATTGTGCGAGCTAATTCATGCAAAGAAATTATAAAGTGATTGCCACATAATAAGTACCTACTAATTGAGAGATAATACTATTGTTGTTCTAATAATAATAGTATATCAAGAGGATAACAGAAGATGGCACAGCAAGAATAAAGAGAGAAGTGATTCAAGAATAGACCTGAAGAGACAAACTATGTTTTGCCAAAAATTATAAGAGGGAGGTGGTCCTGAAATATCAGGGATAGGAAAGCAACACTTAATGTGGTAGTACCTATGCTGTGTGCTTGACAAACTATTTCTTGGCATAGAGGAAACTGTATTCTCTGCTTTCTCTTATAGGTTAGATTCCCTGGAATCCGACCTTGAGATAGTGTTTGGGGTGAATGATATTGAACAAGATCAGTATCTACAAAAGGGAGTGGGAGAAGTGGGATTGGGCAGTGACAGAAACTGGTGCTGTGAGTCTTCCAATGAATTTTGCCATAATTCTCACAGATTATTGCTTACCCTGCTCCCCAATAACTCTAGTGACTAATGTATACTAGGTTGTATAAAAGATAAGGCTGTTTACATAACAACCTGGTCCTTCCATCATGTTGTTTTCATATTCTAGGCCAAAATTACATTACTGGTTCTCAAAATTATGTTACTAAAAATAATGTTATTCAGGGCAAGAGTGGTATCTATAGGTGTGGAAGATAAATTCTCAAAGCATATATTTATATTCTCAGCAGTGTGATGCCTCATTCTGTGTAGTAGGAGGTGCATAATTTAATGATTTTTTTTTCTTTGGAGGGAATATCCAAGCTTGCTCCTAAATGTGTGAGAGGTATAAAATTCACTCCTGAAACTTTGTTGAGTTTCTCTCTTACCCTCTTGAGAACAAGGGTATCACCAAATCTTTCTGCCTGCTAGCTATTTCTTGCTCATCTAGATTTATGAGAAAAATATCATAGTGGATCAGTGTGATATTCTGTGGGATTTTCAAAGAGTTCAACTCTCTTTGAAATATATTGTGACAGAGGGCAAATGAGTTAACATAACCCTGGAGCAAAACTATAAATATTCATTTTTGCTCCTTCCATGTGAATGCAAACAATTAGAAAAAAAATGCATTAACTGTATTAATGACCACCAACCACACACCTGAGGCCATAGTGATCTGCTCATACACAGTGACTATAATTTAGGCAAAGATTTGGTTGAATTTGCTCAAGTCTTACTATTGATATTGGTCTTGGTGATCAGAAATGGGTCCTTGTTCCTGGGTGTTGAAGATTAAATACCTAAGAAACACTAAGGCAAGTGTAGAAAGCAAGTTTTATTTAAGGACAGAGATAACTTCTCTGAAGAGAAGGGATCCCAGAGCTGGGTGCCCATGAGAGGGGGTGTGTCTTTCTCTTTTATAGACCCCAGAGCCCCTCTGTTAATTATTGCCTTCTCTTTCTTCTCTGTGTATGTGCCTACGAGCAGGGACACAGAGGTTAATTGGTAGCAACCCAGAGTGCCCAGGAGCACAATTGCAGAAGTTAACAACCCATTTTCCTCTGTTTGATAACCATTGATGACCAGTCCTCAACCTTTCTCATCATTCATTGTCTATGCTGACTGCCTGACCTTTGCCCCTGACTACTGAAGGATTATAGAAAATAATATTCCTACAAGACAGCTCCCCAAGAAAAATGGAGGAACAGTGTGGCTCAGAAGGAGGGAGGGGAAAATTAACTAAACATTAAACCTCTCTCAGTACATCCTTTCCCCATAACAATGGACCCTGAGGGGTATAGCAAACTTTCATCCCATCCCAGGTTCATCCCCAGCATCTCCACCAAAAGCAAGACTCCTTCCCAACCCCAGTGCATCTTGAAGGAAGGAGGCAAATACTGAACTGCTGGGCCCTGGACTTTGACCTTCCCCCATTGCAAATTAGTCCTAAATGGAGGCACAGCAAATATGGAAATGCTGAGAAACAATGGATCCCAGAGAAAGAAAAGCAACAGGCAAGATTTGAGTACTCATCCCTCAGGATCTGGACTCTTATCTCTCCAGATAATAATGAGTTTCAGCCTTTTTACAATTATCTTCCTAAGTTAAATTTCTACCCTTTACAACTAGCCCCTGACTGTCCAAATTGCATGTCCGCAGTCTCCAATGAAACTATAAAACTGACTTTTTCTGAAACTGGGGGCCAGCTCCATACCCAGAAAATGGGCCCTCTTGTACCTGATCCATGGACCTGACTGCAGAATAAAGGAAAGCTTGCTGATCCGAGGTTTGCTACCTGTCTCCTGCCTCTGTCTTTTTTGGGCCATTAGCTTACATTTTGGTTCCCAGTCAGGGAGCTTTCCTTTACCTAGGCCAGGCAGGTCTACAGGCAGACTGCTTTTTGGCAAAGAAAGCATGTGAGAGGCTAAGCACAGTGGGCCCATTATATAGAATTATTCTCTTAACCTTGTGTTCCCACCATTCTCATCTATCTGTCCCCTTACATTATTATCATCCAGGTTCCATGCAGTTTATCAGATCAGCAAATTAAATGCAGATATTATGGAGATAATCACCCTGAGTCTTTTCTATTTTGGAAGGAGACACTAATTTCTGCCACACACCCCTCCACCCAAGATACAAAATTTTTTTTTATTTACTATGTTGAGTGATGTTGGGGCAATTTCAGAAGCTTCTACTTAGCCTTTCCCATTATGATACCCCTCTCCCACACAGACCAAGTACTCTATATGGGGATTGTACTAACTTCCAAATATATCAATCCCATTTATACATCGAGTTACATGTGAAATGGCCACCGGGTAGATTTCTGGATGCAGTGTACCCACTGTATGCCAAATTGCAGGCAGGTGTCTTACCTATTCACTATATGCTCTCGCTCAAACAGGAGGGGTGTGAATAATGATGTGTAAAGTTTCTTGGTATTACTGTCCATTTTAACTCTGTTCAATAGCTCTTATAATTGATTATTCTTTATAAAAATATTTTTTATTTGTAGATGGATACAATATCTTTATTCTTTAATATATTTTTATGCAATGCTGAGGATTGAACCCACTGCCTCTCATGTGCTAGGTAAGCACTCTACCACTGAGCTACGCCCCGAGCCTAATATTTGGTTATTCTGTAAGTTATACTGGGGAGGGGACTAAGGCAACCATTATTATATGCACTTCCCAAGATTCTTTTTCAGTTAATATGTTACAAGGCTGACAACTAGCTTATGTCTGGGATTGATGTAATGGATCTTGATATTTTATTTCTTTTGATGTACAAGTTGAGAACTAACACTGGTTGGCTGCCAGTATATATTTGCCCCTAGGTACTCCATGATTTCTTAACCTTCTCAGAAGCTCACAACTTGTTGGTTGCCACTCCCAAACTTCTGCCATCTAATGATCACATCTTCCATGCTTTTGCCAATTAAATGTCTCCATCTGATCTTACTGATTCCAGTCCTATCATATTCATTGCTACAAAAATGTAAGAAGATAACACTGCTCATAAATAGAATGGTAAGGAGGAGAGACTATTAGAAGAGTGGTATTTAGGAGATATCTTAGGAGATTCAAAAAAAAGGTTATAAATAATTTTAAGCAAAGTATTTTCCAAATCCTTAAATAGTGTGTGCAATCTAGCCTAAAGTTGATTTGTATGAGTTATAGTGAGCATTAAGATCAAGGTGTCATATTGGTTCCCACTTTATCTTCACTTTTACCCTTTACCTATTTTACAAAAGAAAGGTTTCTGTGTTATTTATCTTTCAGTTTCTGTAACAAAATAATAGTGAAAAACAATTTAAAGGAGTTAAAGATGTATTTTGGCTCAGAATTTCAGAGGTTTAGTCAGTTGGCACTGGTATTTCTAAACTTGTGGTTGGTCTAATGGAGCAAAGCTGCTCCCCTCATGACTACAAGAAAGAGAGACAGGCTCCTGGAACAAAATATATTCTTCAAAGTGAACAACAACCTTTTCTAACTAGACTCCACCTCCTAAAGTTTCCATCACCTCCCAATAGCACCAAATGCAAGAACCAAGACTTTAACACGTGAGCTTTGGGAGACATTCTAGATCCACACTATAACATCCTGTCTTTTTAAAATTTATTTTTAACTGCATGTAAAAACATAAAATCTATACATATTAATGGCATACTATGTAATTTCTTCATACATACCTGCATTGCATAATGTATAAATCAGGTTAAATGTATATATCCTTAAACATTTATTATTGTTTATGATGAAAATTTTCAAAATCTTTTCTTCTAGCTTTCTGAAGTGTACACCATGCATCATTATCTACTGTGTAATAGTGCACCAGAACTTCTTGCTCCTAAGTTCTCTTTAACTAATTAAATTAGAGTTGCCCAGTGGTATAAATGCCTACAGATTTTACAATGAAATAATTAAAAAATTGCTATCTATGTTCAGAAAATTAATACTAATAATGACAATATATGAAACTGTTTTGCAATTTGGGTGATTTCCAGTTCTTTGCTTTCAACAAAATCAAAGGTGGCCTCATTTAGTTACCTAATAACTTAGAAACAGTACAATGTATTGAGAGACTTTTCTGTAATATAACTCTCTGATCATCTATTTTTGCTTATGAAGAAGTATACCCAGCACTTAAATCTATGAAAATTAAAAAAGCAGAATTGATGCTGCATTTTTATTCACTCTGTCAATAGACATTATGAATCTACAGATAAAAAAAACAACTAAAAAACAAACATAAATCATCCATCTCATTTAGAAATATATTGCTGATAATGTTTTACAATTTACGTAGATGTTTCTCTTGACATTTATAAAATATTGCTTTAATATATTATGTATGATTAATATTTATAACTGGTAAGAAAATAGAAGAAAATTTAGTATTTAGAGGTTTGTGGTAACAGAAAATTTACAAAAATAATTTCAATGTAGATACATATTATTTTGCTGCAGAAATGTAGGTTAGTATGATCAATACAAATAAGACTTTAAATTACCAGAACATATCATATTATGTTAAGATTATGCAGAAGAAGTATAATGGTAATATGATAATAGGAAAAGACAGATAATGACAAGATTTCTGATTGTGAAATTAAGAGTCTATGCATTACTTTTCAAGATGGTTTGGGTATATCAGATCATTGTGGTATTTGGATTCTAAGACAGACTTTGAAAGTGTCATTTTATATAATATGCAAAATTACATCTTTTGTAACTTGTTAAAATAATGAAGACATTACAATATAAATGAATAATGTCTAAAATATTTCAAAATCCATTCAAATTGTATATGAATAAAACTTTCATGAAACTGAAAAACAGAGGGACTGAGCCATCAGAGAAAAAAATGTGCCTGTCTCTATGTTCCAATGCTTTTATGTGTTTGTAGTGCCGTTTAAATACTTCAACCTATTCCTCTTGTATGTTTTCTATTTAATATAATTTATTGATTACTATTCAATTTCAGTATATATTCAACCCAGTGTAAGACCATAGACATTTCCTTATTAGGTTTTATACATGACTCAATATCACTGATAAAACTAAACAAACTGGATCTATAAACAAATGGAACTATAAATGTTACAATATTCTATTTCTAAACTCCCATGAATAACCTACATGCTTTATATTGCTTATACACATCTTTGTGGATCTGTTTATATGTATATATGTGCCTGCCTATAATAGTCCATTTTATCAAAGCAATAAAAGAATAAAATAAGATATTTTCATTATTTATAAAAATTTGAGTGCTTATGAATTTTGAATACTTGAAAAAATTTCTAGCTGTATTGAATAAGAATAGTCAATGGTTATCAATCAGATATGATGGGGCCCAGTGGAGGTCTTGTTCAAATGCAAAGGCCATACCAGGAAATATTAATGAACTTCATCAAGGCTTATTTCAAATGTAAAAGGCCATGAGGCTCACCTGTGGAAAAAACTTCTTTGTCCCAGAGGTGAGAAAGATTAAAATTCAAAGGCCATGGCCTTGGTGTTATTTCTAATGCCTGTTTTACATAAATTTTGGCTAATGATTTCGCTGCTATTTTCAATGCCTGTTTTACATAGATTTTGATCAAAGATTTTGGTGCTATTCACAATACATATTTTACATAGATTTTGACCAATGAATTTAGTACTTTCTTCAATGCCTATTTTATATAGATTTTGCTCCATGCTCTACTCAGAACCATATAAGCTCCTAAACAAGAATACAAAAATGGGTTTTTCTACTATCTGGTCTCGTCCCACATAGCGGGAGTTCACTCTCCTCTCCCTTAAATTCTACTCTATATACTCTTCCCTTCCATGATTATTGTGAATTTCATTCTTCAAATTTGTGCTACAAGAACCCAGAAGGAAATTGGTAAAGCAGGGAATCTAGTTTTATCTCAAAACTCTGCTTTAAGTATCTTACTATGTTGTCCAGGCTGGCCTCAAACTCCTAGGCTCAAGCAATTCTCCTAGCTCAGTCTCCTGATATACTTGAATTTTAATAAAACACTCTAGAACTTTATTTATTTTTAACTTGACAATGAAATTTACTGTAGTTCATGGGGTAGTTTTCCTAACATCTCTCCCTGAAGATTCATCACTTATGTATAAATGCATTAGATTTATGAGCATTGATCTCATAAACTTTTTGTTATATTACTGAATTCACTTATGAGTTCTAAAAGTTTTCTGGTGGAATTTCCCAGTTCCTCTACATATATAATCATCTCATCAGCAAATAGGGATAGTTTGAGTTCTTCTTTTCCTATTCCTATCCCTTTAATTTCTTCGGTTTGTCTAATTGCTCGGGCTAGAATTTCAAGGATGATGTTGAATAGAAGTGGTGAAAGGGCATCCCTGCCTTGTTGCAGTTTTTGCGGGGAATGCTTGCAATTTTTCACCATTTAGAAAGATATTGGCCATGGGCTAAGCATAGATGGCCTTTACAAGCAATGTTCCCACTATCCCTATTTTTTCTAGTGTTTTGAGGATGAAGGGATGCTGTATTTTATCAAATGCTTTTTCTGCATCTATCGAAATAATCATGTGATTCTTGACTTTAAGTCTGTTGATGTGGTGAATTACATTTAGTGATTTCCAGATGTTGAACCAAACTTGCATCCCTGGGATAAAAACCCACTTGATCGTAGTGCACTATTTTTTTAATATATTTTTGTATGTAATTTGCTAAAATCTTTTTGAGAATTTTTGCATCAATGTTCATTAAGGATATTGGTCTGAAATTTTCTTTCCTCGATGTGTCTCTGTCTGGTTTAGGTATTGCGGTGAAATTGGTTTCATGGAATGAGTTTGGGAAGGTTCCCTCCTCCTCAATTTCATGGAATACTTTGAGGAGTATTGGAATGAGCTCTTCTTTAAAGGTTTTGTAGAACTCGGCTGAAAAACCATCTGGTCCCGGACTTTTCTTTGTTGGTAGGCTTTTGATGACTTCTACTTCATTGCTTGAAATTTATCTATTTAAGTTGTGTATGACCTCCTGGTTCAGTTTATGTATTTCATATGTCTCTAGAAACCTACTGATGTCTTTGAGATTTTCTATTTTGTTGGAGTATAGATTTTCACAATAGCTTCTAATTATGTTTTGTATTTCACTCATGTCTGTTATGATATTTCCTTGTTCATTCCGAATTTTAGTAATTTGAGTTTTCTCTCTCCTTCTCTTTGTTAGTGTGGCTAAGGATTTATCAATTTTGTTTATTTTTTCAAAGAACCAACTATTTATTTTGTTAATTTTTTCAATTGTTTCTTCTGTTTCCATTCCATTGATTTCAGCTCTGATTTTAACTATTTTCTCTCTTCTACTAATTTGGGTGTTGATCTGTTCTTCTTTTTCTAGGGCCTTGAACTGTAGAGGTAAGTTGTTTATTTGTTGATTTTCTCTTCTTTTCTTGAATGCACTCCATGAAATAAATCTTCCTATAAGTACTGCTTTCAGAGTGTCCCAGAGATTTTGATATGATGTGTCTTTGTTCTCGTTTACTTCTAAGAATTTTTTTATTTCCCTCCCGATGTCTTCTGTTATCCATTCATCATATAATAGCGTATTATTTAATCTCCAGGTGTTGGAGTAGTTTCTGTTTTTAATTCTGTCATTTATTTGTAATTTCAATCCATTATGATCTGATAGAATACAAGGTAGTATCTCTATCTTCTTGTATTTGCTAACATTAGTTTTATGGCATAAAATATGGTCTATTTTAGAGAAGGATCCATGTGCTATGAGAAGAAAGTGTATTCACTCTTTGTTGGATGATATATTCTAAATATGTTTGTTAAGTCTAAATTATTGATTGTGTTATTGTGATCTATGGTTTCCTTACTCAATTTTTGTTTGGAAGATCTGTCCAGTGGTGAGACAGGTGTGTTAAAATCGCCTAGTATTATTGTGTTGTGGTCTATTTCATTTCTGGAATTGAGATGGATTTGTTTGACGTACAAGGATGAGCCAATGTTTGGGGCATAGATATTTATGATTATTATGTCTTGCTGATTTATGCTTCCCTTAATCAGTATGAAATGTCCTTCTTTATCCCTTCTGACTAGTTTTGGCTTGAAGTCCACATTATCTGAAATGAGGATAGATACTCCAGCTTTTTTGCTGTGTTCATGTGCATGGTATGTTTTTTCCCATCCTTTCACCTTTAGTCTGTGGGTATCTCTTTCTATGAGATGAGTTGAAAAAAATAAAGTACTTGGGAATCGATCTAACAAAAGAGGTGAAAGAACTCTACAATGAGAACTACAAACACTAAAGAAAGAAATTAAAGAAAACCTTAGAAGATGGAAAGATCTCCCATGTTCTTGGATAGGCAGAATTAATATTTTCAAAATGGCCATACTACCAAAAGTGCTATACAGATTCAATGCAATTCCAATTAAAATCCCAATGACATACCTCACAGAAATAGAGCAAGCAATCATGAAATTCATCTGGAAGAATAAGAAACCCAGAATAGCTAAAGCAATCCTTAGCAGGAAGAGTGAAGCAGGAGGTATCGCAATACCAGAACTTCAACTATATTACAAAGCAATAGTAACAAAAACGGCATGGTATTGGTACCAAAATAGACAGGTAGATCAATGGTACAGAATAGAGGACACAAACCCAAACCCAAATAAATACGATTTTCTCATATTAGACAAAGTGGCCAAAAATATACAATGGAGAAAGATAGCCTCTTCAACAAATGGTTCTGGGAAAACTGGAAATTCACATGCAACAGAATGAAACTAAACCCCTATCTCTCACCCTGCATCAAACTCAACTCAAAATGGATCCAGGACCACGGAATCAGACCAGAGACCCTGCAACTTATAGAAGAAAAATTAGGTCCAAATCTTCAATGTGTCAGCCCAGGATCAGATTTCCTTAACAGGACTCCCATAGCTCAAGAAATAAAAGCAACAATCAATAACTGGGATAGATTCAAACTAAAAAGCTTTCTCTCAGCAAAGTAAACTACCAGCAATGTGAAGAGAGAGCCTACAGAGTGGGAGAAAATCTTTTCTACTTATACTTCAGATAGAGCACTAATCTCCAGAACCTACAAAGAACTCAAAAAACTTTACACCAAGAATACAAATAATCCAATCAACAAATGGGCTAAGGAAATGAACAGACACTTCACAGAAGAAGATCTACAAGCAATCAACAGATATCTGATGAAATGTTCAATATCTCTAGTAATAAGAGAATTGCATCAAAACTACCCTAAGATTCCATCTCACCCCAATTAGAATGGGGATTATCAAGAATACAAGCAACAATTGGTTTTGGAGAGAATGTGGGGAAAAAGGTACACTCATACATTGCTGGTGGGGTTGTGAATTAGTGCAACCACTCTAGAAAGCAGTTGGAGATTCCTCAGAAAGCTTGGAATGGAACCACCATTTGACCTACCTATCCCACTCCTTGGCCTATACCCAAAGGACTTAAAATCAGCATACTACAGAGATACAGCCACATCAATGTTCATAGCTGCTCAATTCACAGTAGCCAGATTGTGGAACGAACCTAGATGTCCTTCAGTTGATGAATAGATAAAGAAACTGTGGTGTGTATATATATATATATATACATATATATATATATATATCCATATATATATAATGGATTATTACTCAGCCATAAAGAAGAATAAAATTATGGCATTTGCAGGCAAATGGATGAAACTGGAGAATATCATGCTAAGTGAGATAAGCCAATCTCATAAAACCAATGGACGAATTATCTCACTGATAAGCGAATGATGACACATAATCGGTGGTGGGAGGGGGCAAGAATGGAGGAAGGAGAGACTGTGTAGAAGGCAAATAGGGGTGGGAGGGGTGGGGGAGATGGAAGAAATAACAGAATGAATCAAACAACATTACTCTATGTAAATATATGATTACACAAATGGTATGCCTTTACTCCATGTACAATCAGAGAAACAACATGTATCCCATTTGTTTAAAATAAATATAAATTTTAAAAATTTACTGTAGTTCAAATTGGTTTTTAATATATTAATTGCTCAACTGAAGAGAATGATTCTTAGCTTTTATTTACATCATATCTTCACCTCAAGATTCCCTCCACTTGAATGTGTTTCTGTATAACTGACTCATATCAATATGTCTCTGAAGAAATAACAGCATTCAGGTTAGCTTAATAATATATAACACCACTTCAGACATTACACTCAAGTCATTTATCATTTGTTTTAAAGTCAATTCAAAACTTCCAACATTTATCAATCAACATTTTATATTTTTGAAGATTATCTAGATAATTAATATGAGTTTCAGCTATTTTACTGAGTATTTTACCAGGTAAAACTATATATTACATGGAAAATCATTTGTGTTTATTATAAGTTTGTTTACTGCTTCTGGATTTTTAATGTAAGTACAATTTTATCCAAATGAAAATAATTTTCACACCACCTGTTTCATCAGCATGGAAAACTGTGACACCATGACTTTTGTGCAAATGTTACCTTGTCCATATGCTGTGTCTTCTTTCAAGCTTTTCCTAATGGTTTGAACCACCCATACTACCCTGCAGTCAAAAATGCTTTTTGTGAATTCTACAGTTGAAAATATTTTCCCTGAAATCTCAAAGCCTTAATTTTTATCTGCAAGTACTACTTTCTAGGCAAACTTATAATATTTATACACATATTCCATATATTAGTCCTATAAGATTTGATGGAAAAAACAATGTTGAACTAATTTATATTCCCAAAAACCCCAAAGAACTCTGGAATGTACTATTGAAACTGGAGTTCTGAGATGAGGCCAGATTCTTGCTACAGTTGGTGGATGGAGTTTGTGCTAGCTGCAGATCTCTGGAGCTGAAATAGACTGCTTTAGTGTTAGCAGGTACACACAGCAGGGGATATCTACCTGCATCAGCCCCGAGGGTCACAGCCAGTAAAACCTGATTTTTCCTGCTACTGTCAAGCAGCATGTTGCAGCCACTGGTATCACAGCAAACCCACAGTAACTCACCGACAATTTATTTCTTGACTATTGTCTTAAAAATTTGAAGAAAGAAATTCACAGACAGTAACAGAAGGGAAGAGTAAACTGAATAGAATTTATTTAAGTGAGAAGAGAAGAGATAGAACCCCTGTGATGCATGAATGGACTTGAAAGCAGGATACCATTTTGGTGTACTAGCTTAGGGGCTTACATGGGTTTTGGGTTTGAGCAGCAATCAAAATCTATGAAAAATAGGCAGTTAAAAAAAAGTGCCAATATTTTTGGTCAAAATCCACGTAAAACAGGCATTGAAAAAGTACCAAAGTCATTGGTCAAAATCTATATAAAAGAAGTATTGAAAAAATAATGCATCAAGGCTATTGTTTTGAGTTTTAATACTTACTGTAACTCCCATCCTGGTCACATATACTGAAAGAATGGACATTTTTTTTAAGCTGTCTGTTTTATCTTAACTCCCTAAGGTCTCCCTCCCAGTGACGGGAACAAAGCCCTTAAAGCTGTTCCAGGAATCAGCCCCAAACAAGGAGTAAAAGGGTAAATTGAGCCAGATAGCCAGACAGTGCTCAAACAGTAGGATTACCAGAAACCATTGACCAGAATCTACACCCTGTTGTAAAACATTGTGAAACATGTTGTATGTTATCAGCAAACCCAGACCCCCTTTGAAATTTCCCGGCAGCTTTGTTCCCCTTTTCCCTTTCATGTGCGACCCCTCCGGATGTGTGGTTTCTGCCTTTATAAACCTACAAGATTTTCTGCTAGGGACTCCTAGCAGAAGTTGGGTCCTCGAGTTGGGTCCCAGCGCGCTGGAATAAACACCTCTTGTGGTTTGCATCAAGTGACGCCTCCTGCGGTTGATTGGGGTTGCCGTCGATCCATGGGACAGAGTTGGGGTTTCCGTTTTGGGGGCCTTACAATACTTATCATTTTCCCCACCCCTGAGACAAGGGGGCTGGCTGGAGTGTTCCCACAGGTGGAAGCCTCAAGGTCTTTTACATTTTAGAAGGCCCATTAGTGTTTTTATGGGTTAGCCTCCTGGTGTGGTCTGTGCCTTTGAATGGCATCTATTATCCTGAATGGTCATCTTATTATCTCTTCTATTCTCATTCACTATGACAATACTGAGTTTTCTAGTACATCAATAAAAATCAATAGATCAATGAATGATTCCATTCCTGTTAAGTTTCAATGGTCCCCAATATATTTCCAAATGCAAATGTTAATATAAGAATATATATTCATTGCATATATTTATTTCAAATAATCTACACTTTACTTCTTACATTTTGATTAATGTATATAATTCTTCTTTCTGATATTTGTAAACAATTAATTTCTGTTTCAGACCTAGACATATATGTAGAGAAAGTAAAACATCAATTTTCCTAAAGTTTCCATAATACTTCATTAATTATTGCCATTCTTTAGGAATCTAGCAGAGTTCATTCTTTCCAACCAGTCTTGTTAAAAAAAATCTCTGAATCATACAAAATAAAATATTAATAAATAAACAAAATATCATAACTTCTCAGTAAATTTACCAAATAATTTCTATGATTATGCAAGTTTAGGCAACATAAAATAATAACAATAATAGCATTGTTACTGAAGCCAGAATTGGGGACAGGCAGGTAGTGTAGAAACAGGGGATTGGGTCAAATGGAGGAAATGGAGGCCATGAGAGTCATCTGCCTCTGGAAGTTGGAGACTGCCCCTGGGAGAATGGAATGTCAAGGATCTCAGGAACCCATTGATTACCAAACTTTCCTGCACTTATCAAGGACTGCAGGCAGGGAGCTGCTAATTGATGCCTCCTGGGCCCTTGTCTGGCTGAATTACTTTGGCCCTCCCCCTGCCCACTTCTAACTTTTTACATCTCACCTGCAAAACCAGGCCTAGTCAGATAAGCGGGGAGAGAACTGGAGAACAAAAGAGACCTTAAAAGATGTAGGGTGCGCTCACTTCTTAGGATTCTAGAATATCAGCCATGGTCCCCTTCTCCCTCCTGGAAGAAGTCTGTACTATTACTGTTTTTAAATAAAACCTGCTTAATATGTTTGCCTTGGCGTGCTTCTCTAGTGCTCAAACTTCAACATTAGGGGAAGCAGAACTCGTCACGGATAAATGGTGGTATCATTACTATTATAATTAATACATCTAGGAAGAGTTTACTATTTATAAGGCATTATGTCAAATGCCTTATAATGTAAAATTTCACATTTGCTTTATACAAATTATACCATATTATGTTCATATCAATCTGAAGTACTATTACCATTTTCACTTATCATAAAAAGAAAAAGTCAAACCTCTCTCATCTCTCTGGTTTTCTTATGAGACCTGTTTACTACACCATTCTGGTCACCTGCTCTACTGGTTTAATTCTCCATTGTGGGGGAAATGAGCTATCAGGTTGGGAAAGGTAGACCTTTGAATTTATGAATTTGATGATGCCAATGAATGAATATTACTAAATTTTAGGAATTCAAATTCTACCCTCTTTCTCAAACTTTTTGCCCAGTAAAAGGTAAAAGTCCTCTGTGAATCCTTCCTACAGACTTGAACTTTTCCAGCACCGAACTGTGCTGACAACTAAACCACTGTGACAAGGATATCATGAAGTTCATTATTGACATACATCTAGTTCAGACTCTCTAATTCACCTTTTATTGGTAATTAAGCTGATATATTGTGAAAGAATGGACATTTTTTTAAGCTGTCTGTTTTATCTCAACTCCCTGAGGTCTCCCTCCCAGTGACGGGAACAAAGCCCTTAAAGCTGTTCCAGGAATCAGCCCCAAACAGGGAGTAAAAGGGTAAATTGAGCCAGATAGCCAAATAGTGCTCAAACAGTAGGATTACCAGAAACTATTGACCAGAATCTACGCCCTGTTGGAAAACATTGTGAAACATGTTGTATGTTATCAGCAAACCCAGACCCCCTTTGAAATTTCCCGGCAGCTTTGTCCCCCTTTTCCCTTTCATGTGCAACCCCTCCCGATGTGTGGTCTCTGCCTTTATAAACCTACAAGATTTTCTGCTAGGGACTCGACTCCTGGACTCCTGCGTGAGTCATGAGTCGGGTTCCCAGCGCGCTGGAATAAACACCTCCTGTGGTTTGCATCAAGTGACACCTCCTGCGGTTGATTGGGGTTGCCGTCGATCCATGGGACAGAGTTGGGGTTTCCTTTTTGGGGGGGCTTACATTTGGGGGCTCGTCCGGGATAAGACGGCCCCCCCTCATCCGTGGAGTCGACCTTGGAGGTAAGAAGGGGTACCCCGAAGTTGTCTGTCTTTGTCTTGTGTTTTGTTAGTTGGTCTGGTTCTGTGAGCGTGCTTTCGGTTTCGGTAGCAACCGTTCGGTGACTCGTGAGAGTGGTCGAACAGTGGTCGGTAGACGTGCCTGGGAGGCCACAGGTTGCAGCCCTGGGGGACGCCCTAAGGGTGGAGGAGAGCCAGGGACGCCTGGTAGTCTCCGGCGGTAAGGGCACTGATTGGGTTCAATTGGTGGATCAGAGATTGGTGCCCGTCTGTATCTGGTTCTGGTTCTGTTGTGTGTTTGTGGCGGAGGTGGAGGAAGGGTTGGAACAACTGGGGGGTTCTCGGCCCGGGCTACTCTCGGGTGGACCCCAAAGGTTCCTTCTCTGGACTCCCCCTCCCGACAGCCCTGAAGGGTAACTTAGCAAAGTAGCTTCAGTCTCAAAAGTAATGAAAAATAAGGTCTCATAATTTTAACATCCAACCTGTCCTGATGAGATGGCTAAAATGCCTTAGACACAAAGTTTCTGTTAAAACCTGTTAGATCCTTCCAGATCTCAGTCAAGGCTTACATTGAAATATAAATAAAAGAAGCCTAAAGGCTCAGTAGGAGACCGGTCTCAAACCCAGGGAAAGAAAAGGTAAAAAGAGTCTTTAAAACTCCAGCAAAGTAAATGCTATGGTACTTTAATAAAGTAATTAACGGCTGTATCATTTTTCCAGGACTCTTGTTTTTTTTTTAATTATATGTTTTTTTGAGCTCATGATTTTTTGATCAGTTCTATTTTTTATTCAACTAGAGTTTTTTGAACATCTGTTACATTGCAATGGAGATTCACCTATAAAGTTACAAGGCCTTGATTTTGTGTTATTTGTATGTTGTGCTGTCTGATGTCATGTTTTGTCTGTATCAAAACTGAGAGCTCCTAAAATTAAAATTTAAAAATGGATCCAGATACTTTTAATTCACGTGATTTAAAAAGGTTCAAATTGGGTAAACTAATAAAAGCAAAATGTCTTTGAAAATAACTCACAAGTCTTTAGGTGGTCAAGCTAATAAAATATTGATGTTAATAAAGTGTCTAATATCAATTGTTTCTAGGACTTTTCTTCAACAGGAAAGAGACAGCAAATACTATACAGGACACTTGTCTGATATCTTGGTTTTTACAGAATAAGTGAATTAGAGTTAACATGTATGGGATTACTCAAATGTGTTTGTAGAGACATCTGATTAATTTACAAAGTTAAAATGCTAATTGTTAAATAACATCGAGTACTTTTAACTCCTTAAATTCCATGGGGTATCATACTTAAACATTATTGGTGTTTTCATAGGTTGGTAAATAAAAGGGTTTAAATTTGCTTTGTGTCATCACTAAACTAAAAACAAGGTTACTAGGAGTTATGTCCTAACAAGTGCAATTCTATATACGAAGGGTCCCAAAAGTTTCAACTGTGTTTCAATTAGAGTACTATAAACAACAGAATATTTAATCTTATTAAAATAGAGTAATTTATCTAAATTCAGAAATTTCATAAGAGTTGTTTCAGGATGTAAACAAAAAGGTGTCAACAGAAAGGAAAAAAGAAAATAAAAGGTTCTGGGTATGGAAATATATTAAGTAAAAGGAAAAAGGAAATGTTTCTGGGTAAGAAAGTGCTTGTGTGATGAAATACATGAGGGTCTAAGTAAGTGCTAAGAAAGTCTGTGTAAGTAAAGGGCAAGTTTCAACAAGTTTGTGTGTAACTAAGTTGGTTATATGTATGTGAGACAGCTAAAACTATTTAAGGTTTTTCCTAAAGTGAAATACTAATGTTCTGATATAAACCAAAGTTTAATCTATATGGTAAAATGACCTGGTAAAATGACAAGGATTTGAAACATTAATTTACTCTTAACTTTGTGTCTATTAAGTTTTTTCTTTAGAACAATTAGTCTTAAAAATTGGGGTGTATACAATTATGGTTAAACAACTGTTATAGAGTATTGTACTTTGTTACAGAGTCTACATTTTTCTTTAAAAACTAAATTTGGTAAGATAAAAGTGTCAAAGTAATTGTGAAATGGTCACTAGTTGTATATTAAATGTGTTCATATTTTTCAGGACCACAGGTTTTTAAAGCAAGGAATCTATTAAGCTCTGCTATTCTCCAGATTAAACTTGTCTGTAATGGTAATCTTAAACTTATAAAGAGTAAATTTTAATTGGGGATTTATTTCTATCATTTAATGTTCTATTATAGGACCTGCTATCAATAGGGTATGTGTAAAATTTGTTACTTTTTACACTGAGATAAAGAATTTCAAATGTAAATGTATTTCTAAACATTAGAGTCTGATTTGTTTAAAGGTTAATATTGTGAAACATGAAAGAAACATGAAAACATTTTGCCACTTAATCACAAAAGGAAAGTTAAAAGCTCTCTCAGCCTTTCTTTGATTCATGTTTTAGATACTATGTTAAATTGTGTTAATTATAAAGTTTATATAGACTCAGGAAACAGTATATGTAAACTACTTAATGATATTTAAGGAAGAAGCAAAGATCAACATTCAGAATTAGAACACTTAAGATCTGTAAAAAGCCACGCCTTACCTGAGATAAGGCTCTGCCTCCCACCTCACTGTGTGTAGAATAGCTCCAAAATAAGCCAGACTTCAGCTTATTTGAAGTTATAGTCAAAAGATTGGTTCTTGTTGTAAAAGTAGTGTGATCTCAAATAGGGGATATAATGTGGTTCTCAGTCAAAATTTAAGATAGCTATTATACAAACAAAATACATTTTTACTCTTGCTAATTTCATTTAGTAAAACTGTTACCTGTTAATGTTTTGCAGAAGTAGCTGCTTCAAGAACACACAACCTAGGTAACTTGTGATAATAAGCCATCACCTATAGAATAGATAGTGGTAACTTCCAGTACTAATGCAGACTCCAGTTAGATAAAAGGGTAAATAACTGTAAAGTTATAGACATTGAAGTTAAAACCCAGTACTCTTACTTTATGACTGGTGAGACTGGCTTGCTGGATAATTAAGATCAAACTTAGAGATTGGAGTTAAATACAGAGGTCAAGAAAAGTCCATATTTGGGTCTTGCCCTCAACGTCAGCCTGAACCCAGGGAATAAGAGAACTTCTCTAAGGAGCGTTGCAACTCTGGGTCACACAACCTCCTGATCAAGGAGAATGTTGAGACTAGAGGATGAAAAATCACCCAGTGCATCTGCTGCAGAGGAGGGTCATGGAAAAAGGGAAACATCCCTTGATGCTTCTAAAGGAAGTCACCTCATCAAGAGACCCTGCCTAACCAAAGTCACTGGTGGAACTAGGAAGCCACTCTTAAGTTCTCTATGAGTGACCCCTGTGGGAACTCAGCTGACTCTTTAGCAAGACAGGAACCAGGTCAATTTGACCAGCTTGGTCTTAGATACCCAGCAAAACAGTTAAAACCAAAATATAGCCATTCTTGGGCATTTAAAGGAAATAATAGTTAAATGTAACTTAAGATGTACACTTGTATTAGCCCACTAGAATAAAGGCTGGAAGCTACAAATGAAAGAAAGATTCTTCAGCAAATGTGCCTGATAACTATCAAGAGAAACTGCCAGAGTCAGAAGTTTTTAGTCAGTCTAAGGTCTGCAGACCTTCCTAAGCTACACAGGTAGACTTAATCTATGTTTGCTAGTATGCTTATCTATTCCTAAGTAACAGAAGTATAGAGATCTCTACTAAACACAGGTTATACCAATAAAGGGATATTTTACAAAATCAGATGACATTAAGTAGCTTAACTATATTTTCTGGGGACATCTATGACATTAAGAGTTAAATGTTGTGTTTACATTCCTGATAACCTGGACAATGTTAAAGTCCCCAAATAAAGGCCTTGTCCTCTCCAGCCTTTGCTAGGCCTAGTTATGGAAACAATTTCTCAGTTCTTCCACCTCCTGGTGAGAGATTAACTTCTGTCATTTTCATGATACTCAGTGGCATGTTTCAGATGCTGCAACATTTACTTTATACTAATCTCATTTCAGTACTCATGTCTTTTTGTTCTTCTATCATAGAAGCAGCCACCCCCAGATGACTTTACAACCTGCTCTTCCCCAACCAGGCTTCTTCCTGGGACCCCTCGATTGACCCAATTTTTTAAAAGAAGGAAGTCCAAACTGCTTGCCCCTTGCTGCCCCCATTCAGCTTCGAAGCAGCCAGAACGACCAACGCCCCTTTCATTTCCTTAACAAGCAGTTATGGGTTCCTAAAGCTAAAGGGGGGAATGAAGCCAGAATTGGGAACAGGTAGTTAGTG
Source organism: Sciurus vulgaris (assembly GCF_902686455.1). NCBI lineage: Eukaryota > Metazoa > Chordata > Mammalia > Rodentia > Sciuridae > Sciurus > Sciurus vulgaris. Next base: position 109,023,163 of record NC_136471.1, read on the forward strand.
TAGAAATAGGGGATTGGGTCAATTCGAGCAAATGAAGCCATGAAGCCATCTGCCTCTGGAAGTTGGAGACTGCCCCTGGAAGAATGGAATGTCAAGGATCTCCAGAGGCCATTGATTACCAAATTTACCTGCCTTTATCAAGGACTGTTTATCAAGGACTGCAAACAAGGGGCTGCTAATTGGTGCCCCCTGGGCTCTTGCCTGCCTGAAATCGCCTAGTCACCTTCATCAGGGAAAGAGTAAGTGCTGTACAGGTACTAATGCTCAGGCAACAATACCAGTCCCTTCACCAAGGAAATAGCTTTGGAGAAGAGTATATAGAGACAGAAGTTCCATGATTAGAACTTACCAGAAAAGAAAATGGGGAAATGAAAGAATGGACATTTTTTCAAGCTGTCTGTTTTATCTCAACTCCCTGAGGTCTCCCTCCCAGTGACGGGAACAAAGCCCTTAAAGCTGTTCCAGGAATCAGCCCCAAACAGGGAGTAAAAGGGTAAATTGAGCCAGATAGCCAGATAGTGCTCAAACAGTAGGATTACCAGAAACTATTGACCAGAATCTACGCCCTGTTGGAAAACATTGTGAAACATGTTGTATGTTATCAGCAAACCCAGACCCCCTTTGAAATTTCCCGGCAGCTTTGTCCCCCTTTTCCCTTTCATGTGCAACCCCTCCCGATGTGTGGTCTCTGCCTTTATAAACCTACAAGATTTTCTGCTAGGGACTCGACTCCTGGACTCCTGCGTGAGTCATGAGTTGGTTCCCAGCGCGCTGGAATAAACACCTCTTGTGGTTTGCATCAAGTGACGCCTCCTGCGGTTGATTGGGGTTGTCGTTGATCCATGGGACAGAGTTGGGGTTTCCTTTTTGGGGGCCTTACAATTGATGTCTATCTGACACATTTTTTGATTCTCTTAATTTTTGCTATTTATCTATAGCCATAAAACTACGAAGGTTACAAATAACAAGTGGATAAAAATCATGACTCATGTCCCAAAACTGAAATTAAATATTCTTCCTTCATGGTTTTATACTTTTAAAAGTCTTCTCAGTTAAGCAAGAGTTAACAGAAATCTGAAATTTCATAATTGCAGATAATTCTCTGTGAAAAACTCCCCTTTAGATTATTTTCCTGAATGTACTATTAAAACCTTTATGCTTTAAAATGCACATCCTATTTTGTTTTGATTTTGAATGTAAAAAGCAAACAAAATAGCAAAGAAGGTAGGTGATCTTTCAGATATATTAGATATTGCGAGTGTTTCTTTTAAACTTTAGTTTACATGCTGAACATAATAGCCCAAAATACTAAAAGATATAGACCCCAAAATGTGTAAGTGTATATTTAACCAAACTAGAAGTTTATTTCACAGTCTCTCAAGTGTCAAATGGCTGGGTAGTTCCCCTCACTATGATCCAATGAACAAGGCTCTTTCTTTTTTGTTTCTCTACCACTATCTAAGCCAGTACTGTTTGATAGCATGTTTAGCAATGATGAGAATATAGCATTTATACACTTAAATGTGGCTAGTATGAACAAGAAACTAAATTATTGATTGGATTTAATCTTAATTATTTTAAACTTAGATGACCACTCATGGCTAATGACTACAATATCAGACAGACTACATCATAAAACTTATCATAAATATCCAGTTAACGAGGATCAAAAACAAATAGGAGATATTTTGTTTCCAAAAATTTGATCCAGAAGTGGCACCCATGTCCACATAAATTCCATTGGTGGAAACTAATCATAATCATACCCATATGGGTATGTGTAAATAAGGACTTATTATGGCCAGCTGTTTTTCAGTTATAGCTGCACACTGTGAAAGAAGAAATATATTTTATTGACCAGTAGTGACTCTATTGTACATGACTAGAAATAATTTATAGATTTTTTTTGCTAAAATTTGTTAATAAAGTAGAAAAACTAGAAGTAAGGAATTAGAGAAGTGAAAAAGTCATGGCAATAGCTATGGTAATGGCCATTGTCTTTCTCTATTTTTCTCCTTAAATAATAAGAAAAGAAACAGAAAGTAAATGAGAATAGAGCATTGGTTAAAAAGCTCAAAATAGCGAGGGCATCTAGAGTTTTCTGACTCTTTTTATGAATCCCCTAAGGCAAAATAATCCCATTTCTGTAATAAACTGCAAACAGATGGTTGGAGACATTTGATGCTACTGAATCCACTAAGTAGTCATGAAGTTGCAGAACTGACAGAAGTTGTACTTAAGCAAAAGGACCCAGTAGTATTGATTTCCCAATACATAAATAGTATGAAAGTAGATGTTTTCACAAAGGAAGAATTAGTAGCAGAGGCGAGAAAAGAGCCAGGGAAGTTTAAAAGACATGTTTAAAGAGGGAAGACTGGATATTGGGATATCAGGCTATCTTGAATCATTCACTAACTAGTAGAGCATATGAGATGATTTCCTTAATTTCTCTCAAGTCAATTTTATCTTTTGTAAAATTAAGAGTATTAATATTGCCATTAATCATAATCCTTTCAGTTATACATGATATAAAATCAGCAAAGACTAAGGCAAAGAAAGCAATTTGTTAGTTCATGAAACTTTGTAAAGCCAGCCTGTGGTATTTAAAAATTGAAAACTATATCATCAGGATTGTTTCTCTGTCTTGGTATTCATATTTATGAGTAAATTTGGTAAAGCCTAGGTCATATAGCTACTTCAGTGATCATGAGGCAACTTATTGTAATTTATAGCTCAATGAGAACCATATAAAATGGGGAAAGATAATGAATAGAAAAAAAGAAGAGACCAAAAAAGAATGTGCAGTAACATAAATGATCTCTGAAGATCTTTATAATTATAAAAGTCTGAATTCATTTATGATTTAAGTAGATAAATTTCATCAGACAAATGTACTGGTCATGTTCACAGGTATTCAATTTCTTTAATCCAGTCCTACATGACATTTACTTGCTATTGCAAGTGAAAGAATTGATTCATTACACTCTAATTTTCAGTTTCAAAAGGTTCTTATTTTATATTATATCCCTTGGCCTAAATATTCTAATTTTCATATGATGTCACCTTCTTAGTGTGCTTAATTTAACATCTATGCTTTATTAAAATACTAAAATCCTAGTTCACATTTATAAACTATATCACTTTTACTTGGAAAATGAGCAACTAAGAAGACACATTTATGAGTGATAGAGGCAGCATGATAATTTTATCAGGATCAAAATTATTAGTAAATAAAATTCTCTGAGATGTAATATAAGGATACTGTCTTTAATATTACATGCTCAAACACTGGAAATTCATTCTTAAAGCAAGGATATTTTCTATCATTATTAATTGACTCATTCAGTAAATGTAACAACTGACAGTGTTTTAGTTGCTCAAGCACAGCACTGAATAAACCTGAAATGAATCTCCCCCCACTGTGGAGCTTTATTTTAGTGAGGAAAAGAGTAGAAATATATTGTTATCATCCTAATAGTTGTAAACCCAAATTCCTATTGAAAACGTTCAAGAAGGGATGAAATAAAATTCAGTACAAGATATAGTTACTGGTATGCCTGTGGCTAAACTGGAAACTGTATACCTCAACCCAAGATAATCATACAAATTTTATCTTTAAACATTGTACCAGGCATATAAAACAGCTACCAGGGGAATCAGATAATGATTGACCAAATCTGGATTCTTGCTTCATATCTGAATGCAAACTGCAGCATCAAAATGCAGGCTCTCCTTGGTCAGGAAAGTAGATGTCATTTACTCTAACCTCCTCCAATGTAACATCTCTATATGGCAATAAACTTTCTCTAAACATCTTCCCTTAGGAGAAGACTAGCCTCCCTTCCTTTCAAATAAGTTAAAAAATGGAGACATTTTAGGACAGAATTCATCTGAAAATTGAGGCTAAATACAAAATAATCAAAACAGAAAGATAAAATACAATGAAATTGATAAATTGAGAAAACGTATCTATTCCTAAAGGAACAAAAATCTAGCCAGAATATGACTTGGCTGACACAGTTTATTGAACACAGCAGTGCAATTCCTCTCCTTGACTCTACCTTTTCTGGACTTGATCCAACTATTCAGATTCTTAGCCTGAAATACACTCAGATTTGCTATACTTCTATGCCTCTTAGAAAAATGTTAGCCCCTGTTAGATTCTATTTAATGTTTTCTTTCAGCCGCAATCCCAGGTTGTCTACATTAGCTTTCAGCTGATCTGTGATTTGGCACAATAGCCCCACTGGGCCCTAGCTCTTTGAATAAAAGAGACAGTGCCTATGGTAACTACAGATGTCTACTTAGGATTCAGGCAATTATTTACTGATGTTGGCTTTAGCTACTTGGCCTGTCTTAGTGATTCTTACAGATTTAGGTATCTGGAAAGCCATGATTATCCATTTTTCTCCTCCTCTCTGGTTTGAATGCAACATATTCATGAGTTATTTCATAAGATACACCATATCTTAGGGAGAACTCTGTCTCTCAGCTGTTATTCTTAATTAAAAATCACTTTGTATTTTCCAACAATAATACTGCATCTTATCTATTTTGAAGTCTAGCTTTCAAACTGAGATCCAAGTTGATAATTAGTAGTAGAAAGATCATGATAAAAAACTTGTCATATGGGCAAGAAGGTAGGTACTAATTACAAGTACTGTTGGTACCAGTTAATGCACTATACTCAGAAAAACTGAATCGTCACTACTTTAATTACTACACCAGATTTAACCATAAATATGAGATAGTCCTTCATGTGGAAATGATCTGTAGCTGGATCTGTCTCTGCCTAAAAACATCAGTAAGTGGTCTTCCCCAGCAATGTTTCTTGCTAAACACTACTTTCCCCAAGAGTCTTGTATTAGTCTCTGTTCTGTATTTTCTTAGTAGAGAGAGACATGGTCACTTGCTGTGATTAGCTCTGCTCAGACCATTTTTCTAGCTTCCTGTAACCTTTCAAGTAAGCATTATCCTCTGTTGACTCCCTACCAAGCACAAATCTATCCCAAATCTTGGTACTACTGGGAGAGGTTCTGCTGCTGAAATTGGACTTTCCTCTCTGAAAATACATTCTGTTCTTTCAAAAATATAGAGTTAAGAAAGATTCTTAAAAGATGACCCTTTCTTCTATGATTCTATACATATATAGCATTGCAAATGAAACCATCTGTTTCCTGAATGTAGCCAAGGCCTCACATGGGTTCTCTCACAAATTTTAGTTTAGGAGCAGTATCTAGTCAGTTGTTGCATATCAATTGTTGCTGCACTCAGATTCTTAGACATTATAGTTTAGCTCTGATATGCAGTGGGATCACAAATACAGTATTACTACACTCACATGTGCAAAGACAACAGCTTTCATATTTAATTTTACCCATGTTTTTGTCTGGTTCTGTCCAACTCCTCTTACAAACAGGGCTCAGTCTTATTGCTTCTGAGTTTCCAAAACATCCTCAATTCCAGTTTTGATTTTGGTCTTGATTTTGACCTTTTGGTCTTGGATATAAAGTAAAGTACTTCTAAATATTTCAGTCAGGCATGTGGAAATTTCTTGAACCCTTTATCCTCCCACCCTTGCTATCCCTTCAAAAATCAAGTTCAGTCCATGGATATCTATTTCATTCTATGATTTTTCTCTACTAAAGCTCTCATCCTTTGCCCAAGTCGTTTCATGGTCACATAGGATTGGAAACCCCTCTATAAGGCAATGCCTAGCAAAAGATCATCTCTACCTTTTCTGATCCCTAGGACATCTCATGTCTTTTGCAGGTCTTTGTGTGTATGAGTGTGTGGCAGGGGTAGGTGTGTGTATTTCATTGTCAGATTCTACTCCTCTCTTTGTTTGCTTTCTTTCCAATTGGGATTCAAAGCCTGTAGGTTCCATCCCCCTCCCCTTTTTATAAGGCCTACTCATACATCACATCCTGCTTTTAATCTAAGGCCACTCTCTTTCATGGTTCACCTGAAGGGGTGTAAGTCATGAACTAACTACACAATGGAAGTGTTGAGAATAGGATGATATCTGTGCAGCTAACTGTCTTAATCACCAGGATGCAGGCAGTTGTGACTGCACCCTCAAGAGCCAATACAGCACAAACAGGACTGCTGGGCCCCCATGATTATTGAGGTTGTTAAGAGATATTTGTCTGAGGAATGTGCAGCTGCCTAGAAACCTTATCTATCAAGGACAGGGGGGCCTAACCCTGACTCATCTCCTGCATAGTTCACCCCTTCTTCCTCTAGGACCGTTCAGTTCTGGTGGGACCCAATGAGAATCAAATAGATTGGCAGGACCCAACCAGAGGAGGACTAATGTTTAGCTGTTCAAATGTTAACCAATAACGTACAGGTCTTTGTGTGTGAATGCTTGGAAATCTCTTATATAGAGGGCTTTCTCGCCCCTCGGGGCCGCTCCCTCCCCCCAGCCATTGTATGTGTCTGAGGGGCTGGTTGCTAGGGATCAAACTCAAGGCCTTGAGCATGCTAGGCAAACACAACTCTACCAATGAACTATACCCCCACCCTTCTGATAGAGGGATTTGAGCCTATCTATTCTCTATATCCCTTTCCATTATGTAAAGAGTAGGCTCCAACACTTTCATCGTAAGATAGTCAAATGTGCATAACTATTATTCTCATTTCATCCCATTATATGAAAAATTATTTAAAAGCTGGAGGAAATTCCACAAAAGTGAACTTGATATGATTCATCATGTAGAAAGCATCTGTATTAGCCAGTCTTCCCTACACAAGGAAGAACAGAATGTGTTGACTTTCTTGATATTTTGGGATAGGAATTACTTACTTTGAAACCACTGCCACCTTAAGATACTCTGTATAATGGCTTTGCTATACTTTTATTACACATATAGGTTAATCCTCCCCAAACGCGTACCTAATATATGACAAAATGGTGAATCTTAAGCTATTATGTCAAACTAAATATTCTTACATATGTAGAAATAATATCCCTTACATCTTGAAATTGATTAAGGGACTGCATTTGTTAATATAAGTAATTTCTAAAGGAGTAAAAGTTAAAATGATAAATTCCTTTTTATAAAAAGAGTAGGCTTTTAAAGCACCAAGATCTAAAACTACAGTCAGCTTACAGAACCAACTATAGTTTAACATAAAACTTTACAATATATTATTTGTCTATATTACTCAGACATTGATTTGATCAGTTTGGGATCCAAGTGGTAATTCATGTGTCCAAGATTGGAAATATTTCAGGAATTAATTTGTGAGAAGCACAAGAGTTCCATATCATTTTATTTACCTTTTTAGGCTTAAATGAACATATCTATTTTCTTGAACTTCCTGTGACACACATATATCAGATATATGTGCATATCCAAATATATGCAAAGTCATTAATTTCTTCATTAACTTTATTGAGTATTCTGTCAAGCCTTGAGGAACTGTCAAGGTCTCACATAGAATTTAAATTAATAAGAAGGGAAATATATAATAAACCAATAAACACAATAACCAGATTTTGTGATAACATCCAGAAATGAAATAAAGGGGATATTGAAATACACAGAAATATTAGAGTCAATGATGGACACTCTGAGCACACAATCTTTGAATTAAGATTTTACAAAAGAGGATGAACATAAAAGGAAACAATAGAAAATGTTGAGAAGTTGCAAAGGACAGAAATTAATACAGTTCAATAAACTGAAGCAATATCAAATTGGCAATAAAATTTTTGTAGAACAAACTACTATTTTAAAACTTTCTTAAAATCCCAATTAGATAAGAAACTTGAACTCTTCTATCACAAAAATTAAACTACATTTTAATTGTGTCTTCACTATGTATAATGCCTAAAACTTTATGAACTTGTGATGTATATATACTCATTTTCTGTGCCCCTAATATTCTCAAAGTATCATGCTAGGTGTTGAGTATCAAAAGAGCAAGAAGACAGATACATCTCCTATTTTCATTGAATGAATATACTAGTGAGGATGGCAGCATTTAAAAAAAATAATTTAAGCAAAACATTATCAGTGCTTTGAAAGAGGGACAGAGTATAAAGGAAATCCATTACAGAGGCATCCAAGAAAGTCCAGCAGATTTTGGAAATACTTCTTTAGAATTAAGTTATTTATTCTAGAACAAGAGGAATCTCTGGATTTAAATTATTTTATAAGTTAAAATTCTCTTAGGTTAACAAACAAGACATTTTTAATGGCCAATGCAAACAGTAGTGTTCTAATAATTGCAAAATATACATTTTTACTGTAGATGGTCTATTTTCTAAGATGAGACACTAAATTTATATAGTTTTGGCCAGATGCCGTGGTTTATGCCTATAATTCAGCTACTCAGGAAGTTGAGGCAGGAGGAACACAAGTTTAAGACCAGCCTCACTAATTTAGTTAAATCCTGTCTCAAAATAAGAAATAAAAAGGACTTGGGATGTAGTATAGTAACAAAGTGCCTTGGGTTCAATCCCCAGTACCAAATAAACACATTTAAAATAGTTTTACAATTCTGTATATAAAGTAATAATAAGCATACAGATCTTAATACATTTTACTATTTTTAAGGTATTTCCTGGAAATCTTATCACTATCAAGATCTAACCAATGGAGCTGCTTAAAACTTACAAAAAGTCAATAAAATTTTGGTTTATGTGCTCTGTAATTTTATATTATTAATTAGTAATAGCCTTAAGTTCTTTTCATGACACCCATTTTCCCCTAAATAAAAATTTGATTAAGGATTTCCTTATACCCTTTTTAAATTACAAAGTAAAAAGTCATCCATCTAAGAGAAAGTCCCTCATTATTTTCGTGGACCCCCTTAGGGAGTATAAGATTAATAGTTATTATATATATATTTAGATGTACAATTAGATATCTTCTTTCTGCAATTTAATTCTCAAAATTGTTAGTGATAAGAATTCATGCATCATAAAATAATTTCTATTGTTTTAAAAATCAACATTTGCACTGATATATAATAAAAGTACTTTTAAAAAACTTATATTTCTACACATAAAAACTATAGGTTTAATGTATAATGTATTACCCATATATAAAATGGTACAGTTAATAACTATTTTAAGAATGTAATGTAATCTTTATTTTATTGTCCAATAATTGGACATTTGTTTAAACACCCTATCTGTACATATATTAAACTTTTCAATAATCATTGTAAGTCCAGGTAAATAGTTGTTTGGAGAGGCTAAAAACAGAGTGTTCATGTGCTTTTTAACTTAATCAAGGTTTGAGAATGCTATTAATTATTACACTATTTCAGATAGTAATAAGTAAAAAAAGGAAAAATGAATCTAAACTAAAGAGCAAACACAAGATACAGTCCCTTTTTTTGGAAGCTTGCACAATATGATTCCTACTAGGTAAGTTTCTCTAGCAGGAACATTACCTGGGAGCCTTATAGAATGAAAGAATCTTAGTCCATGTCCAAACCTACTGCATCACATTTTAACAAGGTCCCAAGTTATACCTATGTACATTAAATTTTAGAAGTCCAACTTTAGAGGATGCTTCAGGTATAATTAACATCAAAGGCTCCATTAAAAGCTCTTTTACTTTGTACTCAAGGTTTATCTTTACTTCTTAAAGAGGATAGAAACTGTCTAGTTATCATTGTCATATGTTCTCAATGAATGCTTAAATTATATTATTATACAAGCTGGTAAATCTAAAGGAGGACTTCGACTTTTCTTTTTATAAAGTTTCAGCCTCTTTAACAACAAACAGAAGCAAAACTGCAAACATTTGCAACTGTAAACAAATGATGCCACCTTTCTGTTAGATATCACATAATGTTGAGGTGTACTGGATGCTTTGTGGAAATATTTACACATTCTTTTCTAGCAACAAGACACTTCAGCTGAATGCAGAAAAAATCAAATTTCTGCTTGATTGTCACCAGAGAAACTAACATCTGCAACTTCAGATAGCTCTATCATTTAAAACTGCCTTCCCCAAATTTGTAGGCCTAAAAATTAGCACATTTGAGAATACAATTTTAAAACAATTAACAAGAAGGTTAAATGAAAAGAGTTGAGTGGTTTTACTAGAGAAATTAATTTTCTGTAAATTAAAAATGTTTTTATGTAAAATATAAAATATAATGCTTATATAGCTTAAGTTTTTCAATGATGGTTTGGCTGTTATTCATGACTAACAAAATGAGTCCTCAGAAAGCGATTTAGAAATGTTTTTTTTCTATACAAATATATCTAACACAAAATGTTACACTGGTGACTACTTTTACTCCTGTGAAATGTAAGGCATGCAATTATATAGAAGTTTTTGTTTCCCCTGGTAGTTCATAAATTTCTGCAGGGCAGAGAAAATACTTTATCCTTCTATCCTCTACTGCCTCTCAAAAAACATTAAAAAATATTTGTTGATAAATATATCTCACAGGATAGCACAAGATTTCATCAAACTACTAAGAATAGTACATAATTTAAAACTTATGAGTTGTTTATTTCCAGAATTTTCATGTATATATGTACTTCTGTTTTGGTACTAGTGGTTGAACCCCCAGGGGTGCTTAACCATAGAGCTAAATCTCCAGCCCTTTTTATTTTTTATTTTGAGACCATGGAAAGAAATGAAAGAAATGAAACCATGGAAAGAAAAACCATGGATAAAAAGAACTACTATAATATATATAAACTATTTGTGGGTACATATATATGTATACAAAAACCACACATATAACTTATAGCTATATATGGATAGATAGATCTCCCTCTTTACAAATATACATATATGTAGAGAAAGAGAGAAGGATGAGGAAAAGGAGGAGGAGTAAAGAACACTGCAATCAAATGGAAAAGGGAAAAAAAGCAAAAGAGGAAATTCAGGAGTGAATATAAATAATGGAAAAAATCTGTAGGTAATATGAAGAGGAGAGTATAGAAAATATTGCTAGAAACTGAAGACAGACTAAGAAGAAACTATAATTCCTTGCAAGGAAATTAGAATGCATTCTGTATGCAATAGTTATCAAACTTGAGTATGCATCAAAACCATTTGTCCACTTGTAATTTTCTCCTTTCTGATCCCATATTAAAGAGCTAAGAAATTTCAGAAGAAAAAGACCCTCTGGCACATGCAGTGGGAATGTAACACTTTGAAATAAGTCCAGATTTCTGAGGTCTTCTTAACAAAGGTTAGCTCTCAAGGGAAAGTATTTTACTAGAGCCTAACTGACTTGGGTTTTACTAATGTCTAATACATCTGGTACCAAACACTGAAGAAGCAAAAGGGAGAAATAAATTGTAATAGAATGTAGTATAAGACTTCAGTACTCCACTTTCAATAATGGACAGGAAAATCACACAGAAAATCAATAAAGAATACTAGATTTTAATAACACTGTAGATCAAATGGATATAATAGACCTATACAGATCATTCCATGCAACAGCATAAAAGTACACATTTTTTTCTCAAGTGAATATGGAACATTCTCCAGGATAGATCACATGTTATGTCTCAAAAATTTTTTTCTAAAAATAAATATTAAAACCATAAAAATACCTTTTCTGAGAGAAAGCAAGATAACTAGAAGTTGACAACAGAAGGAAATATGGAAATTCACAAATATGTGGAAATTAAGCAATACATTTGCTCAATCATAGAGTCAAAGAAAAAAATCAAAGAGAAAATATCTTGAGATATAATAAAACAAAACACAATATACTCAAAATTATGGTATATAGGAAAAACAATACTAAAAGGGACATTTAATGTAGTTAGTGCCACATTAAAAAGATCAACCTAACTATACCATTTAAGGAACTACTAAAAGAAAATTTAACCCATTAGCAGAAGGAAGGGAATGATAAAAATTAGAGCAGAAATAATTGGAATAGAAAATAGAAAAAAAATCAATAAAGTATAAAAAAATAAAGTTATTTTTGTAAAGATTAAAAAATCTACAAAACTTTTGCTAGACTAAGAAAAAAGAGAAGACTCAAACAAATAAATTCAGAAATGTAAGAGGAGACAATATACCTGATCCCAGAAGTGAAAACAATAATACCAAGAGACAGCTCTCAACTGCCAACTGAATGACATAGAAAAATGGATAAATTCCTAAATTCCTAGAATCTTATAGCCTACTGACAGAGAATAATAAAGAAATAGAAAATTTTAATAGACCTATAACTATTAAGCATATTGAATCTGTAATCCTAAATCTCCCAACAATGAAAATTCCAGGACCAAATGACTTCACTGGTGAATTCTAACAAACATGTAATGAAAAATTAACAGTTATCAATTCCAATCACTTTCAAATATTTGAAACGGAAGGAGTCCACCCATCCAAAAATCATTTTCTGAGGTCATTTACCCTGATACCAAAGCCAGGCAAACACACCAAAAGAAAACTACAGGCTAAAATTCATGATGGAAAACTCTCAACAATAATACTAGTAAACTGAACCAAATGACACACTAAAAAGAACACATATCATGATCAAATGAGATTTATCTCTGAGATGAAGGATGATTCGATATATGAAAATAAAAGAATATGATACACAACATTAGCAGAATAAAGGATAAATTCACAAGATCATCTCAACAGATGCATAAAAATATTTGTCAAAATTCAATATATGTTCATGATAAAATCTCTAAAAAAAATAAGAATAGAAGAAACTTACCTCATCATAAAAAGGTAGTATATGACAGCCATAAACTAACAAACACACACTGAGAGCAACTGGAAGCTTTTCCTCTAAAATCAGAAAGAAAGCCAGCATGCCCACTCTCATCATTTCTATTCAACATAGTACTGGAATTTCTATCAGAGTAATTAGGCAAAGATCAGAAATAAATGTTACTCAGATCAGAAAGCAAGAAGTAACTTTGTCCCTACTTACAAGTAACATGATCTTTTGTATACAAAACTCTATAAACTATATTAAAAATACCCTATTATAACAAAAAAAAATACAGTAAAATTGCAGGATCAACATGTGAAAAGTTACATTTCTATGCCCTAACAATAAATTGTCCAAAATGGAAATGAAGAAAGCAATCATATTTACTGTAGCAACAAAAAGAAAAAGTACTTAGGAACTAAGGACTAAGTATAACAAAGACTTATACACTGAAATCTACATAACACTGAAAAAGAAGCTATACACAAATAGAAATACATTTCATGTTTTTGAATTGAAGAGTTAATGTTGTTAAAATGTCCTTGCCATCCAAAGTTGTCTACAGATATAAAATAATTATTGTCAAAAACCTAATGACATTTTTACAGGAATGGAAAAAAAATTCTAGAAAATAAAAACAGACATATAGAAAAATGAAACACAATAGAGAGTTCATCAATCTATGTACATACAGGCAACTAACCTTTCCAACAGGTGCCAAAAATGCAAATAGGGCAAAAATAGTCTCTTCAATAAATGGTATTGAAAAAACGGAATATCCACATATGAAAGAATGAAATTGAATCCTTATCGTACACCATACACTAAAAATCAATTCAAAATGGATTAAAGCCCTAACCATAAAATCTGAAATTGTAAATCTCCAAGAAGAAAACACAGTGGAAAATCTTTATGACATTGGTCTTGGCAATGAATCCATGGATATGAAACCAAAAACACAGGCGACAAAAACACAAACAGAAAACTGGGACTTATCATTAAACTCAAAGCTTGTACACCATGAAGGAAAAAATGAAGAAGGAAAAGGTAACCTGAAGACAAGGGGAAAATATTTGCAAGCCAATTATATGATAATGAGTATATCTCTAAAACATAAGGAATTCCTGCAACTTGATAGCAAAAAAGAGCTAATAAACTAATTTTTAAAATGGACTAAAGGTTTTAATTGATGCCTCTCCAAAGAAGACATACGAATGACCAAGAGGTTTATGTATGGTGACTTTATGTTCAAAGTCACTAATCATTAGAAAAAAACAAACCAAAATTACAATGAGATATCACCTCACATGTTTTGAGAAGGCTTTTATCAAAAACTCAAAAGACAACAAGTATTGCTAAGGATTTGGAGAAATTGTCACACTTGTACACTGTAGCAAGGAATGTCAAATTGTGCAGCTGCTGTGAAACACAGTATAAAGTTCCTCAAAAAATTAAAATATAACTACAATATGATCCCGCAATCTCACTTCTGTGTATTTATCTCAAAGTATCAAAATAAGGAGCTTGAATAGATATTAGCACTCCTATGTTCACTGCATCAGTAAATGATGATAGTCAAGTTGACCATGGAAAGATGAATGGATCAAGAAAATTTGGCATATACATACATGTAATATTATTAAGCTTTAAAAACTAGGAAGTTACCCACTGTATGACAATATGTATGATTCTTACAGATATCATGCTAAAGGAAATAAACCAGGGACAGGATGAAACATACTGTATGATTTCACCTTTATAAGATATCTAAAATAGTCCAACTCATAGAATCAGAGTAGAATGGGAGTTACCAGGGGCAGCAAGTTGGGTGAATGGAGAGATGGAGTTGATTATCAACAGGCATACAGTAATGCAAGATGAATAAAAGCTAAAGATTTGTACCTGTAATTAACAAAACTGTTTACACAATTAAAATTTTAAGATAATAAATTTCATATAGTATTCTTAAAACAATAAAATGTAAAAAATTGTAATATGTCATAATTGGTCATTGATTATGAAAAATACACTATACCAATGTAAGATGTTAATAGTAAGAAAAAAATAAATGCATGGGGAAGTTGGGGTATATGAAAATTCTCTCTTCTTTCTACTCATATTTTGTAAACCTAAAACTGCTGTAAATTTAAAGTCTCAATACAAAAAAATATTAAAACTGGAGGACTTTTCCAATACAGATTACTGGGCTCAATCCCCCAGAATTTCTTCTTCCACTGGGTCTGGATAAGACTCTACAAGTTATATTTCTAACAAGCTCCCAGTTAATTTTGATGTTGCTGTCCTTGGGACTGCACTTTGAGATGTACCACTTTAGACAAACAGTATTCATTGAAAAATTTTCAGTAGTACCCTGACAATTAAAGAACATTTTTAGGAATGTAAATATGGCCACAGTATGCAAAATAAATTGGGGGGATGATATTGGGAGCAAATTTTTCATTTAATTGATGAAATTAATAGAGAAAATGGAAAAAGAGATAAAGTGGTAGACTCAATGACACTTAGCCAATTAGGTGGATGTAGGAATGAGTGAACTAAAAGGGAAAAGTTAAGTGGTTTTCAGAATGGGCATGTCTGGGGTAACAATTCTGCTTCAAATACTTAAATAGGAAGAGGAAAGAGATTTGGAGAAACAACTGGAAAGAAAATAGTATGGGTTTGGTTTTTAATGTGAATCAAAGAAAAAGTACATGTTAGCTTTCAATTTTTAATTGCATTACTTAACACAGATGACTTTGCCCTTATATAAAGAAATAAATCATTGCCTTTTCAAGAATATATATTTAACTTCTCTTTTACATATTCTAAGAGAAAGTAGAAAGGTATTTTTTATAGTTATAAGATTGATTCCATATTTCATGACTTAACTAAGACAGACATTCATCTATCTTGTATTCAGTGTATTTTTTCCTGAAGTCAAACTGCAACATTCTGATAGATGTAAAGGATGCATTGTTATTTAACCACTTTATCTTTGTTGGCCTATTTCATCCCAATTGGAGCACAAAATTCTGCATAACTACTTGGCAAAGTCTATATTTAATTTTAAATCTGTGTGGCACAGTGTAGTGTCAGTATATATGGTTGGTCCAAATGAAAATGATTGAGTAACTATGACAGATATCCTTTTAATAATTACTTCATTCTTGAAAAATGAAAACTAAACTTTTGACCTACACTGCTTTACTTCTCTAAATAATATTCTGTATGTTGTCCTTTTTTGTCATGCTCTGCACTCTGTTCAGTTTGTATAAATCAGAAACATAACATGGAATCCACTGAAATTCCCAGTGTCCTAATGAAGATCTGATTCATATGCAGTGAGTGCTGAACATGTGTACTTATGTTAGCAAATAATTTAATTTAATTATCACCTTATCCTTAGTCTAAATAATTCAGTTTACTCTTTTTCTGGTGATTAAAGCATGGCCCAGATTTAACTAAGCTCTATACATATGAGATTACCATTGATGTTCAGTAGTTTTCTTTCAGAGGAAGAACCATAATATGTACCTAAATGATTTTCTCTGGTGGTAATCTAATATTTCACAATTGCCTTTTGTCCCATTATGTTCAAAATATGGTTATAAAAATTGCCTCATTTGACAATTATGTAATACAAAAGAATGGGTATCCTTATTTTTATTACATAGGAGAAATGGAAGGGTCTCAAGATTGTTTATCCAATTTTGCAAAACTAGGGTTGACTATACAACAAGAATTCCATACTCTAGTATTCTTTGTGATCTGTTTCACTGCCTACACACATTGAGAAGTAAAACTGGACTGTATGTAGTAAGATGTTGGTGAAGGTTGGCTGCTTGTTTATGTCATTAGAATTACTGAGTGGTTACTGGATCAATTTGATTTATGTCTCAATTTAATTTGTGTGCCTAAGGGATACTGTAATGATTAATCACAAGGACAAAGAACATGTTGCTTTAACTTTGGCAAAATGTATTACATACATACCTAGATTACTTTTCACATCTAAAATGCCTTCATTTTCAAGTTTAATCACTTTTTTCTTATGATTATTATATTACCAGCCTTGTATGCAGTCTATCTTCTAATAAGTTAATTTAAATCCAAAATGGTGGGGTCCCCTTTCATTTTTTCAACAAAAATTTAAAATGTCTAGTCATTATCAGCATCTCTCAACTACATATTTCTATGATTACCTGTGATTTTCATTGCTACCTAAAATGCATAGATGGATTAACATGAGAGTGGTGTCAAATTAAAAGTCTACAGGATGGATACAACTAATATTAGACAAAGTCAAGGGACTTGGATTTGCTGCATATGTCACATTTAGTGTTTGGAATTGTTTTATTTCCAGTATTCATGAGCCTTGAGCTGGCCATAGAGGAAAAAAAGGAAGATTTAGTGTCCTTTTCATATTTTCCCAAGATATGAAATCATACCCAATCCCATCTGCCTTTTGAAATATGGCATCTATGTTGTGTGCTCTGAGCTTCCTTTTCCTGAATAATATTAGCAAGATTAATTAAATGTGTAGGTTCACAGAAAATAAGCAATGCACAATGATAAAAGTGGCTTGTGCAGAAGCACTGAGTTCAAATACAGAAAAATCACTAGTATGCTACAGAATAAGAACAAAAGCACACCTTATAAAGTAGGCACATGCTAGTTATCCTTTATTCCTCTCATTATAAGGTACCAGACACTTCTTGGATGCTATCTTACATCCTAAGGAGGTAACGTGAGGAATCAATACATTATAGCATTATTAATTTGTTCAGTTAAAATGTTAAGTTTTGTAAAGGTAGAAGCACCAGAAAAATAAAACTCGATATGTTTGAACAAGTGTTTTCGGACATTTAAGGAAAATAAATGTGGTAATTTCATTATTTATAATGGTAAGGATATGGGCATTTTATACTAAATATGTATCATTTATTAAAATTACCTTATTCTGTATTGAATTCAGATCATTGATTTATCAAACATTTCTTCTATGTAATGGCAATTAAAAGGATCTCATCAAATTGCAGGTGTTTGTAGCAGACTCAGTTTAGAATCACTGAAGTTCTGAAGTTTAGCCTCCAAAAATGTTAGAGGGGCTGGATAACAGAGCCCTTCTTTGACTGCCAATAAAGCTTAACTTTAACCAAATAAGAAAGAGCTGGGAAAAACCCAAAGAAATGGACAAATCAATCTACCTTGTGGTAATTGGTAACTGAGTTGCTTAATTTGAAGAAATCAATGTGAAACTAATAAACACCTATACTTTTCATCTTGACATGTACAAATGGCTACATTCAGGCCATTGGTTTCCTGTGTGCATCTTTTGATTAGAATGAAGAATGCCTCCTTCCCTACTGTATCTCTCCCTTTCTCTCTTGTTTCCTTTTTCCATTTTTAATTCTTTCCTTCCCTCTCCCAACCTGAGGACAAAGTAGGTTTTGCTACAGTAATAAATAAATGCTGAACTTTCAATGTTATAATAAAAAAAGTTCATTTCTTCCTCATGATAAATACCAATGTGGGTTGTGTGGTTTGCCTATGTGGTACTGGATACTCAAAGTGGTGATTTAGGGGTCTAGGTTTCTTCTTTCATATGACTAAATCATTTAAAGCACACAGCTTCTGAAACTGCCATGTTCAAGGGAAAAAATAATGTACATGAATTATACAGGCAGCTTTGTGGCCAAGCTTTGGAGTGACACTTGACTCTAACTTACATTTTTATGGAGGCTAGAAAACATGGTTTCGTTGAGATAACAAAAATCAAAAAATCAGTAAACAGCATTTTCTGTGACAGAATATTCATTCACCCATGATTTTACTTTGTTTATCTGTATTCTTTTGGGTCTAACTCACAAAATAATAGTATATATTATTTTCTAATAACTGGCTACCACTTTGTTGGAATTAGTAACTAAGAGATGAGGTGAAGAAACAAATACAGAAAGTATGAAAACAGAAGTAGTGTAAAGTAAAATAATATGTAAACTCCTATAGGTTTGATTAAGCCATCACATAAAAAGAACATACATATTTGGAGAATTTCAATTTTCCATCAATATCGTCCTGGTCATCAGTGTAAGTAGATGAGTATATGTGGTTGACTAACAAAATGAGATAAAGAAGATCCAATTATTTCTTCAGAGGAGAAAAGGATATGGCAAGAATTTACACAGTAAACTGATGTTTTGAAAAAAGATTCAACTATGTACGCTTAGCTACTGGTCACCATGGCTACATCCTGGCATTGTATTCATATTAAAATGAGAAAAATCAACATGCTGATGAGATTAGCAGTAAATAGAATAGTAGCTAATACTTAGTTTCAATTTGGAGGGTTGTTAGGAGAAGGGACAAATTGGGGGAATAGAAGAAAGAATAAAATCACAGGAAGGGGGTCTTGGGGTTATAAACAAAAGGCAATTTAAAAAGTTTGTATGCTTAACTATAAATCCAGCACACCTTTCTTTCTCTAATCTGGTATTTAAATGAATTCAGGGTTGTGTTTATCACAAGTGCTCAAACTTCCTACTCAGTAGACGTTGCTTCCTGAATTATATTCATACTATCTCTGGGATATATCTTGAACAAATTTCAGCACATTGAACATGTACAGAAGAATCACATTAGGCTATAGCATCATTGTCTCTAAACTGAAGTATTGCAGGAAATGCAATTGGTCCCTCTTTTTAATTCCACAGCCTATCCTCTTTTCTCTCTCTCTGGCTTACAGAGAGTTCCCTTTTAAAAGCTCACTCATGACATGCCATTCTTCCATTTAAAACTCTTCAGTGCCTTCTCATTGAGCACAATGAGAAGACTTTACCATGGTTTACAAGTTTTTACTTGATTTTATACCCTAAAACCTATTTGAAGTTATTCTCTGCTTCTTTCTTCATAGATGACTATACTCAAAATACAATGATATCCTTGTGGTCTTCCTCAAGGAGATGCCAACAACATACTCACCTTAATCTCTGCACTGGCTCTGAGTCTATTTATAATATTCTTTGTCAGATACATGGCTGACTATCTTATTTTATGATGGTCTCATCTTCAATAATAAATTAGCAAATAGGCTACTTGTGACTTCACTATACAAAATGGTAACTCCCCTCTGCCACTCTATTGTATTTTCCTGCTCTATATTGCTTTATCTGCACCAATCACCATTTGATACATTTAATAAATTCTACCACATTCTTTTTGCCTTATGTAGAATATAAGCTCTATCAGAATAGGAACGTTGGGTGTTTTCTTTATATCCTTATAATTTAGAACAGAACTAGCACATAGAAGACATTCAACAAATCCCCATTAAATATAAAAATAAATGTAAAAGCAAATGAATGGTTGGAGAAGTAAAGATTATTTTCCTGAAGTGGTAATGTTTCTGTTATCTAATGCTACTTAAAAATTCACACTAAAATTTGGTGTATGAAAACATTTTCTTATCTCAAAAATTGGTATGTCAGAAGTTCAAATAGGGTCATTGGTGACCACAGAAGGGTCCCGACCCTCAGGACTGCAATGGGAACCTGGAGGAGGGAGCGGGGATTGGGAGAGACAAGAGACATGAGAAATGGAGACAAGACAAAAGCTTGATCAAGTCTCGTTTATTAGGGGAATAAACCCAGTTAAAATAAAGTACAAAAACCAATCAGGGGAAAGCGTGTGAAGGCAAGACTAGTCCGCGCGCCAGAGCTCAAATAAGGAAGTGTACTTGGCCAGTCATGAAGCACCATGCAATCTAGTCTGATGTACCTGGTATTGTCTGACAGTTACGTGTGCAGGAGAGGCACGCCCCGCCAGCATCTGGCAGGCACCATCTTAGCTCAACATGTGGCGAGGCGGGGGTGTGGCCTGCCGGCTCCAGACACAGAAGTCTCCTGATGTATTTACCTGATGCATAGCCTGATCTACTGAAATGGCTTCAATTACATCTGTTTCCTTGACTAAGATAGCTAGGTGGCTTATTCAGCATGATCACCTCTGGGTATTTTGAGTGATTACATGGTGACTCTGGGCTTCAAGAGCAAGTATTCCTGCAAACAAGGAGGAAGATATATGTCCTTTTATAAACCATCCTTAGAAGTCACACAGCATTGCTTCCAACATAATATATTGGTTCAAATTTCCAAAACCAAGCCAGATTCAAGGGTAGGGTACATACACATTCAATTTTTCCAATGAAATAGGCATTCAAAGAATTTGTGACCAAGCTTAAAAACCCTCCCAGATGACTTCTGTAAACTGGCTTGTATTCTGGGCAATTTTGGTCACATGCTGCTTTAAGAGATTGACTTTATCCAAAATAGATAAATTAAGTGGTCAGAAATGGTAAAAAAGAAAAAAAGAATTATCTGATGTTGAGCTCTGATATGATAACTTTCTCCAGCACTTTACATTTACACTTTCCTATATCTCTAAAGGTTAAACTGATCTGAGCCAGTCCAAAGGTTTGGACTGAAATGGACAAGGGCTGAATGGCAGAAAGTTTTATTAATGTTTCTAAGCCTAATGAGTATGTTTGCAAACAGATTCATTCATTCCATTCAGAAATATTCCATGTTCTGTTTGAGGTTATGGGTTGTTATTTTGCTGTTAATAAGCTGGTATATTTTAAAACTGGGCTATTGTACTCATTATCATCATAATCATCATCATTATTGATACGCATTTATGTGTGAGGAATTCTTAGATGGGAAGTCAGTGGTAAGATTTGCCCATTAAGTTTCCATTCAACTTTAACAAGAAATCAGAGCATGATAAAAATCATAAAATACACTAATTCTTTTATCTTTTCATAATAATTATTCATTAAACCTTATTTAATATGAAGCCATTTTTCCTTGTACATTATTTTATAAAGATGTATATTATGATTTAAATACTCTAAATATCAAGTGTGTTTACATACAATAATGTTATGATTTAAATGTTATATAATAATTTAGTAAAATATTGATGGCTTTATATGAACAAAAGCCTGAATAAAATTATTAAGTTATGGAACCATAATTAAAATGTGAAATTTATGTTTGAAATTGAAGTACCTTTTATTTTAGCTTTGCTACTAAATTGAGAACCTTCAACTCACTTTACTTCTCTGCCAAAGTATGCCCTCTTTAAGTGAAAATAATAATCTCTTGCTCGATATTCCCCAGGGCAAAACATTGCAGTTCAAAAAATACTTCAAAATGTGAAGAGTTATGCTTTTTGGAACAAAGAGAGTACTAATGAAAGTCCACTATTGGTATTACTGTCAGGATGATGTTAAATTTTTGCTGTGGTTTGAATGTGAGGTGTCCCCCAAAAACTTACATGTGAGATAATGCAAGACGGTTCAGAGAAAAAATGATTGGGTTATAAGACTCTTAACCCAATCAGTGATTTAATCCCCTGACAGGGATTAACTGACTGGGAATTGAAATGGTAGGGTGTGGGGTGTGACTGGAGGAGGTGGGAATTGGGGCAAGGTTGTAGGTAGATATTTGTATCTGGAGAGTGGAGTCTCTCTCTCTCCCCTTCCTGGATATCATGTGAGCCTCTTCCCTCCACCACAGTCTCTCCATGATATTCAACCTCTTCTGGATCCCTGGGGGAATGGTGCTAGACTTCTATGGAATGAGACCTCTGAAACTGTGAGCCCTAAAATAAACTTTTCCTCCTCTACAATTGTGCTGGTCAGTTCTTTCAGATGCAGCAATGAAAAAACTGACTAAACCAATATTTGGTATTATTTTTATCACATGAAGGTAAACCTGGAGCCAGTGTAGTGGCACATACCTATAATCCCATTTGCTTGGGAGGCTGAGGCAGGAGGATTGCCAGTTCAAAGCCAGCCTCAGCAGCTTAGTGAGGCCCAGAGCAACATAGTGAGAACCTGTCTCAACATAAAAAACTGAAAAGGGTGGATGAGGGGCTAGGGTTGTAGCTCAGTGGTAAAGAGCTTGCTTGGCACATGTGAGTACTAGGTTCGATCCTCAGCACCACATGAAAATAAATAAATAAAACAAAGGTACTGCTACAGTTGAAAATATTTTTAATAAAAAGGGCTGTGGATTTGGCTCAGTGGTTAAGTGCTGCTGGGTTCAGTCTCATACAAAAAAAGAAAAGAAGAAAGGAAAATACTGGAACTGAATTCTTTTTTTTCTGTGTTATCTCATAAATCCAGTAAAGTAGTTATCTATTTCACATAATTATCTTCCAATAAATTTATATTTTTAATTCTGATAAATAATATAATTTTAATGGCAGAATGACTTCCTATCATTTAATCCTCTCCCATTTCATCCCACAACCCTGAACTGGCCCAGGTCAGTTTGCCCTTTAGATATGTAAGACAGTGTGGCAACAGAGAATATAAACTGATAAAGTTATCACATCAGAGCTCAACAGCAAAAACATTCATTTTTAAAAAAATTTCTGACCACCTAATTTATACTGAGTACTCATTGCTATCTAGTACTTTGATAAGTTCTCAGTGGAACTCAAAATCATTGAGCACAAATTCCATTACTGAAAACATATATGTATATCTATATATATATATATAGATATACATAGAGAGAGAGAGAGAGAGAGAGAGAGAGAGAGAGAGAGAGAGCACGTCTATCCAATCCTGATGAAATTGGGAGAATAAATAAAAAACTTCCATTATGTAAAAAAAAAAAGATTTATTTTTATGTTAATATAAGTTCATGTAGGAGGAAGGAGGGACTGTATAGAGGGAAAAGAGGGGTGGGAGGGGTGGTGGGTAAGAAAAAAAAATAACAGAATGAATCAAAAACTATTACCCTAGGTAAATGTATGTTTACACAAATGGTATGCCTCTACTTCATGTACAAACAGAGAAACAAGATGTATCCCATTTGTATATAATAAAAATAAATTTTAAAAAAAGATATTGAAACTGTCACTCTCTAGTCAATTTCTAATTTTAAATGTAGAGGTGTTCTGTTCCAAGCAGCAATCAGAGAAATAAACGAAGTTCCTATAAAATGATAACAAAACTTTATGTTATTTTCTCATGAATCTTCTCCTACTAGAGATCATATTATTATTATTTTTAAAGAGCTAAATCTCAGGAGTTCTTGATTTCCTAACTTCCTGTTTGAACCTAGGAATGGTTATATAGGCACAAGAAATGTTGAAATAAAGATCCTGAATCTTTAAAAAAATAAATAAGTTCATGTAGAAATTACCTCCCCAATTTTTGTGGGTTGAATTTTATCCCCCCAAAACATACTGAGGTCCTAACTCTCAGTACTTATAAGAGTGGCTTTATTTGGAAATAGAGTCTTTGCAGCTGTCATCAAATAAAAATGCCGTCAAAACCGACTAGGGTGGCCCCTAATCCAATGAATGCTGTCCTTATAAGAAGAGGGAAATTTGGACAGAGACATATGGAAAGAATATCATATGACAGCAGAGTCAGAGATTTGTGTGATGTATCTGCAGGCCAAGGAACACCAAGAATTAGCACTAGTCAACAGAGGGTAGAAGAAGAGAAGAATGGATCTTCCTGTACACTATAGAGGGAACATGGCCTTGCCAACACATTGGTTTTCAACTTCTGTCCTGCAGAATTGTAAAAGGATACATTATTGTTGTTTTAAACCACCTAGTCTAGCTGGTAATAACCTGTTATGGTAACCCTAGTACACGAACATATCCTCCAGTTTTTCTCTATTTAATTCTACTGTACCATATTCCTGCATTACTATTTCTAGTTTGCATTAGATTATTATTTTCTAGATACATTCATCCTTCCTAGAAGCCTACTGTTATTAATACCAACTAACATCACATCATCAAGACCCTATACTTTAAATATATTTAGTTTCCTACTGTGATACATAGGAATTTTATCCCTAAATACTTCTAGCAACTTAAACCCTTCTCAGCTACTTCTGTCCACTAAATAAATAGATTAAACAAGGCTATAAAGAATGTCATGAGAACAAGCACAAATTCACATACAGTAAACTTTAAATGCATACAGAGCCAATAACTACTTATCAAAAGGAAGTATGATCTCTGTCCTAAACAACTGTAAAGAAACCAGAGCATCTCAAATCTATTACTCAAGAGGATGTTGGTTTTGCACTTAAGAATCTAAAAGATAATTTCAGATATTCATGTTTTTCACAAAGAATAAAGAACCATTTGCCTTCAATTTACTGTGACTCTAAAATCTTACAGATGTACAAGAACAGGTACACATCTTCTACTGAAAAGGGTGGTAGAAAATAATACTATATGGACACTAGACAGCTAGAGATGGCTGTTGTTATCTAAAATGATGTTTAGGTTACACTTGTGCTCTAAAATGTGCTTTAAATGAAACAGAATTATAGACAGATGTTTTGAACATTCAACATTAAAGACTTTGGTGATTTCAACACTCTATTTGTGTGAGATAAACACTCTATTCACTGATGTATCTTCTGATGGCCTCCAAGCCATCTAGAACACTCATAGTTGACCCAGTTTTTGCAGTTGAGGTGCAGTAGGTCCTATTAAGGCAAATGAATTAATATTTTTCAAAGTTGGTATCTATTTTTACCAACTAACCACACCAGTCATCTTCAAGCACTACTATTTTAAACTTCTCTTGAATAAATTTTATGAAGATGAAATTTCGGTAACCACATATGCACAATGAATATCCATCTATTCAGCCCACTGATTATATATGCTAGAAATTAGTATTTGTAATTTTCCTTATTAATTTTTCCAAATAAAATTAGAAATAGGGATAGAAATTAGAAAGTTTTCTGGAATCAAGATAAGCATTACAAATTGATTCACATATATTCAAGTAAGTCCTTCAAAATTTCCTTGCTGTACAATATAAATGACCCTTATCATGAACCTACTGGAACAACATTTATCCATCTACTTGCATGGCATGCACATATCAATACAAACATCTTGAATATTTACAAATTGAAAAATAAATCAATTATAAGTGTTTTTATTTCAATATTTGGTCTGTGAAGTCAAAAAGTTCCCCCCAACATCCTTTCTGCTGAGAGTACCTATTACTGTATCAAAGAGCTTTACAAATTATGAGTTGTAATGCAATTGGTGGTAAAATTCATCTAGTATTTTGTAGCCAGTATTTATTTCAAAAAAGTGGAATAGCATTGGGCATTAACAGAATGGGAAAATAGTATGCATTACAAAGAGAAGGATAATTATTATTTATGAGATTTTAAATTTTTAAAAATTTATTTTCAATTGACATAATTGTGTCAACTTATGTGGTACAATGTGATGTTTAAATCTATGTATACATTATAAAAAGATTCAATCAAGCTAATTAACTTACCCTTCATCTTATCAAGTTAACATTTTGTGGTGAAAATGTTATAAATATATTTTATTTAAATACTGTATGATCTCACTTACATGTGGAATCTATATAGTTGATCCCAGAAAGAGAATAGAAAGTTGATTACTATAGACTGGATATGGAGGAAGGGATAGGGAAAGGAAGAAAAAGTTAATCAAAGGGTAAAAAGTTTCTTACTGTACTGCATGACGATCACAGTTAATAATAATACATATTTACAGACCCACCAGCCGGCCCCAGTTCGCAGGCAACTTCTCAGAGCAGGGCTAGGCAGCAAGAGGCTTCTGTGAACAGCCAGTCTCCATCCGGAGGCAGGCCCAGTCCACAGGCAGCTTCTTGGAGCAGCACTGCCCAGTGAGAGGCTTGCCTCGCACAGCCAGCCCACACCCCCAACCCAGGGGTGACCTGGACCACAGGCAGCTTCTGGGAGCAGGGCCGGCCAGCAAGAGGCTTCTGTGCACAACTAGGCTCCACCGGCCTGGGTGGTAGGCCAGACACAAGCCGAGACCATCCATGCCCCAGCCCACAGTCTAGTTCCCCTTTGGCAGACCATTGGTAAACAAGTAGAGGCCCCTCTGCCCACTAGAAGGGAATATACCCGACCTGAAGGCCACCACTGCTAGAGGGGCACTTTCTTCAGGAGCGCGGCCTTATCAAGTTCCTCTAAGACTTCAGGGTACTGAAGGTTAGGAGGTGATATACTGGAAATCTACAGGGACACTATAAGCCAATAGAGGAAATCTGCAATATCTCAGAGTCCCACTGATATCTGACCAATATGAGAAAACAAGGAAAGAAAATGTCCCAAACAAACCTAGATGCTATATCAATAAAACCCAATGACAGCACAGCAGAAGAAATGTCAGAAAGGGAGTTCAGAATGTACATAATTAAAACAATCAGGGAAGCAAACGAGGAGAAGAAAGAGCAAATGCAGGCATTGAGTGATGAGATGAAGGAGCATATGCAGGCATTAAATGATAACACCAATCAACGGTTAAAAGAGCAAATAGGGGAAGCAAAAGATCATTTCAATAAAGAGTTACAAAAAAAACCAAAAAACAGAAATCCTTGAAATGAAGGAAACAAGAAACCAAGTTAAAAACTCCATAGAAAGCAAAACAAATAGGATAGAACACCTGGAAGACAGAACCTCAGACATTGAAGAAAAAATATTCAATCTTGAAAACAAAGTTGACCAAACAGAGAAGATGGTAAGAAATCATGAACAGAATCTACAAGAACTATGGGATATCATGAAAAGGCCAAATTTAAGACTTATTGGGATTGAGGAAGGCACAGAGAAACAAACCAAAGGAATGAACAATCTCTTCAATGAAATAATACCAGAAAATTTCCCAAATCTGAAGAATGAAATGGAAAACCAAGTACAAGAGGCTTATAGGACTCCAAATATACAAAATTACAACAGATCCAAACCAAGGCACATTATAATGAAAATACCTAACATACAAAATAAATACAGAATTTTAAAGGCTGCAAGAGAAAATAATCGAATTACATTCAGGGGAAACCAATACGGGTATCAGCAGATTTTTCAATCCAGACCCTAAAAGCCAGAAGGACCTGGAACAACATTTACCAAGCCCTGAAAGAAAACGGATATCAACCAAGAATCTTATACCCAGAAAAACTTATCTTCAGATTTGACAACAAATAAAATCCTTCCATGATAAATAAAAGCTAAAAGAATTTACAAAAAGAAAGCTGGCATTACAGAACATTCTCAGAAAAATATTCCATGAGGAAGAGATAAAAAACAATGATGCAAATCAGCAACGGGAGGAACTAGCCTAAAGGAATAGCCAAATAAAGGAGAAACCAAGTCGTGTCAAAAACAAAAATGAGCAAAATGACTGGGAATACAAATCGCATCTCAATAATAACCCTGAATGCTGATGGCCTGAACTCATCAATCGAAAGACATAGACTGGCAGATTGGATTAAAAAGAAAGATCCAACAAAATGCTGCCTGCAAGAGACTCATCTCATAGAAAGAGATACCCATAGACTAAAGGTGAAAGGATGGGAAAAAACATACCATGCACATAGACACAGCAAAAAGCTGGAGCATCCATCCTCCTTTCAGATAATGTGGACTTCAAGCCAAAACTAGTCAGAAGGGATAAAGAAGGACAATTCATGCTGCTTAAAGGAAGCATAAATCAGCAAGACATAACATTCATAAATATCTATGCCCCAAACACTGGCTCATCCATGTATGTCAAACAAATCCATCTCAATTCCAGAAATCAAATAGACCACAGCACAATAATACTAGGTGATTTTAACACGCCTCTCTCACCTCTGGACAAATCTTCCAAACAAAAATTGACAAAGAAACCATAGATCTCAATAACACAATCAATAATTTAGACTTAATGGACATATATAGAATATACCATCCAACGAAGAGTGAATACACTTTCTTCTCAGCAGCATATGGATCCTTCTCTAAAATAGACTATATTTTATGCCATGAAACTAATGTTAGCAAATACAAGAAGATAGAGATACTACCTTGTATTCTATCAGATCATAATGGATTGAAATTAGAAATAAATGACAGAAAAAAAAAAAAAACAGAAACGACTCCAACACCTGGAGATTAAATAATATGCTATTATATGATGAATGGATAACAGAAGACATTAGGAGGGAAATAAAAAAATCTTAGAAATAAATGAGAACAAAGACACATCATATCAAAATCTCTGGGACACTATGAAAGCAGTACTTAGAGGAAGACTTAATTCATGGAGCGCATTCAATGAAAGAAGAAAAAAATCAACAAATAAATGACTTAATACTACAGCTCAAAGTCCTAGAAAAAGAAGAACAGATCAACACCCAAATTAGTAGAAGAGAGAAAATAGTTAAATCAGAGCTGAAATCAACGAAATTGAAACAGAAGAAAGAACAGAAAAAATTAACAAAATAAAGAGTTCGTTCTTTGAAAAAATAAACAAAATTGATAAACCTTTAGTCACACTAACGAAGTGAAGGAGAGAGAAAACTCAAATTACTAAAATTTGGAATGAACAAGGAAATATCACAACAGACATGAGGGAAAACAAAACATAATTAGAAGCTAATTTGAAAATCTATACTCCAACAAAACAGAAAATCTCAAAGACATCAGTAGGTTTCTAAAGACATATGAAATTCCTAAACAGAACCAGGAGGACATACACAATTTAAATAGATCAATTTCAAGTAATGAAATAGAAGAAGTCATCCAAAGCCTACCAACAAAGAAAAGTCCAGGAGCAGATCGTTTCTCAGCCGAGTTCTACAAAACCTTTAAAGAAGAGCTCATTCCAATACACCTCAAAGTAGTCCATGAAATAGAAAAGGAGGGAACACTCCCAAACTCATTCTATGAAGCCAATATCACTCTGATACCTAAACCAGACAGAGACACATCAAGGAACGAAAAATCAGACCAATATACTTAATGAATATTGATGCAAAAATTCTCAACAAAATTTTAGCAAATTGTATACAAAAATATATTTAAAAGATAGTGCACCATGATCAAGTGGGTTTTCTCCCAGGATGCAAGTTTGGTTCAACATCCGGAAATCAATAAATGTAATTCACCATATCAATAGACTTTTGAAAATCTATTCTCCAACAGAACAGAAAATCTCGAATCACATGATTATTGAAAGTCAAGAATCACATGATTATTTTGATAGATGCAGAAAAAGCATTTGATAAAATACAGCATCCCTTCATGCTCAAAACACTAGAAAAAATAAGGATAGTGGGAACATTCCTTAACATTGTATAGGCCATCTACACTAAGCTCACGGCCAATATCATTCTAAATGGTGAAAAATTGAAAGCATTCCCCCTAAAAACTGGAACAAGGAAGGGATGCCCTCTTTCACCACTTCTATTCAACATTGCCCTGGAAACTCCAGCCAGAGCAATTAGACAGACCAAAG
The DNA here is from genome assembly GCF_902686455.1 of Sciurus vulgaris. Classification (NCBI taxonomy): domain Eukaryota; kingdom Metazoa; phylum Chordata; class Mammalia; order Rodentia; family Sciuridae; genus Sciurus; species Sciurus vulgaris. The sequence goes on from NC_136471.1 coordinate 109,053,193, forward strand.
AAATTAAAGGGATACGAATAGGAAAAGAAGAAATCAAACTATCCTTGTTTGCTGATGACATGATTATATATTTAGAGGAAACAGAAAATTCTACCAGAAAACTTTTAGAACTCATAAGTGAATTCAGTAAAGAGGCAGGTTGCAAGATCAGTGCTCATAAATCCAACGCATTTTTATACATAAGTGATGAATCTTCAGTAAGAGAAGTTAGGAAAACTACCCCATTCACAATAGCCTTGAAAAACATAAAATACTTGGGAATCAATCTAACAAAAGAGGTGAAAACTATAAACAAACAAAACAGGTGAGAACTACAAACACTAAAGAAAGAAATTAAAGAAAACCTTAGAAGATGGAAAGATCTCCCATGATCTTGGATAGGCAGAATTAATATTTTCAAAATGGCCATACTACCTAAAGTGCTATACAGATTCAATGCAATTCCAATTAAAATCCCAATGACGTACCTTACAGAAATAGAGCAAGCAATCATGAAATTCATCTGGAAGAATAAGAAACCCAGAATAGCTAAAGTAATCCTTAGCAGGAAGAGTGAAGCAGGGGTACCACAATACCAGATCCTCAACTATGCTGCAAAGCAATAGTAACAAAAACAGCATGATATTGGCACCAAAATAGACAGGTAGATCAATGGTACAGTATAGAGGTCATGGACACAAACCAAAATAAATACAATTTTCTCATACTAGACAAAGGTGCCAAAAATATGCAATGGAGAAAAGATAGCCTGTTCAACAAATGGTGCTGGGAAAACTGGAAATCCATATGGAGCAGAATGAAACTAAACCCCTATCTCTCACCCTGCACAAAACTCAACTCAAAATGGATCGAGGACCTGGGAATCAGACCAGAGACCCTTCATCTTAGAGAAGAAAAATTAGTTTCAAGTCTTCAATGTGTCAGCTCAGGATCAGACTTCCTTAACAGGACTCCCATAGCACAAGAAATAAAAGCAAGAATCAACAACTGGGGTAGATTCAAACTAAAAAGCTTTCTCTCGGCAAAGGAAACTATCAGCAATGTGAAGAGAGAACATACAGAGTGGGAGAAAATCTTTGCCACTCATACTTCAGATAGAGTGCTGATTTCCAGAATATATAAAGAACTAAAAAAACTCTACACCAGGAATATAAATAATCCAATCAACAAATGGGCTAAGGAAATGAATAGACACTTCACAGAAGAAGATCTACAAGCAATCAACAGATACATGAAAAAATGTTCAACATCTCTAGTAATAAGAGAAATGCAAATCAAAACTACCCTAAGATTCCATCTCACCCCAATTAGAATCATGATTATCAAGAATACAAGGAACAATAGGTGTTGGAGAGGATGTGGGGAAAAAGGTACACTCATACATTGCTGGTGGGGTTGCAATTAGTGCAGCCACTCTGAAAAGCAGTGTGGAGATTCCTCAGAAAGCTTGGAATGGAACCACCATTTGACCCAGCTATCCCACTCCTGGGCCTATACCCAAAGGACTTAAAATCAGCATACTACAGAGATACAGCCACATCAATGTTCATAGCTACTCAATTCACAATAGCCAGATTGTGGAACCAACCTATATTTCCTTGAATTGATGAATGCATATAGAAACTGTGGTATATATATACAATGGAATATTACTCAGCCATAAAGAATAATACAATTATGGCATTTGCAGGCAAATGGATGAAATTGGAGAATATCATGCTATGTGAGATAAGCCAATCTCAAAAAACCAAAGGACGAATGAACTCGGTGATAAGCGGATGATGACACATAATGGGGGGTGTGAGGGGGGCAAGAATAGAGGAAGGAGGGGCTGTATAGAGGGAAAAGAGGGGTGGGTGGGATGGGGGGATGGAAAAAATAACAGAATGAATCAAACATCATTACCCTATGTAAATATATGATTACACAAATGGTATGCCTTTACTCCATGTACAGAGAAACAACATATATCCCATTTGTTTACATTTAAAATAAATTTTAAAATATGGAAATACATAGAAAAAAATACATATTTAAAAAATTTTTCATAAAACTTTTAATTCAATTTTTGTATATCTATGTTTATGTGTTGTATTTTATATGCATGTGCAATTCAATATATTTCCTACACTAGGGCATAGAAATACTTGAAACTTTCTTAAGTCCACAGTAGTACCTTGAAAACTAACAAAGGATATTATCATGTATAATCCTTAACAAAAAAATATTAAACACTTATCAATTGGACTCCACGTAATGAGTTCCCTTTTAGTTAGGAACATTATTCTGAATTGCAGTACTATCAGATTCATTTTAAATTCATATCTGCATTAATACAATAAAGAAAAAAATGGCATATACTCTATACTGCTTATACTCTCCCAATCTAATAATTGTGCATGTTTGTTTGAAATTTAGTAAGTATTCTGTCTAAAATGAAATTATTTCTTTCAATAGTTTTGCTTTTAAGCACTTATTCGTTAGTAAATCCTTTCATATTTAAATTTGGATTATAAAAAATCATTTAGTTAATAAAATTATGAATGAGTCCAAATCCAAAGTTTTGAGTATATGATAATCTTTCATAATATCTACAAAAATACTTTTTACTATAGATCATGATCTGACTTTCATCCTTTTTAATAATGTGGCTAAAATAAATGTACATCTCTTCTTGGTAGGATGCCATGATCTCTTTACTGTCAGGATTTCTGGAAGCATACAGTTGAGGGATTTCTCAAATATTATTGAATTATAAACCTAAGAGAAGAATCAATGCATAAATGTGATTAAGACCACTTTGGATCTAAAGAAGGATATGATACTTGAATTAAACTTATGAGAGGCATAGTGGTTCTCACTGGACTTCTTGAACCTTCTTCATGAATTATTCTTCTTGTTAACCATTTTAAAACACAAGTAAAATCATGCCATCATCCTTGGTTCTTTGCTGCTCCATGCTATCCCAAATTTGGAAGCCTTCAATGGCTTCTTAGTATTTTTAGGATATCAAAATTTTCCTTAGTTTTGTGCTTTGGTGCCTTTTGGTTGGACCCTGAATATGTTCCTAGCCACATCTCCTTCCATTCCAATTCTTATTTCACACCTTTCTTTTCAGTTCCAATGGACTCCTTTCAATCTTTCTTAATGCCATGGAACAGACTGTGATAAATCCTCAGTCCTACTCTCCAGTCAGGGAGATGTTTTTTCATGTTATCCCTACATCTTACATTATTTTCTGTTTCATTCATTCTTTTATCCACTGACCCACCCATTTGTTCATCCACATATCTGTTCAACACTTTATAAGTCATCTATGTAATAGTGAAAGTGATAGTTAACAGAGATTGTGTAGAGGTGACAAAATTATTTCTCATACAAAGTTCAAGGTAAACAGAAAATTATCATGTAAGTAAAATATGTAGTATGTCAGAGGTAGTTAATTTTATGGAGAAACATGGGGAATGCTGGATAATGAGGATGATAAATACGTTTAATGTAGGAAGATTATTGATGACCCAACAAGACGATGATAAGCATCTCAAGAGGTACAGGAAAACCACAAGAAGTTATGAAAAGGGACATGTCTTATTGGCAAAAAAAGCAAGTATATGATGAGAGTGCTTTAGAAACTTCAAGAAGATCAATTTAGCTGGTCTGGGTGACAATGAAATTAGTAGAAGATGAACAGAGAAAGAGAGAAGATAAGGGCTGAGTATGTCATTCTTACAGGTAACAGTATGCACTTACAAATCTTTCATATAGAATGAAATGGGAGTCCCATTTCACATTTTGAGTAGAGATCTTCATTAGTCTTACATTTTAAATTAATTAGCTTATTAAAATTTTGTTATCTGTAGAAGGGAGCCTTCTGATTGCTGTTTTCTGATTAGTCTGTAGTGATTGAAGCATGGAACTCCACAATACCTTTCAAAACTTTTGGTTGATACACTGTAAGGATATTTTACATTTGTATTCAGTATATACAAATATGCATGCGTGCATGTATGAATAGACATATATATACATGCTTTTGATAATTAGGGCTGCAATAAAAGTTTCAGAAAAAGAAAACTATGTATTGTGCAGTTCCATATTTTCTAATATATTCTATGGTGTTGTTTGTGAGTCAATAATGGATCATAATCCAGTGCCAAACACATAGGTGTACAGGCAATAATTCAGGAGAATGCTGGTGATTTGAATCAGAAACAGATATGGAGGTAGGGAGATGTAGTAGTATTCTGGATGGATTCAAAGGGGAAGTGTTAAACAAAAAGTGAGAATTGGAAAATGACATTGTTTTATAGTATAAAAATTAGAATATTGGTTGGGCTGGGGACATAGCTCATTTGGTAGAGTGTTTGCCTCGCATACAAAAGGTCCTGGGTTCAATCCCCAGCTCCACACACACACACACACACAAAATAGAATATTGGTGATATTTTTCACAATGATGTAGAAGGCATGTGGAAGAGCAGATCTGGTAGAAATAGGTAGGAAAGACAAAGAGCTATTTCATATATATATATATATATATATATATATATATATATACACACACACACACACACATATATATATACATATATACATACACCTTGTTTGAAATATGTATTTTGTATTTATAGGGAAACAATTGGCTTTAAGAGACAGGACTTCAGAAAAGGAATCATTCAGTTAGTTAATCCTTATAACATATCAAATGAATCATGTCTTCCCTGCCTTCCCTAAAGATTCCAACTGTGGCTTTTAATGGCACTGGAGCAGGATATATCTACCCTTGACAGAGCTGCAAGTTTATATCCATGTAATTATTTGATCAATACTTTCCTACCTCTCCTGAAGAATGGGAAAGTTCCATTAGGATAAGAAAATTTACTTAACATTGTTATTAGCCCACTGCCAAGGATCTACCACATACTCAAAATCCTTATTGCATACAAACACCCAAACAGAAATAAACAGGCTGGAATGAAATATTGGACAAAGCAGCCTCAATATCAGTGTGATAAATCATTTCTATCTGTTTATGCTGATTTAACTCATTGTGAGGTGAGATCACAGTATTTGAGGGTGTAGTATTTTATGAGGCATGGCTATAGTAACAAAGTTAGCAGGAGAAGGGGGTAGTAGGAAATAAGGTCTATAAAAGAGTGATATTGATTCAAATGTGAAGCCTTGGTGACTGGCTCAATGATTTGAATGTGGCTAAAGTGATGGTTTATGTACAAGGTTAGGTCATTCAAGGTGATATAGATTCTCCCAGTCTTCCTCTTCTTTGACCATTACCTTGGACCTCAACCACTTTGTTGAGAGGAAAACAAAAAGCTCCACAGAAAGGCCACATGTAAGTGTTCTGACCACAAACCCAGTAAAAATTGCAGCTGACAGTATCAACTACCGAACACACAAATGAGGAAGTAATGATTCCTTAGATGATTCCAATTCTCAGCCCTTGAGCAGCTAAGATACCATGTAGAAAAATGATCATTTGTTCATTTCAAATCCTGCCCAAATTTACAGATTCAAGAATAAAATAAAGGCTATCATAGATTTAAGCCACTACATGTTGAGGTAGTTTATTATGTAGTAAAATATTTCCAGAAAAATAGGTAAATCAGAAACTTTAATTTACCCAATAGAGATATGAAAATTAATGAAATAATATATGAGAGTAATTTATAAATCATAAAGTACTATATAAATGTAAAGAATTATTAGTGAGTTGTTTCTATTGAAATTACAATACACAGCACGCACAAGGGACACACATAAGTATGTGATAGGTGTCATAAGAATTGTTTTTAAAAGGTTCTATAATAAAGTCAACAGGGGGGCTGAGAAGTGGCACATACCTTCAACCCCAGTGACTCCAGAAGCTGAGGTAGCAAGATCCTAAATTGGAGGTCATGCTGGGTAACATAGTGAGACACTGTCACATTAAAAACAAATTAAAGGTTTGGGGATGTAACTAAGTGGTAGAATGTACCTGGGTTCAAGCCCCAGTGCCAGGGGGAGGGGGAAGAAACTAAATCAGGAGAGAAATTCTACATATGATCAAAATGATGTATGAGAGTTCATAAAACTAATATATATTTCTCTGAATTACATACATATCTTTGGATTTATATTCAATTAGTCTATCTACACATGATTAAAAACTGGACAAATTTGATGTGACCTGAAGTGAGGTCATTCCAACATAGGGAAATTAGCCTCTGAACATCTATAGAGAATTAATTCCATCATGTGTTTTTATATATAGAAGTTTCCAGCCTCAACATTTCCCCTTTTCTTTCCTTTTTTTCCCCCTCTTTATCACCTACCCATTTCCCTACTGATAGTATTGCTTCCCAAGTAAATTGTATGCTTCAAATTCCTGTCTCAGGAGCTATCTGAATTATAGCAATGTCACTCATTGTCTGTGTGACAATAAAAATTCTGGATTTCATTTTATCAACAGACTGGAGTAAGTTACTTAGTACCTAATTCCACCAGCAGTTCTAAAACTATAATTGTTTGGAGATAGAGTTTTTTCAGAAATTATCAGATGTACAGCCATGCCTGATTAGATAACTGAGAAAGAAGAGTTAAATTCTCTTTTTTGATGATTATAAAGTCAAAGCCCAGCCAAGAAAACAACAGAAGGAAGCATACTAGTTTGAGTAAAAATTTGAGGCCAAATTACTAATCCAAAAATTAGAGCTGGAGACAACAGTGATCTCTTCAAAGGCCTACTTAAATAAGAAATAAATGTGACATAAGCCAAGTGTAGAAAGAACTGTCTATCATTCGTTTTTATCTCAAGGGGAGGCCAAAAAGAACAATCACCAGCTTCTTCTACAAATTGATCCATTTTGCAAAATTTGATTGAGTTCTGCCCAAATCTGCTTCTTGACCACACTGAGCTTCAATTTTTTCTATGTGACAGATTGTATTCCCAAGAATTTTGACAGCAATATATTCAGTTCTGTATGTTCTTCCAAAACCTGGGACTGGGCTGGGGCGATAGCTCAGCTGGTAGAGTGCTTGCTCGCAAGCACAAGGCCCTGAGTTCGATCCCCAGTACCGCAAAAAAAAAAAAAAAAAAAAAAAAAAAAAAAAAAAAAAAAAAAAAAAAACCTGGAACTACCCAATTAAGAAGTATAGTTTCTTTGTCTTGCACTACCTCTAGGAAGTGCCACAATGGTAATGAGGATGAGGAAAATTAACCTCCTTGTAAGATTCAACCTAGGAAACTGATCCTGACCAACAAAGAATATTAGAGCATTTCTGATAGTTAACAAAAAAAAGTTTAATGGCTAAGCTTTAGTTTTGTTTTGACAGATCCTCCACACAAGGCAACAGTCCCTCTTTCTTAACACTCACCCATTCTGAGGACACACCAGAAGATAAGAGAATGCTTAAATTTAGATCATTCTAGTAGTCAAAAATTTCAAAGAGATCCCTAAAAAAATAAGTTTGGAAAGAACAAGAAAATGTTGTGATTCAAATTATCCTTGATTGTGTTGAAAATGTTTCTAAGAAAAATTTGCAGAACCCATGACAGCAATCTAAAAATAAAAACTAAACTTCCAGTCTCCTAGGGAAAAATGCTTTCTTTGCATCCCTAAAATACATATATTTCTAACTATGTTTTCTAAAATATATCTGTAAAGAGAAAAATAACAGATAGCCATGTTGATTCATGAAAGTTCTCTCATGCAATCAATGGATACTATATAAAGTGATGACACAACCTGAAATGTACATCTAAAATATCATTCAGCTTTATCTCCTTAAAGAAAACCACATGAAAATCCATAGCATACAAATGTGTGTAACAAATATGTGCTTATATGTGAGAATTTCTAGGATGCAATGATCCATTCATAAAGTGGTAGTGTTTCAATTAATTATGCCATGTTGTTGATATTCTATTTGGATTGTTCCAAAAATAAATGATGTTGCTGGTAATCTGAAACCCTTTGAACTGATATTATTTGAATTTCTTTTATTTTCCTAGTTACAAATTCATTCTTTTACAGAATTCTGCAGGAATCTGTGGAGTCCCTTTATTTAGGACAATATTCTAGGTGAAAAATACCTGAAATTTCTATGAGCCAGTTAAGGAGTCACCTTAGATGTAACTGGTTCCAGTACAGAGAGGTGTGCTAACCTCCTTAACTTCAAAGTTTGTGAATAAGAAAATGTTAATAAATCTATTTTTCATATTTGTTGAAATAAATAGAGCAATGTAGATTTAGATTAAGGAAGATTATAACAGTTTCCTTTGCATTGCTTGATCATCTTCACCAGACAGTTTCTAGGCAGACTTCAAACTAACTTTTGAAGATGTTTTTAATAGAATAAAATAATGAGCAATATTTCTAGCCACCCACTCTCTCAACTTTTAGAAGCTTAAGCAGCTCAGAGCCACATAAAATCCTGCTTCCCTTTTAAAATGTCATATTTTTCCTTTTGTGTGTTCATATGCATGTTTTCCTACAGTTGCTTATTCAAACCACATACATACTCTATATAGGGTTTTAACTTTTCCAGTGAGAGCAAAAATATTTAGCTTGAATTTTTATATAAAATATTTCAGACATATGTCAAAATATTTACAGGTAATTTTAGTCCACCCTCACTTTAAAAATGGACATTTACATGGAAATATTTAAAGAAAATATATAAATCATAAATGTACAACTTTTAAAATTCATACAAAATTAACAATGAGCATATTTATCATTCAGATCAAGAAATAATTATTACAAGAATCTTGGAAGCTTCCCTGTTGCCTGGTCCCAATAATTTCTCCCCTCCAACTATAATGATTTTTGTCATCTATTACCATAAAATAGATTAACCTGCTTTTTGAAATATTTATTTTTAATTGGCACATGATTGTTTAGGTGGTATAATGTGATATTTTAATACTTGCATACATTATAGAATGACCAAATCAGGCTAATTAGCATATCAAATCACCTCTTAATTTTAAAATTCATTTATCCATTGATGGATACATAAGTTCATTCCATATCTTGGCTATTGTGAATAATGCTGCAGTGAATATATGAGAGCAGAAAATTATGAGCATCATGCAGTATGCACAGTTTTTCCTTCAGTACACTTCGTCAATGGTTTTTCAAGACAGTTGTGTCAATTTTCACTCCCATAAGCAGTGGAGTAAAGCTGCAATCACACCATAGTTTCATCAATATTTAATATTTTCAGTTTTCCTGCTCTTTTATCTTGATTGTTGCCATTATAATGGGTGTGAAACTGTCTTGCATTGTGGTTTTAGTTTAACTCCTTGATACTTTTAAATGCTTTAAATGTTAAAAATCCTTTCATATTTTGTTGACCATTCTGATATCTTCTTTGGTGAAATATCTTTAAAATCTTTTGTTCATCTTGTTAAAACTTGTTTTCTCTTTTATTAATTTGTATGATTATTTTATTTTGAATAGGAGTATTTTTTTACATATACACATAACATTTCCCACTCTGTGATATATATTTCAAGTCTTTTACTGGGGTCTTCTGATGAATAAAATTTCATGTTTTAATTAAGTCAATATTTTCCTTTAAATTAGTGCTTTTTTGTTGTTATAAAAAATGTGTGTACAAAGGTCATGAAGCTATTCTCTTATGTCATATCCTGAAAGCTTTGTTTTTATTTTCAGAGTTTTTCCATTGAAGTCTCAAATCTAATCTCCAATTTGCTCCATGTAATTTATTGGAAGACAGTTTGTTCATTAATGACCTACAGTACCATATTTATCAAAATCCAGATGACCATATATGTGTGAGTCTATTAGATTCTCAGTGCTATTCCATTGGTCTATTTGTCTATACTTACACCAAGACCACACTGCTTGAATTAACTTGTAAAATCTGTTAGAATAAATCTTCCAACTTAATTCTTTTAAAGATTGTCTTGGTTATGTTTGCCTTTTATATGCCCACATATAAATTTTAGAGTTCACCCCCCCCACACACACACACATACACATATAAACACACCTCATGGTAGTAAGTAGGATTTCATTGATCTGCAGATCAATTTGGGAAATTGACATCTTTATAACTTTGAATCTGCCAATCCATGAGCATGATATATTCCTCATTTATATAAGTTTTCTTTAATTCCTCTTACTCATTGGATTGTTTCTTCTTAGATGTCTCATTTTATTTTATATATTTATTTATAAGTATTTGATGTTTATAATATAGTGCTATATATATTATACATGATTAGATGTGGAGTTTGCTGTACATTATTTAGATATATTTTATCACATTAAGGAAATTCTCTTCCATTCCTCGAAAGAGAATGACAAAGATTTAACTTTTTTTCCAATGCCTTTTTCTGCATTTATTTTTATCTGTCATGTTTTAATGTGATGAATCATACTGATTGGTTTTCAAATGTTAAAATGAACCTTTCTTTGCAAAAAACACTCAGCTTTGTTTTGATATGATATAGCTTTAATATAGTGCTGTACTTGTATAGACAATATCTTGTGTAGGGTAGAAATCATACTTTTAAAATAGCTTCTAGTGGTTGGAGTTGTGGCTCCAACCATAGTGCTAGAATACTTGCCTACCATGTGTGAGGCACTGGGTTCGATTCTCAGCACCACATATAAATAAATGAATAAAATAAAAGTCCATCAACATCTAAAAATGTTTAAAATAAAATAAAATAGCTTCTAAATATTACATTGTTTGGTATAATTGCTTCAATTATTTCTCCATTAAGAGACATTTAGACTGTTTTCAGTGAATGTGTTCTCTTAAATAAAGCTCTAGTAAACTATCATAAATATATAAATATATATATCCTTACATATTTTATTTCTGTAGATAGATTTTTAAAGAGAAATGGATCAGCAAAATATTTTGTTCATTTTAATAGTAATTACCAGTTATATTCTTAAAATGTATCAATATTTTACCAGTAAGGAATATGAATGTTTTTTTCTCATACTCTGTCCAGCACTGAATGTTAATGTGTGCGTTTTCTCTTTTAGCTAGCAGGTGGAAAAAAATGATTTTTTATTTGCCTTTTTCTATTGTAGGACACTTAGTTATCTGTTCATGACTCTATTGTTTATTTACACGCCATTTTTGGGAATTTTCTGTTCAGGTTATATATTCTTTTTTTTTCTAGTGTAATTTTTGTCTTTTTCAAATCATTTCTGAAGACTTTAAAAATAGAGACAGTAAGTCTTTTGATAGATATTTTTAAACACTTTTCTCTATTTTCTTTTTACTCTATTATGTCTTTACAGAAATTTTTACTTCTTATATATTTGAAAGTGTCAACTTTTTCCTTAAAGTTATCTGGGATTAGTGTTTGGTTTAAGAATGGTGCTGGGAAAACTGGAAATCCATATGTAGTAGAATGAAATTTAACTCCTGTTGCCCTGCACAAAACTCAACTCAAAGTGAATCAAAGACCTAGGAATTAGTCAAGAAACCCTGCAAATTTAGAAAATGTAGGCCCAACACTCCAATATGTTGGCTCAGGAACTGATTTCCTTAACAAGACTTCTAAAGTACAAAAAGTAAAATCAAGAATCAATAAATGGGGTAATCTCAGCGGTTCGGGAGGCTGAGGCAGAAGGATCGTGACTTCAAAGCCAGGTTCCACAAAAGCGAGGCGCTAAGCAACTCAGTGAGACCCTGTCTCTAAATAAAATACAAAATAGGGCTAGGGATGTGGCTCAGTGGTCTAGTGCCCCTGACTTTGATCCCTGGTACCCCCCCCCCAAAGAATCAATAAATGGGATGACATCAAACTAAAAAGCTTCTTCACAGTGAAGGAAACAATCAAGAGTGTGATGAGAAAGCCTGTGAAATGGGAGAAAATCTTTGACATTTTCACATGAGATAGGGTATAAAATTCCAGGATCTACAAAGAACTCAAAAAGCTTAACACAGAAAAAACAAATAACCCAATCAATAAATGGGCAAAGAAAATGAACAGACATTTCTCAAAAGAAATAGGAACTGTCAACAAATGTATGAAAAAACGTTCAACATCTATAGCAATTACAGAAATGCAAATTAAAACTACTCTGAGATTTCATCTTATTCCAGTCAGAATGGCAATTATTAAGACTATATAGTTTATGTTAAGGAACTCTAACTTTATTAAAAAAAACATAACAATTAAATATTGGTTCTTGATGACTGAATTGAAATGTCATATTTTGTGCATTTTTATTGGCTAAATCTGCTTCTAGATGCTATTCTGCTGCACCATTTTGTCTGTTCCATGTCCATAGCACACTCCTCTGATTAGAGTATTGTGATAATACAAAATGTCAGAAACATTGTAGTTTTAAAAAAAAATTCTAAATAATAATTTTCATACTTATTTTTCTCTTAAATAGGAGCTGTGCCATAAGTCTAAACATTTCCTACTTCATGCATTTGTTGGAACTGATGTCTAAAAAATGTCTCTCAGGAAACCTAACAGGTTTGCCTGTAAACAACAGATTTTCAATAGGCATAACCTCTTTGAATGAAGCCAATTGAGAGGTATCTGTTTGATAATCCATCGTGAGAGACACCCTAAGTTTATTTTAAAGAGAATTCTGCAGTTAGGCCTACTTAGTTTTTCTCAAAATAAAGTATCCATTGGTGTACAAAAGGTCAATCTGACAATAGAAAACAGGACAGCAAACGTATGTTTTTAATCTGTCTTGATGAAGGCACCAAATTGATTGTGCATAGGCCCTTTAAACACAATGTAAAAAACACCAAGTTTGAAAAGAACTTGGTTGCTCTTTGCAATCAACTGGAAGATTGTGAGAATCCTGATGCCCAGGTGAGAGCCCAGAACAATTAGTTAGTATCTCTGGGGGTTGAAAATCAGGCATTACTGTTTTCCAAACCTCTCCAGATGATTTCAATGTGTAGCCATATTTGAGAACAAGTGTTATCAAAAAGGATAAGAACCTATTCTGAATGAAAGTGAAGAAAAGAAAATCTTTAGCTATTTTGAGGTGCCTTGCCAAGTTTTTCTTGTAAAGTTAACTTTTCTTCATTAAATGATAGATAAGATTCAATGTTACTGGGCTACTGTTGAAGTGTAGGATAAGGTGTGTGTGTAGGGGGGAGGAGTTAGGATACTAACCAAATGAAAGTCACTTCGAAATTTTTAGAAAATAAAGTCATATGAGCTGTTTATAGTCCAATCTAATTCTAGACTCAGTGGTGGGAGGAAGGGATGGAGGAGGCAGAGTGAATATACACACAGAAAGAAGAGTGGGTAGCTTTGGTGAAATCGCCTGATAAAATTAATTGTCTTTAGCCTATATCACCCATGTCAGGCCAATGCATTCACCTCAGGACACAAAAATGGGGTATCCACATGCATGTGACCCAGGTAGCTAAAGAGAGTGACCCTCCTCCCCAGTGTAGTCATCTTATAAGTGGCAATGCTAAATCATTCATGACCTCATGTGCTGCTTTTGGCAAGCGGCTTCCTAATTGCTCCTGGTTTTGCATTGATTCTGCGCAGCGTGGAAAAGCAAGTCTCCAACTTGCTTGTGGATTTATTGACCACCGTGTCCCTCCTAAGCTTTCACCTTCCAGGCCTTGCCCATTCTATTTTAGAGCCAGGAGCTGAGAACAGCACCTGTTTCCTCGTCTCTAAAGATGGGCTGGGCATTTTGACGGCGTCCTCTTTCAACCAACCCACGCCAAGGTGTCCGTGTTTCTGTGTTTATCAGCTCACCATCCCGCCCCCCGCATCCCCATATCCGTGGCTGAGGGCTTGGGGAGGAGGGAAATCCGCCCTCAGACACACTAGATCCTCAGCGAGCTACCTGATTTGGAGAGCGTCAGGCGGACCACGAGAACCCACCTGCCTCCCAAAGTTTGGGACGTGGGGAAGCCGGGGCACCTAACGTGTGGCTATGGCTCAGCGGAGGGGTCTGGTGGAGACCCGGGAAGATGCAGCTGGGGACGGAATCACAGACGTCATCAAGAGCCGCGCTGGTAGGACCCCCCGCAGTCTTGCTTTTTCATGTGGGCGTTATAAAGGAGGATACCCTGCTACTTTCTGTGGAGGCTGTGCCCTGGAAGTTGGTTCAGGGTTGAGGAAAGTTGTGTGGCGCTGAGCGGAGGAGCAGCAGGGGACTAGCATTGCGCCCCCATGCGTGGGGAGGGCGGGGAACCACGCAGGGCGCAGCTAAGGGAGGAAAGGGTGCAGCTCTCAGGGAACGCAGAACCTCAAGTTTTTCCTCGGGGGCGATGTGGATGGGAAGAATTTTTTTAAGTCATGATATACCGATTTTATTATGAGATGGTATTTTGTTTTAAATAGTAAACACAAACGAATGAGCAGGTTGATAATAAAAGAAGTATTGTGGTAGCCTTAGGCTAGGAGACATGGCGAGGTGTGAGGAGAGCAAGCCCTGCCAAGGGTGTGGTCCAGCGCACAGTTGAGAAATCTGAGAAAGTTTTAACTCCGCTCCTAGCTGTGCTGAAGGAAAATGTCAGAGGGGTACACAGGAAAGCTTGCATGCCTGGAGCTGAGCTACACAATTTAAAAATTACAATAGAGCAGTTGGGAGTGAAAAGTCTAAGGTTTTGGAGCGCTTCTTCATTCTCTCCCCAACCCCCCCTCCTTGCCGCCGTGCACATGTAAATTTCATTTGTAATAAATCTTCTGGTGCTTGGTAGTCTGGCCTACATATGCAAACGCTTGTAAACCCGGATAGGTCTTTAAAGCTGTAAATGGAAGCAGCTGTTAAGCTTTCCCCAAGGATGAAGTTTCAGCTGTCTGAATCTGCTCCTCTGGCCCTTGGAAATGCACCAAATTGCGGACAGAAAAATAACAGATCCCCAGATTTCTCTGTGTACATTTCTGTATGCTGAAGCAGACAGAGATGTGAAGTCACTGTCGATGTGTTTTTCTGAAGTGAAGTTAAAGGAAAGATCACAGGAGAAAACATAACATAGAATTTGGGTATAAAAGTACAGACGAGTTAAGAGTTCAGAAGATAATGGAGCAGAATATCTCCTGAACTTCAGTAAGATCTTGTACTTATAAGTAGTACAAATTGGTTATGATACCTGTAAGTCACCAAACAATGATGCCTCTGACAATAAGCTATAACTATCTGAAATATGCACAAGAATATCTAGTATAAATCTGTTAGAGTATTTTTTGTAAAAAAAAAAAAAAAAAAGTCAATATAGGAATGAATTTTACCAACTAATTCTATATGCCATTATGCCACTCTCAAACTTGCCACTGCATAGGGGAGGAAAGGATGCACATATCTTCTTAAAACTAGATTCACGTAAGTTTGTGTTTCAAAAATAGGTAGTTTATTTCCATCCCTGAAGAAAATACAGTTTACCCTTACGTTACATTGGATTATATTTGATGTTACTGTTTAGAATCACTTTAAGAATGCAGTGTTTGACTTGTTTTCATCTCTGAAATTAAGCTTTTATTTGAAATCTAATTCAGGTGAGATGAGGGACAAGCCCAACACGTTATCAGATTTTCAAGTTTTGCCTTTATCTTTCCCATATGCCCATTCCCTTATGGGTTTACAAACCTTTAAGCAAAATACAAACATATTTACTTTGAATATCTAAGTTTCTGGACTTCTACAAAATTAAGACTTTTATATTTTTCCTATTTATTTAGTTAATTATGAAGCTTAAGGGGTAGCTACTATTAATAAATACTTTTTGTAGCCAGTTGCTGTGCATGGAAAAAAGTGCAATTTGGCTGGGCTAACAGTGATGAAAGAAAAAGAAAACATAAGAACATTTTGTTATGCTGGCAATACTTTTTCATTAATTTTCATTGTCCCTCTTTCACACTATCATTATACATTGTTTCTAGCCTCAGAAAAATGGAAAGGGACATTTGAGAGTATGTTACTACAATTCTTTGAAGGATGAAAATAATTTCATAGGTTTATATTTTAGTTGCACTAATGTTGCTTACATTATAACATCATTTTTAATAAAACTGAGGAAACAAAGATGATTATGTTATACATGGATAATACAAGTGAATGCTTCATTAGGTTGATTTTTATACAGTGGACTTGCTTCATCATTTCATGAAAAGTCACAGCGTAGAACTTTGACTATTATTATTTTTCTTGTTACACCAGCATATTCTTAACTCATTTCCTCAAGGGCCAATGCTTGTGATTATGGTTTACATACATGACCTCAATAATTATAATATGAGTACTACCCACGGGAAGCCCTGTACCTTTGGTGAAAACTGATCTATTGTTACAAAATAAGTATACCAAAATGATCTTTCAGTCTTTCAGACATACATTTCAAATATATGAAACATGGTTTCTCAATGTTCAGAAGCATTTCAATACACTGTATTTTCAATGGTCTTTTTTTGTTTTCATGCAGCAAATATGGGCAGTTGATCTCCTATTGATTGGTTATGTTTTCCTGTACTTGGGAATATCCCAGTGTAACATAAAGAGGCTCATGCTGATAATCTTTTTAAGTCGGATTTAACCAGCTCACATTGCTCTTAAGATACTTCTGTGGTTTCTGTTTGTCATTTCCTGACACACCTTTAGATGTTTTACTGGCACAGGATAATGCAAAAATAGTTAAGTGTACATATGAATTTATATCATGTAATTTTTTAACCTGTTGAACATGGAAATAAATTCATGTTTTTTTCTGTCAGAAGAAAACCAGTTAAGGAGTTTTATTCCCCCTTAAAAATGAATGAAAAGTTTACTGATCTGATCTTAGAGTGTGCAATAACAAAGATATTTCTGGTGACCAATTTTGCCTTGATAGAGTCCATATTTTATTCCAAATTCTAGCAATAAAAGATTACTATATCAAAAGTTTTAAAGAATTTATTTTAATCAAACATAATAATGAGTCTAATTTAAAGAATAATATTGAACTATTTTAAAATGCACTAAACTTTTTAGTTTTTTAAATATTCTTAGAGCAAAAATACAATGTAATTGAACTTATTTTTTTTTCAGTTTGAGCTAATGATCTTAAATTATACCCCTAGAGTTATTCTTCCAATAATAGATATTCTCAGAATAAACCAGATATCAAATTATAAAATATGATGGGAATTTTCCAAGGAGACAATATCAATAAGAAATCACATTTTGAATAAGCATTCTTTCAGAAGTGCCAATTATTTTATTTGGAAATATTTTCTTACTAGACCATTCAGAATCTAAAGAGTCATTCTAGTAATGAAACTTGTACTTTTCCCACCCCAGAAAAATATATGATCATTTCCCGTGGAAGGAGTGGGGTAGTTCATTATGCATGTTTATAGAAAGACAAGTGTTGGTGCTTAAATAAAAATTTGAAAGTTAGATTTTGCTTTGCTACAAGGTGAAGATTTCCTTTCCATACAGTCTTTGCTAAGGAAATTGTAGGAAATACTCTACATAGATAATGGATACAAAAGTATGTTGTACTATATTTAGTTTTACCTTGGTTCAGGCAATCTGTTATGACAATAGTCCTATTGCAAGAATAGTTTGACCTAAGAACTACAGGAATAGAGACTCTTCCATTATTTTCATTCTGAAATACAGGTACAGTCATGGATATTTATGGGAGCTAAACATGTTTTCATGCAAGTTATTTAACATTATATCAACATTGTTCTCAAATTTCAGTATTAAATTTTCTCTCATATCGAATTAGATTCTATTCTTTCCTCCAAGGAGATACTCAGAAATCATACATATTAAATTAATGAGTGCATTGGGCTTGAGACTGAGTACAACTTCTACATAAAGTTTTGCATAAAATATGATAGCTGCTTCCAATTCAATAAATTTAGTCAATTTATTTTGACATTCAGTAATTCTGCACTCTAAGATTTTCTCTGTAGACACTTTGTTTTCTATTACAATGATATTGAAAGAATCATTAAGGCACTTGATAGTTTTGTAAAAGTGTAGTTAGTTATTAGAGGATTATTCATAGGTGTGCTGGAGCTGGTTAGCATTGGCCCATGAAATCCAACTGTGTGACACTACTCCCAACTTCACATTCTGTGGCCTCATGTTGGTATATTGAAATTACTATGGTAAGATTTTTTTGTACCACAAAATTGGCAAATGCTGCCAGTTACGATTTTTTCTTAATTTTTTTTTCATTTTTTGAGAGCTAGTTATTAAATATTTACTAGTACAACAATGGCAGTATTAATGATGGGAGAAGTACAAACTTGAAAAACTCATTATGTTGATGTTCTATTTAAATTATGCATGTATTCACTACAACTAACAATAACCATTGCCTCAACAAATTTAACATAACAAGAAATCTGGTGGTAGGACTCTTTTTGTCACTAATTTGACATCTCAGCAATATCAGAGCTGGTGTCTTCATGATTCTTTTGACTTTTTCCTTCTGATTGCAGTTAGATAGGTACTGTTCATGTACCTACTGCTTTAAGGCCAGGAAAGCCACTTAGTTGCATGTATTCTGGAATCTCTTCAACTGACTGAAGCTTATTTCTAATGGTAAGGACTGAGTCATGTGTCTTTCTTTAGGTGCAAGGGATGTTGTGATTGTGAATATTTAACACTTCCAGCCTCTATATGAATTTTGGTAAGGAACAAGATAGGTGAGGAAATGGTATTAAAATGGCCAGCCATCCAAACTTGTTTACTTTATTTGCTTTAGTGTTGAACTTTGTCATGGTAAGGTGTAGAGTGCTTCTTAAAATGCCTTAGTTGTTCCTGTGTATGCAATCATAAATTTATATCTGGCTTGTATCATGAATTATTTTCATTTCAATTAAAACAGCTGAAGCCCATAATGGCACATGGACTTAAATTTAATAGCCCTGACTCTGTGTCCCTAGTACATGGACGTGAAATCACTCTCGGAATTCTTTCAGTGAAACCTGACCTGTCTAATGCCTTGAAACTGACATACTATTTTGAGAATTGTCATAATTCACTCTGACAGGAGACCACAACAGCAGGCATTCCCAGAGACAATTATAGTATGTACTTCACTGTGGAAAACTTAATGGCTATATTTTAATATAAGAAATCTGACTAGAATGATCACTTGTAAACATGTTCAGGTTGTTTTCTGTCATCATAATAACTAAAAATTGGTCTAATTGAGAAACAAATTTTAATGTAAAATGCCCCATCTACCTTACCCCTTCCTCTCACTATCCTGTTCCCCTTCTCCCTTTGTGCAATATCATTTGAAGTACTTAGGATAAACCATGTGTTGACAAGTTGTATTATTTAAGGTAGAAGAATCGATTATCATCATGTACTTGTCCTGAGGAACTGCCTTTCATTTGTCAATCCATCACAAAAATGAGTAGAAAGTAGGAAAAAGTGCTACATACTATTTTGTGACTTGAATGTATTTCAAATTTAATAATTTTACGTGCTTGCATTTGACTTTAAAAAGTTCTGACTCAAAGCAAATAGTAACAACAATTAAATCCATACTGCAAGTTTGCTAAACATTAAAGGGGAACTAAATTTAATCAGTGAGTACAAAGGTAGGTAGTAGGTTTGACCTAGTAAGGATGTCAATAAATGCCTGAGATCACATAATCTGAGTTAAAGGAATACTGGTTAGAACACTGAATTATTTTTTGTGTTTACATTGATTTGGAGACTGGAATAACTCTGCTCCCAGAATACTTGTCTAACCTGAGAATTATAAGTACTTCATTAGTCAGAGTATGTGTGTGTCTCTATGTACAGCATATACACACATATGCATATATGTATGTATATATATCCATGCATGTATACACACATCTGTATATTCCTATCAAAGGGGATTTGCTAAATTGGTTTATATGACCAGAAGCTGGACAGTCCTATAATGACTATCTGCAGGCTAGAGAGCTGGAGGAATCAGTAGCTGCAGCCTCAAAAGAAGGACCAATGATGCAGCCCCAATCTAAGACTGAAGGACTGGAAACTTCCTGGAGAATGACTGGTCAGAGTCCTCTTAGGAAGAGTGGAACTGGAATCTAATGTGTTCAGGTGATTGTAGCAGCAATCATCTTATCAAGGTGAATCTAGCTTGAATCTGCCTGGGCTTCCTCCTCCTCTGAACTTTGGTTCCATCCAGGTCTGTAGCCTATGGGTCTGTGCTGCCCGTATTCAGGGTGTGTCTGACTCCTCAGTTTGCTGTCCCACATGCCAATAACTTTTTGGAAACACCCTCATCACCACACCCAGAAGTCTCTTAGTCTTAGGCATCATAACCCAATTAAGTTGACAATCCACATTAACCATCACAACCACCGAGGGAGAATTTTAGAAAATATGTGTCTGGGTCCGTCCTAAAAAGTCTCTAATTCATTTTGTCTGGGGAGTGGTGGCTGGGAACTGAGGGTCTTCCAGGATTTTTATTGAGCAACTGGTTTTGAGAAAACCTGGAAGCTGAATGTGAATCATCATAGGAACCTTCCTCCATTGATTGCTCTTCAGTGATGATTAAAGTTTCCTGTTTTTCTCATTAAGCTATATGAAGAATCATTGGTCGTTCTTAACTGAAGCTGTCAGTGATTTATGCTTAAAGAAGTTTGTCCCTCCTCAAGTGTGTCTGAAAATGACACACAATGTCTATTATATCTATTATGATAAAAGTCAGAAGAGAAGTTGTGGGTTAGAAGAACAGAGAATAACCTGACAATATACAGCCTTATTAGTCATTCATATCTAAATGTGAGATAATTAACTCCAGTTTTATTCCTTCTAAAATTCATGTAAGATAACCTGTATTGATCAAATTGAAATTTTGTTTAGGGTCAGGTGAAAGAGAAGTGTTTTAAGTTATAGAGCTCAGAAATTGGCAGGGAATATTAATTCCACATACCGTTTTGGTTGGTATGCAGAGTGTCAAAAATGAAGGGGGGATTCCTTAGAGAAATTCTTTACTTCTTTAGAGTCTCAATACTCCCTATTTCATTGGAGCAAAATATAATACTACCCTATACTATGTTGCTTTACTCCTATTTTCTTCTTGAAATCACCATTTTTATTTCACCAGTTTCAGAGTTTAGAATCAGATTATGCACACTTTACTGTAGATTTATGTTATAGGAAAGATGGAGGGAGACCAGAACTCTATTGAAAAGGAGACTATTAACATTACAATGTTAATACTTGTAAGTAGCTTTTTTTGGTTTTGTTTTATGTTGGGGATTAAGCACAGGGGCGCTCTACCACCAATCTACATCCCAAAGCTCTTTGATTTTTTCATTTTGAATCGGGGTCTTTCTAAATTGACAGGGCTGCTCTTGAATTTGTGGTGCTTCTGCCTCAGTTTCTTAAGTAGCTAGAATTATAGGCATGTGCCACCATATCTATAACTACCTGCAAATAGTTACAATGGAAACAAACCTGATTTTTTTTAAAAAAATCATACCTATAGTCATCACTACACCTAACAAGGGAGAGATAAGTAGCTATTTCTCCCCTCTTGTATTTATTCTTCTCCTTCCTTGCTTCATTTCCTAACCTTTCAATTTTCCTCTTGAATCTCATTGTCACTCCTTTCAGAATTCAAGTTAATGCCACCATCCTATAGTACAATTAAATTACAGTACAAATAGACTTCTTTGGAATGGCTTTATTCCCATGCCACAATTTTGAAGTTGGGCCCATGGGGAAATATGTTCCAAGTTTCATTATGCCAATTTTGGATTCAATTTTCAGATAAATCTTGTACACATTTCGAACTACTTGTACTTTATTTTACAGCATAACTGTTATGTGGTAAAAGTCTCTTTTATTAAAAATTAGATTTATGAATTGATACAAAGACTAACTGATACGGTTATTAGAAATATCCAGGAATGACATCAATTGTATTCTTCTACCTCATTGGTTCTCATATTTGAATGTGCATTAGAATTCTTCAAATGGTTTGCTAAAACACAGATTCCTATACCTCAGCCTTAGAGTTTCTTGTTCCAGGGATTTAAGGTGGAGTCTGAAAAACTGCATTTCTCACAGGTTCGTATGTGCTGCTGATCCTACTTGTCTAAGGACCACACTTTGAGAATCACTCTTCTGATTTAAAATGAAGAAATTAATGAATGTTTATTCGTTGATGAAAACAATTAAGTGATGGGTGGTTCTTTGTTCTAGGAAACAAAGAATAAGATTGTTCAGAACTATTGGAGATGGAGTTGTTCCTACTAATATGTCAGTGAGAAATTGATGTATTTGGTCCTTTAGTCTTTTCTGGCTTAATATCTATCTATACATTAAAAGGAAAAGGCCAGAAGAGTTGAAATGACTGAAGACATCTGTAGACAGTGTTCTTGTTTATTGACACTGTATCATGAATTATATGTGTTCTTTGTGTTTCTGTTCCATTTAAATTACTATTTATCTTAACTGCAATTAATTTTATGTGGGAGGTGTGTGTGCTTTATATCACAAATGAACATGTGATGTTACAGATGGATCAAATTCTTGATTATGCTGTTTGCCATACTGTTTTCCTTGCTGTTCTGCTCCACTAGCAGTGTAGCATCCTGTTCTCCCCAACGACCCTTAGCTCCAAAGTCTCAAAAGTTCACTTAGCCCCCAGATGTCAGTAACTATAGAATATATGTTTAACAATTCCTAAATTCCTTGAAAGAAATAGCACCTGTCAAAATCATTTTATTAGTTCAACTGATGTTTTACAATCCACCATATATCACATCTGTCTCCGCTGTTATAAAATTGTTCTTTTCTATGAGCTTTTAATACTATTTAATGAACAAATAAATGTGGCACACAAGTTAAAGTTAGCAAATTTATGTATAATTTCTGAGAAATTTTATTGGAATAAATACATGAAATAAACTAAGAGAAGATTAGAGTTCTACAAACTAATTTTATTCAGATTTTTGAAAAGTTTTTTTTTTAATAGACTAGTATTTCATGGAATCCTATTTGGAAAATAGTATAGGTATGTGCAAATTAGAATATATCAGCACATTGATCTTTTTGTTTATTCCAGCTGATTTGCTCTCCTAATTGAAATACCCTTGTTTTTTATACTGGTCAATCATTTTTCTAACAGGTTATATGGCATTAATCAATGGAGAAAATCATCCCAGTTTTCTAAGGGCCATTCTTGTTTTTGTGAGCATTTTAAAAATGATTTCAGATTCTTTTTTATAAATGTTTGGCAGAATTATAACAGAATCTAAATCATTAAGAATGTGATGTGTGTGCATGCATTTATGTTTGCAAATATATACATGCACATGTATTCATGAAGATATAACAGTTAAATACTATATGCACATTCTAAGTACCATAAGTGATATATGTGATAACAGACACATGAGTATAAACATGCAGTGCCTGCTATTTTCTAATGTGATTATTTTAAATATTAATAAAATGTAACCATTACCATTTCAATGGACCTTTATTTTATTTATTTATACGTGGTGCTGAGAATTGAACCCTGGGCCTCACACATGCCAGGCAAGTGCTCCACCACTGAGCCACAACCCCAGCTCCACTATTACCATTTCATTAACTATTCTTTGATAATGTTCCAGATGTTGGTGACATATTAGAATCACAAACATGGAATCAAAAAGGGGCTACCTATGTCCACAATCTTTGAAGCTACCTTGCAGTAAATATGAGAAGAGTTGGAGATGAATTCTCACATCTGCCTACAAAAGCATGTTTTTCCATTAAATATCATGTAAATGTAGTTTTTCTACCCTGACTTGGTTACCCAACTACGTAAGTAATGTAAATCTTATTGAACATTCATTTTTGTATTCTAAACGGCGGATCAACAGGACTGGATTGATTATTGGTTAGTCAGAGATGCATATAGAAGGAAATTTTTAAATAGATGTAAAATACTGCACAAAATTAGACTTTATGGATAAGTAAATGCCTTGGCATGTGTCATCAGAAAGAATTTAAGGGAGAAGAGTCTAAATTCTATAGTATTATTGAACAAAGGTATGTAATTGGAATAAATACTGAATGAGTGTGCAGATGCACTAGTACATGAGAGACTGGTAAAGAAGATTGCTGAGTGGAAACATGCAATCATGCAACTTATCAAGTGATTTGAACTGGAGGGTGGTGTTGTCATTACACAGATTTTAATAATATAGTCATGAGTATAGGATATACCTATTAATGGGAAAATGAAACAAAGGATTTCTATAATCAAATTGATAACTTGTTCCCGATAATAATCTTACTAAATCATTTTTCCCATTCATATATTACAATAGTAAATAGAAGTTTATATTAATATGAAGAGGTAGACTTGAAAATATTAGACTTTGCCTAAGTCAGATGTATAAAATACATTAAATACATGAGTTAATGTATTAATCACCATAAAAATCTCTAAATGTAATTTCTCTTTAATTTAGACAGATAATTGTCAAGGTCATGTAAAGAGGTTTGAGAATAGGATGATTTTGAGTCACATATGGAAATGTTGTGAAAAGGATATTTTTAAAATTAACCCCATGGGAAAAGATATTATTGATTATAGATAGTCAAATGTAAGAATGCTTACTTTTCCATTTATAAGGAAATAAATGTTTTATAATGAACTAGCTTTTTACTGTAATATTTAAATTCAGTTAGAATTTGGTTCAGAATAATGGTTGTTTCAGATGTTAAAAATTTGTGTTAAAATTCTAGTGTAATTGTATTCATTGAATAAAAAATGACAATATCAAAGAATATTATGGATATTTGAGCAAATGAAATAAAGCAATTAACATTTGAGTATTGGATTGCACTTGAGTTAGATATGGAGAGATAAACCACTGCATACAGTTATACAGAAATCATACTTTTATTTACTGTGTATTTCTGTTCTTAAGAACCAAACATTAATGAAACTGCCTTTGGTTGTAATTATTTTTAGACAACATAAATGATTGTTTCCAATTTCTTTTCTTGCTCTTTCCTCAAGTTTTTAATCTCTTGTAAAATTAGACAATGTTTACATTAAAACCAATGAAGAAATTCAGGATATCTGTGGGAATTCTGAGAAAAGTAACAGAACCTTTAGGTTATAATTAAATGAGAATGTTCTATGAAAATCATAATTGCTGCTAACTAAAATTTTACAGTGTTTATGAAATAGATTTGATAAAACTCCTTTGAAATATTCCCCTAAATCATGCTAAGTTATTTATTAAATCAGTGCTTAATTTTGGCAAGTTACTACAACTGTGATAGAGACTTTTGTATGTCAAGACTAATTTTTTTAAGGTGAAGTAAGTTTTCATTTGTTTTGTTTTCCCTAAAACTTGCATAGCAAGTTGTCGATTACATCACGTGCTCATATTTTTATGAGCTTCCATCTAGAAGTGAGAGCTGGTATACCAAGTAAACTGATAAATCTCCATTTGTATGAATTAACTAGAGAATCTCAAATTTTCCTCCTAATTGATACCAACTCCCCACAAAAATGCTGTCTCCCTAAAAATCACTTGAAAAAAAATTCACTCTTGTGTATTCCTCTTCTGTTCTGAGTTGTAATTTCCCTATCCCTACTTCCCATACTTTCTTTTTTCATCTTATTTTTTCACATAATTACTACTATCCTAAAATCTCAGTAATATACTTCTGGACTGTTATTAGAGTGATAGTAGAATTTGATTTAATAAGAGTTCATATCTAGAAGAATAGAATGGCATGGCATTAAAACCAAGATTACACACTTTAAATGATAAATTATAAAGGTACCTATTGGATATGCAGTGTCTGCCTCTCACCAAACTGAAAAAAAGAGATTTCCAACATGATGTAGAAGTACCTCCAAACTAGGAATCTGATGACTGATCATGTATTCATTCTGATTTTATTGTGGTGTTAATTGGTTGCATTTAGGCAATATCAGAACCATGACATCTTCCTTTTAAAAAATAGTCTTTTTGAGGTATAATTGATATGCAAAAAAAAGACACACATTTAATCTATACATTTTAATGAGCTTGGACATACATATGCCCATGATAACATCACCACGACCAAGGAACTAAAATCACTTTCAAAGTCTCCTTGTGTTCTTAAGATTTTTGGTTTTCTAGTATGAATACTTAAAATGAGATCTTCTTATTAACATATTAACTTGTACAGTTCATTCTCATAAACTGTAGGTACTACATTGTAGAGAAGATCTCTTGTTCATATTCATCTTGTGTAACAAACTTCATACATATTTCCCTCTCCCTGAATCTCTGGCAATTCTCATTCTATTCTTTGCTTCTATTTACATGACTATTTTAAATACTTGATATCAGTAGACTCAGCAGCATTTGTCTTTCTGTGATTTATTTCACTTAGCATAATGTTCTCAGGATCATTCATGTGATCACAAATAGCAGGGATTCTTTCTTTTTATAAGGCTGAAAAATAGTCCATTTGGCACAGGATACCACGTTTTCTTTCTTCATTCATCTATTGATGAACATTTAAGTTTCTTCTATGTCTTGACCATGTTAAATAGTGCTGTGATGAACATGGGAGTTCAGATATCTATTTGAAATTAACTTCAATTCCTTTGGATAAATACTCAACTGGGATTACTGGATCAAGTGGTAATTTTATTTTTGAAATGTCTGAGAAACCTCTGTACTATTTTCCCTAGTGTCTATATCATATTA
This sequence comes from Sciurus vulgaris, assembly GCF_902686455.1. NCBI lineage: Eukaryota > Metazoa > Chordata > Mammalia > Rodentia > Sciuridae > Sciurus > Sciurus vulgaris. The sequence goes on from NC_136471.1 coordinate 109,079,861, forward strand.
CATTTCCAATAACAGTGTATAAGAGTTCCAGTTTTTAATTTCTCCACATTCTCACCAACACTTTTCTTTGTATGTATGTTGGGGGTGGGGGGTAAGTCCATCCTAACAGGTGCAAGGTGATATCCTATTGGGATTTTTGATTTGTGTGTACCTGATGGTGATATTGAGCACATTTGTATATTCCTGTTGACCATTTGTTTGTCATTCTGTAGAAATACCACAATGGATTGTTTTCTTCAATTCTAAATGAATTATATGCCTAATGAAACATATCATTTGGGAACTTGGGTGTGAAGTATGTAGACAAAAGAAATGGAAAAAGAAGGACAAAATGAAAAATCATGTGAGTCTTCATGAAAAAAAAAATGAAATGTCAGTGTGGTAAAGCACAAGCTATAGCATTATATAATCATCAAATGGGGCATAAATCAGAATATGATTATTTGGGTTGGTTTTTTTAAAGGAGTTAATTTGAAGATGAAGCATTGCCTTCTGGAGGTAATTCAAAAGACATTTTGTAGAAGAAAGGCAGAAACCCAGATTGGTGATTTCTGAAATTGGTGAGATTTATCCTGTAAGAAGAAAAAAATGTTTTGTCACTTGGAGAATTGACTATTTAATAAGATTTGTTAATATTTAAATATGTGCTTACATATATAGACACATTTATTTAGGAAGTATTGTTCAAAATCTTTAGCTATATGAGTGTATATTTAAAAAAGATAAAGCCCACTTTTTATGTGATATTCAAAATCCTTTCAGGGTGTGTAATTTAAAGAATGGTTAATAATAACTATTGTTTACCCCATAGAATCTGGAAAATACAAATGAATTTCACCTGTCATCATTCTGACATTTTTTTTTTTCCCCATTATGGGCAAAAATGAAAAACAAAAAACAACCATGAAAGGATTTAGGAAACGTCTTATTTCAAGCAAAGTACACCAAATATGGTAGATGTTGTGATGCACTGTCCAGATTTCTTTTCATAGAGGACATTTTATACAAATTGATGGATTTACTGTTGCTAGACCGCCTTCAATTTTTAGCCTTTCAGGGATTCCCCTAATTGATAAAAATGCTTTGGATCATGCCACTTTCCTAGGTTGACCTCATTCAGAGACTAATAAATGAGGGCACATAATGGCCCTTTTATCTCAGAAAAGTCTACTCTGTAAGACCATTCTAGCTCCAGAGCCTCCCACAGATTTGACAAAATCTTCTGTTGGGCTGAGGGTGCTGTGGACTTCTCTCTACACACTCCTGCTCATTTCTTCTCTTTGTGGTGTTGAGTCTAAGGGCATTCCTTAAAAAACACCCTAACTTCATAATCAGAATAGGATTCCTAATGAATACAACATACTACAGTAAGTAAAACAAAGTAAATTAGTAGTGTACTAAAAAGTAAGTTAACTTTCAGTCTGAGAAAAAAATACAATAAGAAATCATCATAAAAATAATCATTTACTCTGTACTAGACCATTCTATTGTATGTTTTGGTATTAGATGCGTTACTATTATGGCATGGAGGGAATAGTTAACTTAAATGATATGGTATTAAAATGCACATGATTATTGTAACTTTTATTTCTCATTGACCTATGGTTGATCCTTGCCTCCAAAAAATATTTTCTTATTGAATGTTCCCTAGATCAGGAGGTTCTTTACATCAAGGGGCCCTGTACGTAAAATCCCCATCACTCTCCATAGGGGCTTATAAACTACCTTCTTTTCAATTATTTCCTATCCCACATCACAAAGCATTTATTTGTTCTATTATGCACCACTATCTTTGAAATTTTTTAAACAGTAGAAGATCTGCATTTTAATTAGGTGTAGTCTACTTTTAAAGTCAGTTGAAAATTTTTCTAGGATGAAACATCTGTAATATCCAAAGGTGTCTGGCCTAGGGCAGAAAAAGTGGGAGTGCACATCTGTATTATTGCCATCATCAGAAAATGAAGTCCTATTAAAAACATGTTCATAATGTGCTCTGCTCTCTAGGAAGCAAAAGTTTATATCCTGGAAAACTACTAGCATTTCTTATAGGCAATAAAAGTTTCATGACAACCCACACTGACTATATTAAGCATATGCTCAGGCATCTTAAAAATGTTATTACTGATTAATCTATAGTTATAAATAACTTTCATTGGCCCTGGTTGCCTAAATAAATATGATAATTTACAGTTTGTGTTGTTTCATACAAATATGGTCGTCTGCCTGTGGTCAAAAAGTACTTATTTTTGCATACCATATAGTTTTGTGATAATAAATGCTAAAGAGATAGGATGAAGTACTCATAAATAGAAGTATCACTAATAGAAATGGCTTCATTTTCACGTTAACCCTCTTAGCTAAATCTGGTATGATATAACATATTAGCATATTTCTTCAATCTATATAAAGTAAATTGACATTAAAAGGTAAAATGATCTCATTTTCTACCAAATAAGATAGTTTTTCATTAATTAGATGTAAGTTTTCAAATTTAAAACAATATAACTCCATAACAAAAAGACATATTTGATATGAAGAACAATAAACAAATATCAATCAGGTAGGATTAAAAATCAAGAAAATAAAAATAATTACTGACTGACTTTGCTACATTAAAAAATACCTAGATAAACTGTTTCACTGCAGGGTCAGCAAACACTGAAAAGTGGTTTGCAAATTACAAAAGTTTACAGGTACAAAAAGGTTTCTTGAATATTTTATGAAAAATTAGAAAATGTATAAATATATGATGATTTTTATTGCTATTATTGCTATGCAACAAAATATAACAAAAACAACACATTCTCTGATTTTATTGACAAAATTGCTGATGAATCAACGTGTATAACATTTTTTTGTGAGAAAACAATGTAACATCAAGAATACACATAGGAGGAATTGTTTGTAAGTAACTGTAGACAGTTCATTAGCAAGTGAGTTTATAAGTGCTATACTACAGGGGTGGGGTTGCATTTCAGTGGTTAAGCAGTTGCCTAGTGCATGTGAAGCACTGGATTTGATTCTCAGCACCACATAAAAATTAATAAATAAAATAAAGGTATTGTGTTCATCTATGGCTAAAAAATAAAAAAAAAATTGCTACAATACTATTTTCTATGATCTGTATATAGTTTTAATTTTCAAAGAAATGAATTATTTTTCTACTAAAAAATTTAAAATAATTTTATGCTTCGTGTGGCCTTATTTCTTCTAGAGATGTGCAGACATAAGATCCATGTGAAAAGCTGAACCCTGAAATGAAAGTACATATCCAGTGTTAGTCTTAAACTCCAATGTGGTGAAAAACATACACACATTTTCCATCAAGCCAAAATTATCCTTAATAGTGATTGCATGTAGGAACTTCTTCCCAAAGTTTCTTCAGTAATGTATAATTTTTTCAGAGTCTCAAATCATGAGGAAAAAAGACAGGAAATATTAAAATAGGAGTGTATTGTAATCCTCCTGAAATTATTAGTTTAGAAGATGTAGAGCATTTTGAGTTTGAATCTTCAGAATTCACTGAAGGCAAATAGAAATAATGGAAGAGCAAGAAACATGAACTCTCCCAGTTAGTTGAAAGATGAGGTTGATATTTCTGGGAACCAGGTTCAGAGCATGTACAAAATAGTGGTCACAATGTAATTAGTCCATCTTGCTTTCAGCTATTGCCTGTCCATCACGTGTGTTCATGGATCTGTCTGCTGCTAACAATGCATCATTTTCACCAATAAAATAAATCTTAGTAGTTTGTGTGTGGTATATTTTATAGATACCCTATGGGTGATGTTCCTAGAGATAACAAGTTTGAGAACCAGAAAATTCTCAAATTGATAATTTCAACCTATGATTCTTTATAGTGATGTTGATGTTAACCTTGTTAGGAAGTCTGAATATTAACTATTTGAATACTACCCAATCCCATTCATTGTCATTTTCAAATGTTTTTATAAATTCACTGTAGGCTCTGTTTCTTTTGAAGATTAACATTTTTAATTTGCTAATCATAGGTGTTATATATTCCTAATGAGTAAAGAGAATGTAGAGCACTGGAAATATTTGAGGAATAACTCAAAATTTTAGGAGTTTATGAAAATTTCTGAGAATTCTGATTTCTTGTTCACAGATTCCAAATTTTTGTGAATTTGGAAACTTTTATCCAAAGGCAACTCATAAAAATGGTGTCATGGATAGGGAGAGCAAGGTCATAATTGGCAGACCATATTATGGTCCTTTATAATCCTTTTACACATAAACAAAATAACCCCATGATTCCTGCTTTATGTCAGGCAAAGTAATTCTCATTTCCATGATGATGTGAATGTTTGGAAATCACAATCATACTTGTCTCTGAATTTGAGCTCTGTCTTGGGATAAGTATCATTTGATTTGTCAAACTTGGATTTATTCTTTGAGGCAGCACAGCAGCTTTTGCAGGTACAGAAATGGTCTTTATATTTAAATGTGCTGCCTGGAACACACTTCCATCTGTTTTCTGTAGTTTACACAAAGCATTAGTTCAGTTCCAGGGGTTCAAAAATTCTAAATCTAAAGGTTAAATTCACACACACAGAAGCCCAATGGGATTAGAATTCCTCTTTTAGAAAATGCGTGTCCTTTTGCACTGTGAACATGACTTGCTATCTCTGCATTATCTGGCCGCAGAACCATTACACTGGCACTTTTCTCTATAAACTTGTTCCTCCTCTTCATCCTGATGTGATAACACAAAAAGATGAGCAAGTCCCAGGACTAAGAATGAAGACATCTGGAGCTCATGATAAGGAAACTACTTGAACCACGGAGTTCTGTGTATCTTTCTTTGTTCAGGTCCCTTTATACTTTCTAGACTTGCTGAAATCTTCACTATTGAGAATGACATGTTATTTGGAAAATTGTCTGTGATCCTGCTTATAGCTACAGATAGGGTAATTACACTTCCCAAATGTTCTGTGATAAATTCAATTTTAAATGTTCATTCCTATTGTGAGATCATACATCTAGATGTAGAGTTTGTAAAATAGGCTTCTCATAGCTGAACACTTCTATTTCAAATTTATTTTAATAAAGTAGGCTCTTTCACCTACCTGATGGCTTGACACTTATGCATTTACAGCTAAATATTAATGTAAGGACTTGTTTCATTCTATTTTTGTGTGCTTATTGCTATAATTTAAAAATAAAACTTCAGAATTAAAGTTTTCTATAGCTGAGGAAACTTCTGCTCATGAGGAAATTTCCTTAGTTGCCTTAGTCAGAGAATATTGACTTAAGAAGTACACCACAAATTAAATTTATGGTAGACAATTGTTTTCATGACACTTTGGCCTAAGTCTAAGTAAATTTTGGTCCACAGAGTAAAGCTCTATGAGCAAGTTGTGACTCATTTCTTCTCACATCGATGATGCAATGATACTAATGATCATCTATGCCAGTCGTACATTGGGGAAAAAAATGAAATAGTTTTGAACTTCTTGAGAAAAAAAGACAAGATTTTTTCTTAAGCTGATAAAAAGTAAAATTAAGTATATGAAGTCATAGTTATTGAGAATTAAAATCTCATATTCAAATATTTGGAGAAAATATGTACAAATATAAACACTTAAAATAAAACTGCAAAACAGTTGAAGTAGTTTATATTTTCTCATAAAGAAACTAGTTGATAGAATTCATATGTACTTGGTATCAGCTTTATCACAGAAAAAGAAGTAGAAGAAAAGTAGCAGGGTAAAAAGATTGCTTTAGTTTTAGATCATTAAGAATTACTTGGTTTAAAAAATTTGGTTTTAGGGATACTAAATACAAAATTCTGAATTATGGTGTAACCGTTCTATGAAATGATAAAATAGAAATTATTATATTTATCATCAAGCCATATTTTAGGAATATGATTTTCTTTAAAAAAGTTGATGCTTTTTCATTTATGTTGTAAAGAAGATAGTGATCATACTTCAAAAGAAGAAGAAAAGGATTGGATTCATGATTTTTTCTTTATGGATATAACTTTTATTCCCAGTGTCCTGAAATGTCATGATTTAGTGTCTGGGTTTGGCTCTCTTTCCATTTATTATGCTGAGCTCTCTAGGCACCTTTCAGTCTACACACACATGTTCTTAGTAAACTCTTGGCAAACTTCTTAATTTCTTAGTAGATTCCCTTATGTACAGTTTCTCCTTTCATTTTATAAGTTCAATTATTTGCATAGTTTTTATCTGCACATATACTACTCTAATTTCCTTTTCTTTCTGATATTTCCCATCTGCCTTTTATTTTATATCCTGAGTAACTTCCTCATAATTGCCTTCCAACATTTCTATTGATTTTACTTTTTCTTATTTTTGCCATCATACAATTAATATTAAAGGAGTGATTTTAGCTTTCTAAACATTTCCTTTTATACTCTAATGATCTTTTTCTGGTATGCAATATCATCTTTTATTTCCCTGTGTGCATTATAAAGCATCCTTTGCTTTTTACATAGCATTTTTTATTATAAGTATATTTGTTTGTTTGATTTGATAATTCTTTAAAGTTGAGGCTCTCTTCAAATACCTAGATTTATTTGGCTATCAATTTGGGCTTAAGACACAGGAGAGGGACTAAAATGATGGTAGAGTCTCCATAAATGTGGGGTATAGTTCTAGCTATTTTCCCAGAAAGTAACCAAATGTTTGGGGTATAGTTCTAACTATTTTCCCAGAAAGTACCCAAATGTCAAAGGGTTAGGGCATGTTTTTTTCTTTTCAGACATCAGTTTACCAAAAGGGAAAATTTTTGTCTTCCTGCTTAAAGTTTGGGGTTCTGAGTAGGGCTACCAGATTTCTAGTAACCAAGCAGGAAAGGAAAGTGATGATTTCATCATTCATCATTTTGTATATCATTCTCCCATTTGCAATCCAGTACCACTGCATTCTTGATTGGATCTAGATCATCCTTGGGTCAACATTTGAAGAGAATTACCCTTTTGTCTTTTACTGCAGTGGGTAAAGTGTAGTTTTGTGGAGTATAAAGAGCAATCTGAGACTGAACTGGTCCTTATGTATACTTATGAACAGACCTTTAAACCCCATGCATTCATGTTCAGGTTTTCAGAAATGTAAATTCCCTCAAATTCTTGAGAAAAGTGAAGGTTCTGTGGTGCAAAATAGCTATAACTTGGTTCTTGTCTTTCTTAGTTTCTCATATTGTATCCTTACCCGAAACAGAATTATTATTATTATTTGATACCAGGAATTTAACCCAGGGATGCTTAATCACTGAGGTACACCCCAGCCCTTTTTGTATTAGAGACAGGGTCTCACTGAGTTGCTTAGGGCCTTACAAAGTTGCTGAGGCTCTCTCTGTCTGAACTCTGATCCTCCTGCCTCAACCTCCCGAGCCACTGGGACTAGAGGTGTGTGCTACAATGCCCAACCAGAATTAACATTTGTCTATTCATTGATAATTTTACTTGAGTTAATTGAATTTTTTTGGCTCCCAAGATTTTGTGAACATTTTACTATTTGTTTTCTTTCTGTAGTCTTCATGTTCCTTTGAATATTAGATTTGTTTTACTTATAGTGTATTTGGGTTTGGGTAAAGCTGATAAAAATATATTTCAATCAGACATGATTAAACAAAATCTGTATTTATAGTATTCCCCACATTTTAGTTGCAAAGTTATACAATATTCAAATTTTCACTTTCTTGTGTTTCCTTGGGAGATTGTTTGATTGGGAAATCTACACATTATACTTTGATATTATCCCATTTAAGTAAGTTTCTAAATATCCCTTAATTCTGTTCATTACTATAATTGTTTATATTCTTTGAACAGTAGTAGTGTAGAGAAACCCAAATTATGGGCAGTCCAAATTCAATGTGCATTTACTTTTGATGTGGTTATGCAACATTTTCTATGCATTGGCCTTGTTTGTATACTATAAAAATTCATCAACAGGTTGAGACATGATACTAGCTCTTCAGCCTCCATTTCTTTGTCTGTTTATCCTGTAGTGTTCTCATGTTTTTGAGCCTTGGGGGGCACTCTTCATTCCATGTCTATGTTCATGCTCTCTTCCCATAAGCTCCCAGGCCATATGATTGCAGGAATTCTTCTTTTATTAAGTTGTTCACCCTTAGTAATGCCCAAGACATGCCCAATGTTCTAACAAACCTGTCTTGTTGCTTGTCATATCATTATCCAGTCTGATGCTCCAGGTTTCTCTGTTGGTCAAGTTTTTCCTTTCTTGTCAGTATTTCTCTAGACCACTGTATTGTCTCCTCCAAGTATAGACACAGGCTGTCCTTTCAATTCACACTATAGCTAAGATAAGTCTGAAATGTTTACTGAAGATTCAAGAAGGACTGAAAGTTATTCCAACACAAATTAAGAGCATGTAGAATGAGATGAAAAAGATAAAGTTGGTTAGTTATTCGTACCAGATAATCCAGAACCAGAGAGATTCAGGTAAAATTTAAATGGGGTACACAAGAAAATTAGGAATATAGTATCTACGTGTTCAGACCACCCCATTAAATAATTACTGTTAACCTGCTTGTATGTTGATCTTGGGTTATTAGCCATCAATATAGGAAGCTCATTCAGTGTTTAACTTGAATGTGGCTTCATAAATTATTCAGCATATTTATTCATATATTGTGTAGCTTAAAATTAGATTTAATTTTCTCAAGCACTGTACATATGACTGTTGCATATTTTTTAGAACTGCAATGCTTAAAATTAAATCATACACAAAATCTCTAATGCTATTCTCATTGGTTAATATATACGTCTGTCATTGTTCACTAATACTGTATATAACAAAATGCAAAAATAAATCAATATTAGCTATGGTCATTCTGCTCTATAGATAAGAGGAACATCACATGATGAATATTCTATGGGTATTCTTGTAAAATATAAAAAACAGGATCACCTTAGTTTTATCGAAATGAAAATAAACACAAGTATGTAATAGTGATAGATTCAGTTGCAATTAGTATTTCAAAACCTACAAGACCGAGATACAACACATTAGTTTTCATAAGGATTACCTATTTTATTTTCTCCCTTTTTTTTCATTTTCTCTATTAGGTTGTCTATTTTTCTATTTTATTCTATTAAATTTTTTCCTCTCAAACATTTTTTTTGTCTTTTCCTTTTCTTTATGCCATTATTGAAATCCTTGACTAACTTTTACTTTCTTATGTCCTTATTTTAAGGATCTAGCATTAACTTGTAGATCAGGCATGGACCTGGGGCCTCAGTATATTTCCCTAAAGTTGGAAATTTATGCAAACTAGAACCAAAGGAGTCTCATAAGTAATTTTCTCTACCAACAAGATAAATGAAGGACTGAGAGAGGACATTGTGTTATTTCCCTGATGTTGAGTAAAGCTAAAGTCTATTTTAATGCAATAAATTGAATTTGCAAAACCACAATATTTGATCTTAGCAGCAACTACTCTATCATCTTGATGTTTTTCCTGTCTCTATTTGCAGTTTCTAGCATTATTTTTTCCCACTTAAAGATCTACTTAAACCTTTCTTTCACACACACACACAAATGGCCAGAACATTCTTACCCAAAAGACTTTTATTCCTTCATATTTTTGCAAATGTGTTAAAAGATTTATGCACATTCTGAAAATGTAAGTTGCTTTATATACTTTTGAATTCTGAGTCAGAATTGCACTATACGTGGGCTAGGTCATACAACGAGAAATTGTCCTTGATATAAGGAGAAATTAGTCAATTCATTTGGGTCTCCAGGTAAATGAACTCAAAGGTTAGGTCTCCAAATTAATGCTTGAAATGACTTTTTAAAATCAGTGCTTAACAGGGAAAACTAAATTGCTGATTGGGGACAAATGAAACCATACTGAACTAGCTAAATTAACCACATACTACTTTATGTTTTTGTTATATATAATATACTGTGTTAGAACTGTGTGAATGTATGAAATATAAAGCAACTCAAAGCTGTTTGGTCCATCTGTCCATCTCCTGTATGTCCTTCTCCGTGGAAACTGTTTTTTTTTTTTTTTTTCCCTAGCATATCAATTTCTCTCTGCTAAGCCCCAGTGCAGGAAAATATCATACATCCCAATCCCGAATTGACATTTTACATGTGTAGCAATGCACAAAGAGTGATTTAAATCTTAGTTCCATTGAAAAATTTCACACAGTCGTTCCTCATTGGCCTACTTTCTGTCATGTATCCAGGCACAGTCCAATCATCTCTGGCCAAAGCAATAGGAAAACTGTGAATTTGAAAAAAAAAAAAAATTAATTACATGCTTGGTGGCTGACAGAAAACCCAAGTAGTTTTTACTTAATAGTGAATCTAAAAAATGCATGTCTAACTTTATTGTGCTAATTAACAATATTTTCTTATTAGCTCTGTACAAAATTCTTAGGTAGAGCAATTTCCCTTCCAGATTGTTCTATGCTGCTTTTATTTTACTTCTTTAGCTTATGTGTTTCATTAATATATATATAACTTTTACTGGAGACTGTAGTGTACTTACTTTCCACTAGAAATGCTCCAGTTTATATGCAGAACAGTCAAATCAAAATAGCTTGAACAACAAGGAGATTTATTATATTGTCTAGTAGAATGAGCGAACATTAAGGGCAGGATTGTCAAATCAGAGTCAACTGAATGAAGTGTCTTACCCAGTATCAGCATTACTAATAATTTCATGGATGTTGACAAAAAGGATCAGACAACTTAGGTAGAAATCTGGACATCCTGTTTTGCTTCCTATGTATTTTCTTCCTGCATTGGATATGCACAATAATAAAGTTTTAAATAAGTTGCATACGTTACGTTATAAGCAAGAAGTCATTAGGCATGACATAATTCCATTTTAGGCCCTGGCTTTAGTAATATGTTTAAAGGAGACATGCCTCAGAATTCCATAGATTATGATTTTATTTAATACAAATAATTCTTGGCTGAGGATGTTCTGCTGAAAGCATTCTAGATATTAGAACTCTTAATTCTAGCAAATATATTCTAATTACAAAGAGGCCAAATTATTAGCATATTTATCAGGAAAATTAGACCATTTCACCAGCCTTCTGTCTTTAAAACATTTTTTCTCAGTAAAGACAGAGAATCAATACTAGTCCAGTTGCTTTAACTTCTCTGTACTCCAAAGAGCCTAAGCATTCATGTGGTAACATAACTCAGGTGCTCAGAGATACCCTCAAGGGCATAGGTAAATTCTAATATCTCCTCCCCTACTCCCTCTGCCCTCTTTTCTCACCCCTTCCCCTCTCTCTTTTCCCCTCTCTCTTTCTCCTATCAGTCCTTATAGTACAGTTGTGATACAGTTTGAAAAATTTGTCCTTAAGTGATTTTGTTTTGTGAACATCATGGAATGTGCTTATGCAAACTAAAAGTGCTATTAAGTTACAAGGTATGGGGCCACTATGATATGTAATATCTTTGGTTGACTGAAACATCCTTTTGTAGTACATGGTTGCATTTTTTTTTTCTCTCCAGGCTTATTTTCTATGTGTATAAAGTGGTTGCTAAAGATCCAAGCATTGTATCTCACAAAAAATTGTCTACAGGAAGCACTTGCTTGACTGAAACATCATTGAGCAGCACATAACTTTATTTTTGTCTTTAGGCTTGTTTCCCATGTTTACAAAATGGTTACCACAGAGACAAACATTATACCACAGAGAATGTTGTCTAGAGGCCAAAATGCAAGGGAGATGATTCTCATGAGCTCTTCTCCAGATATTCTTTTGTGTTTTATTTGTCATAATTGTATCACATGCCTTTTCCTCAAATAATAACTGAGAAGGGTAAAATAATTATCTTGATTGGAAGGGGCTAATAAAATATTGGAGTAGACAAAGATTTACCCGTAATGATTGTAAGGGGCAAATTCTCTAAAAGAGGCTAATGATAACTGATTAAATTCTGGTTCTCATTTAAGGGATAAATGAGGAATGACGGAAGGGTTGTAGTTTCTGAATAACCTGCCACAGTTCAACTTTCTTGTGTCTACAGATATGACAACTGAACCTAGTTCTTGAATTATAACTCAGATAGTTAAAAGGAAGAATTATTTTCTAAAGCTGTTGCTAAAAGTTTGACAGTTTACCTCAAAAAAATGGTGCTTCTGACATTACTGCCATTTTTATTTGTCATCACTATTACAAACATCACAGAAATTTGGCTTCTCATAATGACTGCTTCAAAAGTTAATGTAGAATCTTCCAGCATACTTTCTGAAATAGTTACTGCAAAAGGCTGCCCTCTGTGGTTGTAGTGAAGAAAGTTTATTTTTCTAAGTTAATGACTCTAACTTTAGAACACATAATTTCATTACAATTACTTATTGCAAACAAAATTCTTGGACCCCATTTTAGAAATGTTGATAAGTGAGCCTAGGAATCTGCATGTTTAATAAACAATCATAGAGATGCCAGAGCATACAAGTACTACTTTTTTAGAAATACTTCTACCATGATTGAGATCAAGAAATGAAATCTTTTAGTCCAAGTACTGCTTGGAATATTGATTCTTCTTGCCCCAAAGTTCTTGATTCTGAAGTTATTTTTTTCCACTAACATGTTTCTTTGAACACATAATTTCCTGGGACATTTCTCATTAGCAGGCACATTGTAGGGGTACTTATATATGAAATATGAATTATATACTACATTTTGTAAAAATAAGTCACGTTTGTGTTACAATTATTTTCTAGAATGTTTTAACATGTGTTGGGGTCCTTTTTCCCTGTCTTTTATTGTGTGTTTGGCTTGTTAATATAGAAGGGATACTGTGAGGAAATGGTTTGTAAAAACTACAAAATTTAGGTTCAAGAATACTTCTCGGCTCTTTTTATTAGACCATAACTAGAATCAAATGCAATCACCATTTTTGTAGACAGAATGTGTGACTGTCAATGCCTTGGTCTTTCAGAGGTACCAAAATAACCTCATCCATCTTCCTTACCTTTGAGTTTTAACTGTTACCTACAGAAAATCAAATCTCCTCTGATCAATTTAGTAGATGCTCACTCCAAGAACAAATTTTGTGATCATCATACTTTTCTTTCCTCACCATTACCCCGGCAGACCTACATCTCTTGCACACACACATATATATGTATATGGATAAGTGTGTGTATATATGTGTGTATAAAATATATATAATATTATATATATATATATAAATAAATCATTTTTGCCCAGATTTTATTGTAGTTCCCTAGAGGTAATATGTTGTATGCCTTCATGGTGACTATGCTTTGGACAACATTTAATGAAACAATGCAAATGACTGTATTCTCTTATCTCGCCTAACATGCATCCATTATGGAGGGCCTAATGTATTTCCAGTAACTAGTTATATGTTCTCCATAGAAATTTAAGAAACTGAATATGCATACCAAAGCATTGACTATTAACAGATTATATTATACCTGACATATATAATATAATTTGGGTACAGGATAGATAATATGATCAATGTCCCACAGAAGAATAGTTAGTGGTATGTATGAGTGAGTGCACATGCATGCATGTATGTGATGTGTTTTCATTCATACCTGTTTTGTCTCTACTTTCATTTGGTCCACAATGTTTAGCTTGGTGTCCTAAATTGTGTCATTTCCCAACTTTTGAAAACTGCATATTTTCCTATAAAATTCACATTTCTGACCCCTATTGTGAGAAGAAAGAGCTAGAAATATTGGACTTACCTTCTAACAGTATTGGAAATGACAGGAACTAGTTACCTGTAACTCCCTTGATACTATAAAGAAGTGGTATTGTTCTCCATAGTCCCCATTATTCCCTGTGCTCTCTCATCCTAAGACAAGAGATCCATCATCATGTGTTATTGCATTTGAGTGCTTTTGTGTATTACAGTCAAGCTCTTTCACACTTTCATAATTCTCTGGCTTCTGCAGTCTCAAATCTTGGAAATGTGGGAGGGCATTTTCTATGAGATGCAAATAGGTTAGTGAGTATACAATATTAGAAATCATGAGCTTTGGAGGTAGACTTCATTTAGCTCTAAATTCCAGCATTACTACTTCCTGGCTATGATTTTAATTTTATTTGTCAGCTTGACTGGGCTAAGAGATGCTCAGATAGCTGGTAATGTATTTCTAGGTGAGTCTGGGAGGGTGTTTCTAGATGAGATTAGCATTTGAATCAGTGGACTTAATAAAAGAGATCTGCCTAGACCAAGGTGTTGTTGCATCACCATATCTATTAAGGACCCAAGTAGAGTAAAAAAGAAAGGAAGGATAGATTTTGTCTCTTTCTTCTTAAGCTAGGATATCCATCTTGTCAGACATTGGAACTTCTGATTTTAAGGGCCTTTTGGACTCTAGAACTTAAACCAGCAGTCTTGTCCCCCACCTGGTTCTGAGGCTTCCAGATTTGGACTATGACAATAGTTTGTGTTTAATTTCCTTAGACGTTATTGAAAATCTTGACAAAGAGACTGACCCATAAACAAGTGACCTGGGAGATAAAGGGAAAAGAAACTAGCCAGTGTTGAGCCACTTCCTATTGCATTCCAGGTATTTTTTTCTATTTCTACTTGATAAACTCAAAGGCTTACTTAGGTGACCTTGATTCCTTACCTCTATTTTACAAGAAAATATACTTAATCCCATGTGAATGAGCAAATTCAAATACTTAATTGGCAAATAAAATGATTTTCAAAGGAAAGTCTGTCTGATTCCAAGAATCATACCGGTTTTCCGTTAGGAAAATGACTTGAAGTATTACCACATGTGCTCTGGGACCTAAGCACATGTGTAATAATGTTTAAGGAATTATCAGAACTGAGATTCCAAATTTGTATAGATTTTGTAGCATCAAATATGACACATGTACAATATGTTGAGAAGGAAGTGATTTAGGTGAATTTCCTCTAAGCTACTCTAAGGTTATTTAAATGGCCATGAGGATAGTTGAATTTCCAGAATTCATCACTCTCTCCCAATGGCAGAGATACTTTTGAAAAATGTTGAAGCATGGGAAGAGAGAAAAGAAGAATTCACAGGGAAACCCACAACTTCCTATTAAATAAGTCCCACAAACATTTCTTTAAATTTTTAATGAAAGACAAATAGAAATGCTTAATTTTTCACAAGAGTAGTTTAACTATATTAATTTAGTGATATTTGTCTACAGTGCAGAAAACTAGCATGTTGAAAAATATTTATTGTCACTATTCAGTGCAAATATAAAATGTTTAAACCCAATGTATAATAAAGAGGTTTTAAGAATCTAAGTAAATGTTCATTTATATTTTGTTACCATTGATGTAAAATGTAGTTTCCAAAAATGATTTTAGGAAAGATATAAGATATTACTTAGTGGAATGAAAAGGTGATTATATACACATGGGGTTCCTAATAATACTAAAATTGGGACAATTAAATTTAAGAGCTGAAATTTCAAATTTGCTATATGTTGTAGAAGTTATAAACAGAAAAATCAGACAGAGACCTAAAATGTTTTCAGTTATTCATAACCCTAGGACATGTTTTATAAATTCTCTAAGCCTGTTTTTTTTTTCCTTTGAAAATGAGAATATAGTATATTTAATAGTGTGTTTGTAAGGATTAAATAGGGATTAAATAAGATATTAAAGATAATATTTGAACAAGGTTATGGGTCATTTGGCTTAATCCTGTTCACCTAAGCAACTAAGAGAGGTTAAATAATTTGTGCAACATCACATAGCTAAGAATGAATTAGGAACTAAATCTGGAAAATCTGACTCAAGAGCATGAGCTTTTGACTACTACCTTGCCCATTTTGCTGTGATTAATCAATAAATGGATTAAAATTATTCAGTGCAAAATATTCTTGAAAATTGTTATTTAAATTCTTAACTACTTTTCTTAGAATAAAATAAGCTCTTTTAAAAGCAATAGAAAAATACATTGGAGATTTCCTTTGATGCATCTGTCCCTATCCACATCAAAAAGAAAGTGAAGCCAATTTCCCTAAATGTGATTTTAGTGAATCAATTGCTTTTTTTCTAAATTCACTTAAAACTTTGTTCCAAATATTGTTGCACGCTGACCTCTATTCATTCTCATTGTCTCTCTCTGTCTCTGTCTCTCCACATACACACAGGTACACACACATTTAAAATTTACAGAAATTTTCATCTCTATAATTGACATAAAAGCTTCATTATTTCTTATTGATTACTAATAATGAATCTATGATAATTCTTGATACTTCATTTTACTCTGAAAGTTAATTAATGAAGAACTGGACCTCTGGACTTACTTCAAAAAAGTGAGTGCTCTGATACGTTGCATATGTATTCCCAATTTATTTTGTTTGTTCTAGACTCATACATTTCATGATTCCTGTCTGAGTGACAATAGGAAAATCAAATAGGTATAAAAGGCACTGTACTATCTCTGACATTACATAGAATTTAACTGGCTTTCTAAAAGATTTTATCTAATACTTTCTTGCTCATTTATTTTCTTATCAACACATAGCTGTCTCTTCCTCTTGTTATTCTGCTCTGTGTTGGTCAATCATTTTATGTGCTTTAAGTTTCTAAGTGCATATTTTTTATATTGTATTTACCCTCTTTTAATTTGCATTTGTCTTAAGCCATTTTTCCCTCCTCCTTTTTGATGTCTTTTAACATTTTTGTGAATAATTAATTAAAGAATAGCCTTATTGTGTTCTATAGATTGCTTTTCATTTTGCTATCTGGGGGATCTTTCCTAAAAATGCCTTTAGACATCTTAGCATTTGTCGCTGTTTTGGAGTCTCTCCATGTGTGTTTGTATGCATATATCTACATATTTATATACAGATATATACATATATATGCATATACATTTGAGTCCATATTCATGACACTATACCTGCCCGTCCACACTTTCCAACCTGTTACTGACACGCTCTTGTTTTTCCTTAGCTTTGCTGAGTTTACTACAACCTTCATGCTGTCCCTCAGCTTTTGTTGTTTTCAATAAAAATTAAGTTGAGTAACATTTTCTCTCCTAATTCCCTTAGCTTTTGAATTAGAATTTTAGCAAAATTAGGCAAGACTACATCCAATGTTGTTCTCTTGGCATAATGAAGTTTCCATCATATATAAATGAATGTTTAATTCCCACTTAGAGATGAACCTAATATGCATTTTATTGAACGTTGTGTTGAAATCAATAGTTCGTGAGAATGAAATTCAGTCAAAGCCATATATCTCTATCTTAGACTATACTTACTATATATTAATCTAAAATGAAATATATAATTTTATTACTAAACCTTTCAGAAGTCAATTTTATAAGTTTGACATTGCATCTCTCACATATGCCAGCTCCTATGTTGTTCCTATGCACACTATACATGATATTTGTAATATGAAATAGCTATATACTTTGAACCCAGGACAGTGAAAGAAAAGGATATTTTGAGGCTATCCCATTTATCTCCAATATATTCTTCTTCATAGTCTTTGTATTCTTTATTATGTCTTGATCAAAGGTGATTGAAACTGCATTAATTTGGGGATATTACTCTTAATTTGAGGTGTTGAACTCGATATTGTTTGAATTCCTCTATAAAAGATTTGAGGTGTTCTTCAGTAGGATCCTTTTTCTGAAGAGACATGACTTAAATCTAGTGTAATAACTAAAATATTGTCTTTAAAAGATTTTAATGTTATGCATGTTAGTATATAAAACGAATCTACAAAATAAGCCTACAAAATTAATTATATTAATCTCTCAGGTTTCTTGTATTAAATATTTGTAAAATTTTATCTTTTCTGGTTACCTGAAGTTACCTAGGTAACATAATCTCTGTATGTACAAATTCACAATCTATTTTATTTTTACAGACTACATTTTGATTCATCGTACACAAATGGGGTATATCATTTTGTTTCTAGGTTGTGAATGATGTAGATTCATACCATTTGTGTAATCATACATGTATATAGGGTAATGATGTCTGTTTTATTCCATTTTTCATACCTCCTCCCTCTCATTTCCCTTTATGTAATCTAAAGTTCCTGCATTCTTTTCTTACCCCCAATGTTGATGTGGCTGTATCACTGTAGTATGCTGATTTTAAGTCCTTTAGTTATAAACCGAGGAGTGGGATAACTGGGTCAAAAGGTGAGTCCATTCCAAGTTTTCTGAGGAATCTACACACTGCTTTCCAGAGTGGCTGCACCAATTTGCAACTCCACCAGCAATGTAAAAGTGTGCCTTTTTCCCCACATTCACTCCAACATCTATTGTTGTTTGTGTTCTTGATAATAGCCATTCTAATTGGAGTAAGTATACTGCAGAGCAATAGTAACAAAAATGGCATGATATTGACATCAAAATAGACAGGCAGACCAATGGTACAGAATAGAAGACAGACAAAGTCATATAAATACATTTACCTCATAGTAGACAAAGGAACCAAAAACATATAATGGAGAAAAGATACCCTGTTCAACAAATGGTGCTGGGAAAACTGGAAATCCATATGCAGTAAAATGAAATTAAACCTCTATCTCTCACCCTGCACAAAACTCAACTCAAAATGGATCAAGGACTTAGGAATCAGACCAGAGACCCTGAACCAAATAGAAGACAAAGTAGGCCCGAATCTTCATCATGTTGGCTTAGGATCAGTCGTCCTTAACATGACTCTCAAAGCACAAGAAAATCAAAGCAAGAATCAATAAATGGGATGGATGCAAACTAAAAAGCTTTTTCTCAGCAAAGGATACAATCAATAATGTGAAAAGAGAGCCCAAATTTGGGAGAAAATCTTTTCTACACACACTTCAGATAAAGTACTAATCTCCAAAATTTATAAAGAATTTACAAAACTTTACACCAAAAATACAAAGAACTCAATAAATGGGCCAAGGAACTGGACACTTTACAGAAGATAATACAGGCAATTAATAAATATATGAAAAAGTGTTGAACATCTCCAATCTATTTTCCTATTTGAAAATTAAGAATTTGTTATATACATATAATCAAAAGTACCACAAATATTCTGAATTATTTCAGCATTATATTTTGCAATAGCAATGTTTTTATACTATTTATACTGTTTCAGCTGACATGATATATTTAGTATCTTTTATCCAGAATGCTTAATATATTTAAATATTTATATACAGATATCAACTATTCATAAAATGTCATACTTTGTTCATGTCATACACATTACTGTGCTGAGTACAGATGATTTTAACTTACTTTACCATGTTGTCATTGATAACTCACCAGTTCTTGGTTTCCAAAAATAACTATGAAGTAGTCATTCTACTTCTGAAAGACAAGTGTAGAAGTATAGCAAATCATTGGCTGATTATAGAAGCTAAAGCTAAACTTTGTTACATGTATTATATCTAAACTCTGTTCTAATTTTGTGAAGGTTTCAAGTATTGTTTTTTTTTTCTATTTGCTAAATTGGAATTATATTTCCATTTGGTGTTTGTCTATTTTTTACAGTATGCTTGGTGTTTTATCTATATATCATGCAACTGCATGTATACATGACAATAATATATGTATTTTTTAATTTTCACATTTAACAAGCATTCAAACTGAAGCTCAGAAAGTCTATATAATTCGTTGAAGTTTTCACAGCTTGATTCTCATCCATGTGTATCTGACTGCATCATATTTTCTATTTAATTTTGGTTCACACATCTAATTGATTTTTTTTTTCCTTAATTTTTATTGCCTTGTAGAAATCTTTCATAAATATAATTTCCTTTCTATAGGTGGATGGGTAGGTGGAAGAGTGGAAGGGTGAATTTTTGTATAGGTGGATATACACATAAATGGATAGGTAAATGCCCCATGTACAAAACTTTACTAAAGTTTAGAGAAGTATATTACCAACCTAGCATCTGGGAGGCCCCAAACCAGCAGATGAAGCTTCCTACAGGGCTCCTTCAATAACATTAATAGTAACTGTGTGCTGTAAGCAAGTCCAAATAATGCTTTTAGGATCTCTGTTTTGGACCTTGAAAGATTCCATTACTAATGTCTAGTCTTTGGCTTTCTTTGGCACAACATTGGCTCATATATCACAGTTCTGTTTATAATGAGCCAGACAGGACAGATGTATCTTTCTAAAAGAATTTCTTAAATAAATAGTATCTACCATCCTGTGGCAGATCCTTGTTCAACTTCTAGCTAATAAATTCCATCAGCAGACTTTTCAAGGAGACCTGGTCAAAGGTGAAACTGCCTGAAGACTTTCCAGGAAGAGAAGAAACTTCCCACAAACTCACTTCCCACTTGTGTCAGACACACTTTTTGTTTGTTTGATTTAGATTGATTGTGTTATTACCTTGAATTTTTAGTTTTACAATTTGAAACATTTTCACCCATGTTAATTTAGTCTTCCAAGGCCATATAAGTATTAATGTAAGATTTATATACCAGATCTTCAGGTACACTAAGCTTTTGCTGCTGCTGTTGCTCTTGACTTGCTTTAAGAAAAGTTGTACATTTATAGGACTCAAGTTCTCTCAGGTTAGTGATTGCTTTGTACAAACCTATTTATTTTCAATTTTATATTCAATTTTATATATGAAAGGTATATAAAATCATGTAATTCACATATAAATTATATATTATATATCAAAATTATACACCATCTATTAAAATTATATAATTATTTATAAAATCATTATATAATAGTACATAAATGTTACCTATATATAATCATATATGTAATAGATGTTCAAATTATAAGATTATAAAATAGAAAAATATTTCATATATTTAAAATATATAAAATGATTATGTGGATATATAAATACAGATATTTGCATATATACTCATATTAGCCCAACATCATTTCTGAACTAATTTGAGGCAGCAATAAAATATACAGTTGGTACAGAGGGAAAGTAAATGCAGGAAAATCTTTAAATTGAAATGTATATTCAACATAAACAACATATACTAGATGTGGACAATAAATTAAGTTTTGAACTTAATATCTACTGAAAATAAAATTATGTGTACATTTGAGAGGTTCACAATGTCCAAGAGATTAAATCAAAATTTTAGTATGGGACACAGCTTTTTTGGCACTGAGACTGAGGTGTACTATCTAATGGGTAATGCTACTGAAAAATACCCTTGTAGTAGTTACAGTAGTATATGACATATGACTGTTTCTTACTATGCAAGTTCATGATGAAATATAATGACCCCAATTTGTTCAGCCCAAATACAGAATTTTAAATGTGCAACTCTTAACGTTCTCATTATCCAAGACCAGACTTCAGTATATTTAGAATGGTAATTCTCAAAGCACATTTTATAGAATATTATTAATTATGATGAATATTTTTTCAGAAAGTCTTTGTTTTTAATTTTCTTTAAACTTTCTTTTAATTTTTAGTTATACATGATAGAATGTATTTTGGAAATTATACATACATACAGTATCACTTATTCTATTCAGGATCACACTCCTGTGGTTGTACATGGTGCAGAGTTACCCTGGTTATGTATTCAAATATAAGACCAGGAAAGTTACGTCTGATTAATTCTACTGTCTTTCCTATTCCCCTCCCCACTCCCTTCCCTTCATTTCCCTTTGTCTAATCCAATAGATTTCTATTATTCCCCTCCCCAGCCTCCTTTGTTTTATGTTAGCATTCACAAACCAGAGATAACATTTGGCCTTTGGTTTTTTGTGATTGGATTATTTCACATTGCATGATTTTCTCCAGTTCCATCCATTTACTGGCAAATGTCATTATTTCATTCTTCTTTATACTGAGTAGTATTCCATTGTGTATATATGCCATATTTTCTTAATCCATTCATCTGTTGAAAGGCATCTAAGTTGGTTCCACAATCTAGCTATTGTGAATTGAACTGCTATAAACATTGATGAGACCTATCACTGTAGTATGCTGATTTTAAGTTCTTTGGGTATATACCCAGGAGAGGTTTAACTGGGTGAAATGGTGGTTCCATTCCAAGTTTTATAAGGAATCTCCATATTGCTTTCCATAGTAGTTGCACCAATTTGCAATCCCACCAGCAATGTATGAATACATCCTCTTCCCTACATCCTATCCAACATTTATTATTACTTCTGTTTTTTATAATTGCCATTCTGACTGGAGTGAGATGTAATCTTAGTGTAGTTTTAATTTGCAGTTCTCTAATTTCTAGAGAAGTTGAACATTTCTTAATAATTTGACCATTCTTATTTCTTCTGTGAAGTGTTGGTTCAGTTCATTTGCCCATTTATTGATTGGGTTATTTATTTTTCTTGGGTTAAGTTTTTTGAGTTCTCGTATATCCTGGAGATTTTAATGCCTTACCTGAGGTATTGGTGGTAAAGATTTTCTCCCATTCTGTAGGATCTCTGTTCACATTCTGGATTGTTTCCTCTGCTGTGAAGAAGTTTTTCAGTTTGATACCATCTCATTTACTTATTTTAAAAAATAATTTTAGTCATAGATGAACACAATAACTTTATTTTATTTGTTTATTTATGTGTGGTGCTGATGATCAAACCCAATGCCTCACACATGCTAGGCAAGGGCTCTACCACTGAGCCACAACCTCAGCCCTGTCTCCCATTCATTGATTCTTGAATTTACTTTTTGCACTTTAGGAGTCTTATCGAGGAAGTCATTCCCTGAGCCAACATTTTAGAGAGTTGGACCTACTTTTTCTTCTAGTAAAGAAATTGAAGCTGGGCGTGATGGCACTTGACTGTAATCCCAACAGCTCAGGAGACTGAGGCAGGAGGATTGTGAGTTCAAAGCCAGCATCAACGACAGTGAGGTGCTAAGAAATTTGGTGAGACCCTGTCTCTAAATAAAGTGCAAAATATGGCTGTTGATGTGACTCAGTGGTCAAGTACCCCTGAATTCAATCTCTAATATCCAAAAATAGAAAAAATACTAAAGAAAACCTTAGAAAATGAAAAGATCTCCCAAATTTCTGGATAGGCAGAAATAATATAAAAATGGCCATACTACCAAAAACAGATACAGATTTAGTACACATTCCTATTAAGATTCCAATGATGTTCTTAATAGAAATAGAAAATGCAACCATGAAATTCATTTGTAAAAATAAGACCTAGAATAGTCAAAGCAATCTTTAGCACAAAAAGTGATGCAGGAGGCATCACAATACCAGACAATAAATTATACTACAGAGTGATAATAATGAAAATGGCATGGTATTTGTACCAAAAGAGACATGAAGATCAATGGAACAGAGACAAACCCACATAAATACAGTTATCTCATACTAGACAAAGCTACCGTAAACATACATTGGAGAGAAGATAGCCTCTTAAACAAATGCTGCTGGGAAAACTGGAAATCCATATGTGATAGAATGAAATTGAACCCCTATCACTCACCTACACAAAACTCAACTCTAAGTGGATCAAGGGCCTAGGCTTTAGACCAGATAGTATGTACAAAGAGGAAGATCAATTAATTGAGGTAGACTCAGTACTTGGTCTGTTCTCCTAATGATGATGTGGTCTTTGTGAGTTGATTTAAAACACTAATATGAACCAGTGTCACTAAATATATCCTGAATTAGCAAGAAACGTATTGTTGGTATAAGTTCTATAGCAAAAATATAAGAACTGGTCTAAAAGGGATTCAATAAATTTAACTATTAGATGGAGTATGAGTCCTCCTACAAGTATTTTTTTTTCCCACAAAAGAACTTTAGTACAAGAAATACAGGCCTACATCAAGTTTTGACCTGCTGTTCCCACCTACTTAACTTAGGCTGAGTTTCTCTGAGACTAAATCAGCTGGAAAGTGAATTTAATTATGGGTGTGAATGCACTGTGTTTTACCCCACTATTCTGAACCACTTCTATGGAGCACATATTGTGTATTCAAAATGAAAAAGGGTCCACACATCAGTTCTTTGAAGAAATAGCATGCTTTTGATGATTGAGTTGGCAAGAATTGCATTTCTTGTTTTAGTCTTTGCTTCATTAATTTCAGCAATTTGCTTAAATGTCCTTATTAGAATTGTTTTGCTGTTTTTGTTACCAAAAATGTACTCTTGTAACTTTAATTAGTGTTCCTTACTGTGATGCACCTTCAATTTTAAGGGGTATGTATCCATTAAACATATATACAAAGAATCATTTCAGAAATAAAAGTAACAATGTGAGTAATTTCCTGTCTAAATCTATTAAGAGAGCTCTAAAATATTACTGCATTTGTGCTGCATTTTGTGTTGTCACATATTTTCCAATCATTTAGAAGTATGTTATATGAGAGTATTTTCTCAATGTTATTCAGTTATAACATTATAATCCTTATTCAGATTTTCTGGTCATTACCATGTTAAAGAAGTTCATATTAGAGTCTTTAAATATGAGAATTAAGACTAAGGCCTAGTTTTTGTTTTTAAATTTAATTTGGTTGGTGTCATAATTCTTTAACATTTATCTGACCATCTTCACATTTATGTGACCCTAATTTCTTATCCATCAGAGAATTATGTTGCTTCAAGACTTTTCTGAGAGTCTGGTAGTAAGTACTGGCCCCTGAAATTATTTTTTTTTTTTCAAGTTTGAACAATCAGTTGTAGAACAAGGTTTCCCACCCAAGTCTTTTGCTGTCTGCTGTAGTTGACCTTCCCATTATACTATGTAACCTTGCTGATATTGAAGATTTCATATAAATTAGGTTAAAATTTATGAAGTAAAACCTATATTTTGGTAACTCAGATGAGATAGCCACTTCGTTGACATCTTATATGACAGGTTTAGTCTTCAGTTTTTATTTTATTCCTGAAATCATTTTAACAGGAAAAAAGAATTTGTGAGCAACTAGCCCCATTTGAACATTTTGATGAGTTGTGCTTCCTTTTTATCCTTTCCTGTGAAATCACAGTGGTAATATTCTATGGTTTATGCTGGGATAAATGTTCCTTATTTGCAAGGGGAATGAGTCTTGTGTAATACTGCTATCTTTTTAATAAGAAAAGATATTAAGCTACAGGCAGAGGAAAATAAGTGTTGAAACTGGATTGTATCTCCTATTGATCATAGTTTTCTTTTACTTTTAAAAAAAATTTTAGTTGAAATACTTTTTTGTGATTCGTTTCTTTTTTAATAGATGAAAGTGAAGAAAAGCAGAAATTTGAAGAGCTGTATCTCTTTTATTCTCTGTGGATAAGAAAATCCATAAATCCTTCATTTTCTTCATTTGACGATTTTTTTAAATGACTAGGCAGTCATATACAATGCATTATATGCTTCCCAGGTATACTTACCTGGGAAGCAAACAGTATTTTATGGAAATTTATCAATTTAATCGTGTGATCTTTTAAATGTCATATTGATATAGTAATGTATATATCATATATGCATCATGCATTAATACAATATACTTGCCCTTTATGATAACTTATAAATGTACAAAATATCATGCTGTGATTTATTGATGAATTGATCATACTTGCTTCCAGCCTGGTATCATTCTCAAAATTTTTATGTATGAGATCATGTAATGCTCAAAACGATTCATGACTTCTCTCAGACAAACTGAACCATTGAGTGGCACCTGACATCCCTAAAATCATATACCATTTATTCATGGTGAAATGAAGCTGTGAACTCAGTCTGTGTTCAGAGTCTTCACATTTAATTATTACCATACACTACCCTTATTTGTCTTTGTATTACATAAATTATGCAGGTAAAACTGTGATGATTATATGATTTTATGAAATGGTCCTAGTTTACATTTTAGTTAATATAGTCTTTTAGTTTATTCTATTAATAGAACACCTCACAAAAATATTGCAATGTGGCTGGCATCAGAGCCCACATAATATATAGCCTAAATTGGTTTGTTTGTTTGTTTGTTTGTTTTGGTACCATGGATTGAACCCAGGGGTGCTCAAGCACAAAGCCACGTTGACAGCTGCTTTGTTTTTTTGAGACAGAGTCTCACTAAGTTGCTTATGGCCTTGCTAAGTTCCTGAGACTGTTCTCAAACTTAGGATCCTTCTACCTCAGCCTCCTGAGTTGCTGGGATTACAGGCATGTGCCACCATACCCAGCCTGAGTTAAATTATTAAAGAACTTACCAAGCATTCTTGGATTTATGAGTGGTCCTTCTCATAATACTATCCCCCATGGATTATTGAAGCAACTCTAGAGCTTTGGTGGAATTACCTACCCTACTTAGGTGACGAATCATGGTGGGGGTGGATGATGCAGAGGATGAGAAGAAGCAGGAAGAAAGTTGAACTGTACCAAACTGATGGACCAGTATGTCATTTCTTAGGGTCCTACAGTTTTCTGTAGTAAACATCATAAGTAAAATGTAAATAACTACTTTTCTAAGAAACCAGGGTATTATTTCCTAATGCAAACCCTATATCTATGAGTGACCCTATACCAAACAACAACAACAACAACAAAATAAGAATCGAAAGCACTTCTAAAGATCCTTTGATGGGAGACAAATGTGCATTCTATGTCAAGCTTTTGTTCTGTAAATTTATGAATTGAAACTGAATAATTTTCAAGGGAATTAACATGAAAGCAATGCACTAGGATCCAAGGAACAGTACTATAAGTTCTAAATACAGTGTCATAGATATGACTTGCTTTGAGAAAACAAGGAAAAACACATAAAATAAAACTATGATATTGCATTATGGTGGTACAATAAAATGTTTTAAGATGTACATAGTTTTCAGGTTTATTTCCTCTAAGGAGCACCAAACTAATGTATCTATTTTGAAAGAAGTAATAAATATTTTGTAACCAATATGATTGTACCAACTTTTAAAACAAAAGTTGAAATTATCTACATATTTTGGTTTATGAAATAATGATACATAGTTCATCCTACATAGACTATATATACATACGAAATATGTCATTTGTGCTGTAAACCTGTTGTTGTTTTTGCCCTTTCCCCATTGTCCTTTAAATAAGATGATCATTTGTGTGTGTGTGGCTAGGGATCAAACCTAGCTCTTTGCTCTTACTTGAAAAGTACTCTACCACTGAGCTACATACTCAGCACCACAGAAATATAAAAATTTCACATAAATTTAAAAATATTTCTGTAATGGTAAATTATAATTGCATCTATGGCTTTATTAGGCAATTTAGATATTTTATTATAGTAGCACCTCAGAATAAGACCACATATTCCACTATGATTTTAAATGCACTTTTTGATGAATACAAACTGCTTACATTGTGGCATTTCCTTCTATTTGCATAATTAAATTACTAACATCCATGATTAAAACAATACTGCTGTGGATATAATTAATTTTAATAATGCTACAAAAACTCAGCTTTTAACAGTACTATATTCTTCTGGCATATATAAATTATATAATAGTAAAGGTATATGTTGAAAAGATTGTATTAATAGAAAAATTCAATTTTTAAGTAAACATTGATGCCATTAGCAAGCTGATGGTAAATTATGTATTAAGTTATGAAGTCATGAATCTGAGACCATAATATAACACTTGCCAAAGATAATCAAAATCATAATCATCAAGTGACTTAATTATGACAGTATGTTACTAGTTTGTTAATGGTCAAGACGTTGGAAGAATTGAATAGGAAGTTAGAGAATCTACATGAACTAATGTTTCCCATTAATATAGCAAAACCTGAGAATGATAGATAGAAGTTTGGCATGGTTTCAGATACCAGCTGCTTCTTAATGTCTTTCCCAGCTGTGAAAGCTGTAGGATTGAGTTTTAGACTGTTTCCTTAATTTTAGTTTGTTTGTTTATTTATGCAAAGGTAAATATTTTATCTAACACTTTTTCATCTTTAAAGTATGGGCAATAAATTATGGAGAATTTCAGAATTTCTTCAGCTGGCAAAAATCTATCACTTTTTATAAAATTTGAGTATATTCTAAATATGCCTTGAAATGCTTTATATAATTAGTTTTCAATTTCCCCTTTTCTATTAAATGTCTATTTGAAAGAGAATGAACAAAATTATTCTACCACTGCTCAGAGTCAAAGTGACTCTTGAGTCTGGTCACAGCAGGAGTGAATAAGAGGAGAAAATGTGATAGCTAGGTTCTAGATATCCCTCTTCCCACCCACGCCAATACAAAGCATGGCTCTACAAAGGAGAACTCATGGGGAAATTCCCTTAAAACAGCATCTGATTGTGAAAAGTGATAATGGGGAATGGTAGAGTCCAGATTATGCCTCTAGAGTATCCCATCTTATCACACATTTTCACACCTACTCCATGAACTCACCAGAAAGACAATGAGCTTGAGAAGAGTTTCAGTCCTTATTACTAAATATAAATTATCAAACAAGGTGTAGACACAGCAGGAAGTACATTAGCACACAGAGGAAAACTACAAGATACATTATAAAAAGACAGCAAAAGCAGCATCTTACACTTTGTAAACATATTTAGTGGTCCAAATAAAGGAAGAATGTAAGATGGTGTTATGAATATGTTTAAACGGATAAAGGAGGAGAGGTAAGATGAAGTAGAAATGAGCATATCACTAAAATAAATGAACCAATTAGAAATACTTGTACAGAAATATGATATCCAAAATAATTCACTAGATGAAGAACCACTTGAATATATCTGGAGGATTAGTTAGAAGATCAGATTAAAGATCTTTCTCCATACTTACCTCAAAATGAGGAAGCACAAATAGAAATATAAAATTTTGTATATTATATGGAGCAGAAAATAGGGAAATAGGTGGTAGAAAATATTTGCAGAAATCAAGATGAAGAATTTCCCTATATTAGCACTTGATGTTGAAACTTTAAATTGGATGCCAACTAGGATAAATAAATACATATACATATATTTTAATTTATAGGAGGTAAAAAGAATAGTAGTATGAGTCCTAGTAAGTAACAGCAGAAACCTAAACATAGTAGAAATGTTTTAGCATGAGAAAATTTTAAATATGCAAATTTGTTAAATCATGTTACCTTTATTAATTTCTAAAAATAGTGCCATGGCCTGGCACAGTGGCATATACCTATAATCCTCATAACTCAGGAGGCTGAGGCAGGAGGATTGAAAGTCTGAGACTAGCCTCAGCAACTTAGAGGAACCCTAAGGAACTTAGTAAGACCCTGTCTCAAGGTAAAATAAAATGGGCTGGGGATGTAGTTCAGTGGTTAAGCACCCCTGGTATTTATCCAATACCATTTACAAAATAAATAATAAAATGTCATGAATTTTCTTTCAGGATATTCCAGTTAAAGAAGAATAATGTTTTTAATCCTCTTCTCAGTGATAATGAATGTATCTGTACCAAAAATATTGTAAATTTATAAAACTATTAATAGAAATTCAGAGAAAATGATTAGAATCATCAGTTTTACTTGACAATCTGAAACTTTCCCAGAAACAAAAGGCTTTAAATGAACAAAATCATCAGTTATGAATTATTTGAATAACAATAAGCTTGAATCAACAGAAGTGTAAAACTTTAATAAAAGGAAAGTTTTTCTACTTCTGAAAATATAATAATGCTTTATATTTAAATATAATAAACAGAAAAATCCCCTTCAGTGATCAATAGTTTGCTTAATAAAAATATTATCTGGTATTGTTTTACTATTCTTATAGCAATTCTCTTCTGTTTTTGTATCAATTGTGACCTCTATTATGTATAAAGTTATGTAAAAATAACAGGAATCCTTGTCTTTTTGCCAGTCTTAAAATAATTGCATCCCAAATTTCCTGTTAAGTATTTGTTGTAGGGTTTCTTACACAGAATTGACCAAAAATAATGTGTTCCTTTGTGTTCTTTGCTATATAAATGTTAAACCTGTTTCATATTTTGTAGTTCATTTTCTATATTAAAATTTTCCTGCATATTTTGAAACCATTCCATGAAATATTTTTATATTTAATTAATGTGTTGACTTATGATTTCTGTCCCCCAAAATTCATGTAAACCTGATCCCCAGTGTTGAGGTCTTGGGAGATGGAATATTTAAGAGGTGTTTGGGTCAATGGATTAATGCTGTTATCACAAGAGTAGGTTTATCCTTACAGCAGTGTCTTCCTCACAAAAGGATTTATTTAGTTCCTTCCCCTCCCTTCCTCCCTGCCCTCCCTTCCTCCCTACCCTCCCTCTCCCTCTTCCTCTCTTTTTTTCCTTCTTCTCCATTCCACCATGAAATGACTTAGGAAGAAAACCTTTACCAGGTACTGGCCCCTCAATCTTGGACCTTCTAACCTCCATTACTGTGAGAAATAAATTTCTACTAATTTTAAATTGCCTCGACTCAAGCATTCTTTTGTAGCACCACAGAATGGACTTAGTTCACATTAGAAATGTTTCTAACGTTAAGGTATGCTTTCATTTCTGGCACAAATCTTGCTTATCATGGTGCATTTTAAATATATCTTTAGATTTATTTAGATTAAAAGTTTTAAGATTTTTGTATCTATGTCCATAAGTAAAACAAGCTTCCTGTCTTGCAATCGCCATTGCTCTGACCTCATAAATAAATCAATTTTTTATTTCAGCTATGTTCTGAAAAGAAAAAAAAAACTTATAAAAATAATGGATTGTTTTCTGTTCCCTTCATTTTAAATTAAAGTTGCATTCTTCGGTAGCCTGTCTTTGGGGATGGATTCTATAATGTGATTCTATCACAATAGTTCCATAAGGTTCATTATATATTGTTATAAAATACTCTGATTTCATGGAGTGCTTATTTTCACCCTTATGTACCTTCTTTCAACATCTTTCAGCTTGGATTCTCAATTCCAATTAACCAAAATAACTTTAAAGTTACATGAGGTCCTTAAACTCTCAAAGTAAGAGCTAGTTTAGAGTATGCAGTAAAGATTCTTAAAAATATTTATCTTTGAGTACTATAATATTTTTACTTGAATAAACTATTCTTTTAACTACAGGAAAATATGCATATTTTGTAGATTTTCTCTAAGGAAAAATAGATGCCACTGTCCATGATGTATATTTTTACATTTAAATTTCCTAATTTTATTTTTAATATCATAAATTATTCTTAGTTATATCTTAGAAAATTTAATGTTATTCATGATTTTACGATGCCAAGTTCTTTTATATATATTATAATGTATTAGTATACACTTCTCATCTTTCACCATGTAATATAAGCAATTGGCCTATACTGTTTTGCTGAGATTACAGTATTTGGAATAAAAGCTAAATGTGAAATACGTCATTTTAAATGCCATTACTTCCTAAAACAGTTATAAGCTGGTAATAACAAGAAAATACTAAAGTATAAGAAGTGCTTCAAAACAAGTGTTCCTGGTGGTAGCAAAGATAATATTGTGAACACAATATGAATTATTCACTTTAATAACACATCCCAATTGTAATTTGTAGCTGAGCACTACAAGTAGACTTAATAACTGATGGGACCTGTCTTTAAAAAGAGGGTCTTCTAAGAAAACAGTTCTGAGATTGAGACTGTTGTTATAACCATTACTTCATAATTCATTATAAAGCTTGCCTCTTTAACTATCCTGTTTGCTGATTTTCTCCACAGAATATTCTATGATGACTTAACATAATCCACTTTTCCTACACTCATAAGAGTCAATGACAAAAATCTCTCATCACGTTTACAATCTCTTAGTTGCTAAATATAATTTTAACCTTTATCTCTTCTGTTCTTCCTTGTATTTAACACTTTGAAGCATCCTTATGTATACTATAGAACCATTTCTTTTAAAAGGATCAAAAAAGAGAAAACCTACTCCATCTCACTGACACAAAAGTGTAATTTATTGATCCCTATAATAAAAGCAGCAGCAGCAATTACAACAACACAATATAAAGTTTCTTTTGGCCCTGCTTACCTCCTTTTCAGCTTCATCTGGTCGTTCCCAGAAGCATACAGGATCTGTGTATGGTAACAGATCCTAAGCAGTACTCTAGGTTGGTGAATTCTCAGATAAAGACTCATAGTACCATCACTGGTTTTGATTTTGTCATATGGTCATTCATGAATTAATAACTCTGAAAGGAGAATTTGATTTCTCAAGTAGCCTTAGGCAAATTAGGCACATACCCTTAGAGGGACAGGTGTGTGGCTGGAGGAGCACCATCCTGAAATCTGCCTGAGAATAAGTGGTAGTTTCTCAGAAGAAATGGTATGTCCTTTCCTGGAGAAGAAGGACTGAATGTATGCTGAGTGGCAAAAACACTGTTTTCCATACATTTCTCCTTCAATATGTTTAATCTCTTCTACAGAAAAAAAATACCACTTGGTTTTCTTCCATCGTCTTGGCTATTATAATTTTATTTATATGTTCACTATAATTCCTTTGCCTCACATTTATATATTGATATACCTCCAGAATCTATTCTAATTATACTTCTCATGCCACATGGACATCATTATTTAACTTTTACTTGTTACAAATTCTAGGGTGATAATTTTAAATTCTATAAATCTATTTTGATTCATCTCTTACAAGCTCCAGAACTATAATGCTCTACTGAAATATTGCAAATTCAGTGTTTTCAAGCAGGACAAGCCCTGTATTTTATAAATGGTACTACTCATCAACTGAGTCCCATCCATAAACTTGTCTTTCCATATTTTTTATAGTTCATCAAACAGTAACGTTATTCAACTGTGTACCAGTGCAAGTTACCAAAAAGTCATGACTTTGTCTTATTGTTTTAATTGCAGGTCATTCACCAAAGACTCTTAGCTTTTTGTTCTTATATTTTCTGGATCTTCACCAACTTGTTCATTTTTTAGAACTATACCCTTATGTCAGTTCTTCATTGAGCACTGTCATTCCATTCTTGCTTTCTTGATGCCATGCTTCTGCTTGGTTTTTTCTTTCTAAAACGTGTGATTGTATCATTTTGCTATCATAGTTTCTTTAAATTCTTCATTGATATGTGGACTTAACCTTATATATTAGTAGCCATTCCTAATATTGCCAACTATTTTTTACGTGTTGACATAGAAATGTGATATTCCTGAAATTTATTATACCCTTTTATATATTGTTACATTTCTATCACCATAGCAAATACCCGAGATAACCAATTAATAAGAAAAAAGGTTTATTTTGCTTCATGATTTGAGATTTCAGTCCATGACTGGTTGGCACTATAACTTTGGTAGCACATAATGGCAGGAGCACATGGTGGGGGCAACCCATTCACCTCATGGCTGGAGATGAAGGAGAAAAAGAAGCGGGTGTTCCACTGTCCCCTAGAGAGCACAACCTTAATGGGGACCTCCCATTATGTCCCACCCCTTAGAGTTTCACTATCTCCCTATAGCACCAAGATGGGAAAGCTTTAATAATGGACCTTTAGGGGGTATTTCAGATCTAAACCATAACAGTTTTTAAGTAATGACATTATTAGAATGTACCACTTTTTATTTTATAAATTTCCATTGAAATTACATTTTAAATATTTTGGCACTCTGTACACATAAAGCATTCATATGCTTATATGCTTAATTCATTTAAAATAATCATTTGGCTTTGCTATATCATGAAAATTACATTTTTACTTATCTGTAGTCTACTAAAGCCCTAGAAATAATCTTCAACTCATTTTATCATAGTAACTCTTCTATTCATATCTATTTGTATAGTATAGGGAAGACTGGAATTTTTGAGACTGATGATGGAACC
Organism: Sciurus vulgaris; assembly: GCF_902686455.1. Taxonomy (NCBI): domain Eukaryota; kingdom Metazoa; phylum Chordata; class Mammalia; order Rodentia; family Sciuridae; genus Sciurus; species Sciurus vulgaris. The sequence continues at coordinate 109,113,528 of NC_136471.1, forward strand.
TAAACTTTTGTCTCTAATATTAACTTAGTTCCATTTGTGGACTTATGTTATTATCACTCTGTCTCAGTCTTTTCTCAACTATAAATTTTGGTAATTGTGTATTCTCTGTTTTATAATATTATACTATTTTAGTTTTTCCATTTACACTGTATTCAAATTAAACCAAAGGAGAAGTTCCCACTTTCATACACTCTACCTTCTAATAAGGAGGGAACATATAGATAATAATATATCCTATATCAAAGATGACAAATTGAATGGTTTCCTATTATACACATAGTCCATTGAGCTAGACAAGTATTTTAAGTTCAAAACCATTTTTTCCCTCTAGGACTAAGTGAAATTACTTTCTTGACTTTCTTAAGGCCTATACACTAACCCACAAAGCAGAACTACCTTCACTCTGATTATTGCTTGTGTGGAAACACAGAAGAACCTTAACTTAAACATATACTCTTCTGTACTTTAGGCAATTTCAGTCATATTCTTGCAAAATTGTGAGCTGTTCATGCAAGCTGAGAAAATAATTCTGAATCTATGGTGTCCTTGATCTTTTGATTTTTAAACATTATCCTCTGAGATTGATAAGTAAATAATTATATTCCATTGTATTTTATATCCACAATTGTTGAGGCTTCTCAAATCTTCAAATATTAAAGCATAACAAACTGTGCCAAAAATTAAAAATATTTAATTACGCTATAACATTAGAAATAATACCTGTCTATCCTACGGATCCAGGGAGACAAAATAATAATTAAAATGAAAAGATGTAAATGAAATATTCTTCCCTTCTTAAAAAAAATAATAACAAAGAATACATCATTGTGTAAATTAGAAATGTGTGATCCATAAATGACTGGCATGCCTCTGGACATGGCATTCTCATAGGCTAGCTAATGCTTATTTTTTCTGTCCTTCTTGCATAATTCATGCTCTTTCTAACATGTCCTAGTGGGATAGATATTGGGGGAAAATATTGTGTCTGTGTAACCTAATCTATATAAATATTTTAATGAAAGGTTATTTCAGTTTTGGTAATTTTTATCTTAAAGTAGAAAATGGAGAGCTAACAATATTGTTAAATGTTTGTTACTTGCTTTGTGGTTGATGGTAATTTTACTCAATCATTTTATGTATTATAAATAGTTATTCAAAGTCTATTCTGTGCTAAGGATTTTGCCATGCACACAGGATTATAAAGTTTAAAGATTAATAGTGCAGTTATACAGGCAAGATAACCCCTAGTTTTATGTTCCAGCTTGGTCATTTTTTCAGCTGTATCATCATAAACAGTTCTTTATAATCTTTAGTTTTCTTGATATTTTAGTCACTTTTGCTGCAATAATGCCAGTTAAGAATAACCGATATTTCCAAATGTTTACAACAAACAGCCTTCTCATGCATTGGTTTGTATTTAGGCTATGTCAGCTGAATCTGGTTGGGCTTGAGTCTAGTCACAGAGAAGGCTTATTTCTGCTTCACATGACTGATTTCTCTTTCTGTACACAAGTGCTATCCAGGAAAATCTCCTCCTAAATCAGAGGAAAGAATTACCAGGTACATTTATATCAAACTATGTAAGATATTAACAACTTAGGTGTATGATCCACTAGCCAAAGCAAGTCATATAGCCAAACCCAAGTTCAAAAGGACAAGGAAGTATACTTCTCCAATACAAAGGGATAGGAGAGTGATTATTTCCTAATCAATCAATCATACTATGCATATGAACTGGTATTTTCTATATAAGGTTTTAACAAGGCACAAATGAAATAAAATATTAATTATCAGTCTACTTACATATTTCATAAAGTAATAGTAGCTTTTATTTTTATTGGAGAAACCAAAATAACAGGAAATAAGGGGCAGGCTATAAAGAGATATTTACATATGATATTTACATATGCAAACCAATTACTATAGAAGTGTAGAAGTCCTAGAACAGTACCATGTACAAGGATATTGAAACACAAAGGGAAGGAAAACTTTGATTCCCCTGTGACAGATCATGGAAAACTTCCTAGATCAGGTGAATTTTGCAGTATGAATAACGTACTGTAAGATAATAAGAGAGGTGAGAATATAATGATAAAATATAACTACCTGTATAGAAAAAGCATGGAAGAAAAATAGGACCTGCAAATATTTTGATTTGGTTATATTGCAAGTCACAAGATTAGAACTTTATTCTCTAGCTGGAGAGAAAATTGAATAGTTTTAGCATGAAATTTACCTTATTGGATTTTGAAATACAGAAAATTTATTCTATGGCTTTGTGGACCACACTGAGAGAGTACACTTTAATTTTTCTGAATATTGTGTGGATATCAAGATTTTTAATGAGTTCCCCAGGTAATTGTAATATTCAGTCAAGTCTGAGAATCAATGAGTTGAAGGAAAGAAAATGATGGGAAGCAAAGTTATGGAGTTATAAGGTGAAAGTTTTGAGATAGAAGATTTCTAACTAATCACAGTGGGATTAAAATGTAATCTAGATGAAAGAAATGAGATGAGGATGATCAGTGATTTCAAGGTTAGGTTATTGAGGTTTTTGTGTTTTTGGAAATTGAAATCAATTTCCAGAATTTGCCAGGTTCTGAGATGATGGGTATGTTTGCAGTCAGGCACCAGTCACTTAGGAAAGTTGAAGAAGGGATTATAATGGATAAAGTAGAAGAGCATATTGACCTAAGACCCAAAGGAGGACAAACATTATCATAAGTGGATCTTTATTATAAGTAGGAGAGTACAGAAGAATACCATTCATGAGGTTCCTTAATATATATTGAAGAAGCCTACTTAATAAATGGCTAAAGAGATAGAATTATCTTCAGAGGTTAGTTATGGTTAATTTATATTTACACGAATGTTGTACTGAAAAACTCGTATGAGAGGTTACAGAAAGACATGGATAATATGTATATCCAGTGAAATTTGGGGGAAAGAAATCAGGGAAGAAATGCAGACCAGGAAGAGGTGAGAGAAGGCACAAAGATAGGTGACTGGTAGAGACTCACATTGCATGCAAAAGTCAATTAATTGGTAGTTATAGCAGCACTTTATTCCTGGATAACAAATGACCACACCCTTAGAGGTTTAAAATTACATACATTTGTTTTCTGTGTGTTTTGGGTGTGGGGGTCTGGAGTACTGGCACAGGTTAACTGGGTTCTCTGCTCAGGATCTTACAAAGCTTTGATCAAGTTGTCAGCCATCTGCATTCTCATGTGGTCATGTATAGTTAGTAGGATTCACTTCTCTGTGGTTCCTCGTGATTATAGGACTAAGATCCTTGCTTTTGTTACAGACTGTTGGAGATGAGGATGGTGTCACTCAGCTCCAAGTGAAAACCATAGTTCCTTCCCCTCTCACAACATGGCATCTTACATTTTCAAGGTTTGCTCCAGTCTTCCAACAGGAAATTTTATATAATGTGATGTAAAACAAGGGACTGGTTGTCCCATCACCTTTGTTTTGACTGGCTAGAAATAGGCATAGGTTCGTAAGGGGTAGAGATTTTATAAAAGGTGTGATTCATCTTGGTCACTTTGAATTCTGTTTAGTGAAACATTGATAAGACTATATTTTCCAAGGTTTGTCAAGGTCAGAACTGGGTATGAGGCACAGGGTGTATATTTTTTCTTGTTTCAGAAAGGTAGAATGAACTGCCATGACATTTGATGAGGTGTATTCTAACCTAGAGATAAATCACCACGGTGAGGGTGTTCTAATGCGAGACAACGATAGGGTTTTGTGAAGAATATAAAGTGTAGAGGATGCTGTACAATCAAGGTCAAGAAATGTCTTGTTCCCAGCAAAGACTGGCCTAGAGTACTAAGAGCCCTGGGGATAAAGCAGTCAGAGACATACTTTGTTTTGGATGGGTCTTATTTTATTTTTTTAAATAGTCAGTGGATATTGAAAAAAGGAAATGAACTTACTCAACAGTGGTCAGAATTTCTTTAGCAGAACTTTAACTCCAGTTAAAATTTCCTTGGCTGTAGGATCTACCACTAAACCATACCTACCTCCTTTTTTATCTGTTTCTCTTCAGAGACCTTCTCTAAATGATTTTTGTACATCTGAAAATATGAAATCCTGCCGTAGAGTACATGCTACAATAAGAACTAAGTTTTAATTAATTGTCTTTTTATGCTTATAGTCTTTTAAATTTCATGTGGTTAAACCATAAATATTACTGTTTTTGTCCAAAAGTATCTAATACTGATAATTTCATAAGATTAAAATTAATACATTTCTATGTGCTTTTAAAATTTTTGAATCTATATTATACCAATTCCTCTGTTCTTGAACATAAACAGCAATGCCATGTCACTGAATTTCCCTAAAGAGGCTACAGTACTGTTTAATTCAAATCAGAATTATTTTCTCCTACGATTAGGAGCTCTGGTAAAGGTTGGTAACATGTTTGAATATTTCTTTTGTGTTAATTTGATATTAAGTGAAACATAATGAAAGGAATAAAGTCTTTGTTGCAGTATTTAGATATGAGTATATGTAAAAAGGCACATGTGTATGAATTAATATAGATGGATGTGTGTACATTTATATATTTGTATATGCATTTGGCTTTTAAAGGATTATAAAAGTTCTTTTTATGTATATGTCACAATCATGCTTGGAACAAATGTGTGTTTAGAAAGAATGTATCAGATAATAATTAGTAATATCTTTCTTGAAAAGAAGTCTGTAGATTATTGAAGAAAGTGCAGTGATTTTATAATTTGTTTATAATCAATAGAAGAGATGTTTTTTGAAAGATTTAGTTAGCTCTCACAGAAGATTAAACCAGATAACATTAAATCATAATAAACAAATTCAAGACAACCCTGTAACTTAAAATATTTCCAGATTTATGCATATACATAATGATATGGGTAATTAAACAATTTTGATGTGCTCTATCAAAGAGATGTTGTTAGAAACCCCATTGTACAAAATTATACCTAAATAGGCAAACCAGCATGAACCTTAAACACTTTGAAGCAAATCTACTGAAAAACTCATGATAATAATATGTTCATTTTTGGTCTTTGAAAATTAAAAGGATTATCTGTAACATACACTAAGAAGAATTTGGAAATTTACAGAAACATTTCTCAGTTTTTGATTTCAGTTAAATACACGTTGATTTTTTTTTCCTTCTTGGAATATTACCAGGTGTTTATCCTTTTTTCCAATAATTAAAAAATGGAAAAAGGAAAGACAGTGGAATGAATCCAAAATAATTTTCCTATGTACTTGTATGAATGCACCATAGAAAATTCCACCATCATGTACATCCATAAGAATGGGGCACTAACTAAAATAAGATAGATTGCATGCTTGTATAATTATATAAAAATGAATTCTACTGTCCTGTATAACTAAAAAGAACCAATAAAAAAATAGATGGCAAAGGACTTGGAAGATACAGTTTACAACACTTGAATATGTGTCCAAATATGTACAAAGTAGGTATTATTTTTTGCTCCAAATTTATGATCCAGAAAGTTAAAATGAAATAATGAGTACTGTATTATATAAATTTGTATTATATAAAATTATATATTATATAATTATATAATAATAATAAAATTATATAATATATATTATGTAATATTGTATTATATTGTATTATAAATTTTCATGTCTTCCTTAGTTCTTTAACCTAATTGATGTCTTTTTCCTGATATTTGAGTTATTAATATTTTGTTACTTATCTTTTAATTTATTATGTTCTAAGTTGTCTCAATGTGTAATTATTCATATCCTTTCATATCATGCATCAAAGCTTTTAGCAAGTGATATTGAAAGAAGGAATCATAATAATACATTTTATAAGATTATAATGTCATGTCTTCCTTAAAAACTCTTGGTAATATCTTATTCATCATTTCTTTTCCTCATCTATTATAGCATTATATTTAAATCCATAGTATGAATGCCTACCTTAAGAGCATATGTTACTTGCTCAATTCTATACCTCATCATCTAGCACTTAATTATTTACTAACTACATTATTATTCAGTTGATTCATGTTCTACAAATGTCCTAATACAGGAGGATTTAAAGCACTTCAATGTAAGGACCAGAGCTTTTCTTTTAAAATACAAGTATGATTACATGAATGGTATGAATCTACATTGTGCACAACCATAGAAACAAAAAGTTGTACCACACTTGTGTACAATGGATCAAAATGCAGTCTATAAAAATTAAAAAAGTATCCTTATTATATTAATGAGGCTCTGTGTTACTCATTTTTGTTTGGCCAATGCCAGTTAATCCTCGAAATTATTATTTATACATAATGAAACTGAGTTAGTAGCAGAAGCAGTATTTAAACCAAGAACATTTTTTTCTTGAATCTTAGTAGACAAAGTCATTGTCAGAGTCAAGGTTCTACCAATTTGGGTACTTTTCTAGCACCCAAAGTATGTCAGAATAGGCTAAGAGATTACAATATATTTTTGGATGTATTATCAGGAAAATCCTATAACTTAATATTTGAATCTTTGTTCCTTTAGATAAGAACATTGATAAACAAACATGATGTGTTTTACTAATGAATTGTAGTTAGAAAGAAAACTAAATTTCCATAATCATGTCTGCATAGGAAAATCAACATGAACCATAAATTCCTTGAACATAAGTACATACGAATTTCAGTTTTAAGATTATAAGTTTCACTGATTTTTGAAGTAATGCGGGTGAGACACATCCTGCAATAAATAATTACCAGAAGTCTAGACAGACAATAGAAAAGTTTTCAGAAAGAGAATAATACGTGGTAGGAAGGGAATTCATGTAGATCATCAGAAAAGTTGAGAAAGGAAGCATCCTTTTAGATACATAAAATAAAACATGTCAATGGGGATTTCAGAAATCTGCTAATAGTAACTGATGTCAGGACCCCAAAGTCAGTTCTCTCTATTTAGGAGAAGTTGCAAGGAAGAGCCACATGGTTTGTAGAAACCATTGTGTGATGCACATTTGGAAAAACGCATGGGGAGTAGGTCAAGTACTTTATTATAAGAGAGGAAATTAAATTAATAGCCTTTAATTCCTGAACCTCAGCTGCTCATGCCTCACTGTCTACTGGGTCATATCTGATTTTCTAACATATTGTGTCTTTTCTTAAACTATTTTCCCTTACTTTTTAGATAAAGAAACTGGCATTCAGAGATTATCCAGTATGTCAAATCTAGTCCATCTCAAAAGTAAGGTTAAAACTTAGATTTTTTTCCCCTAATTCTTTAAAACTATAACCATTCCACATTTTGATAGATTATTTTACATGTGGCATGATTTAATGAGTCTTGTTACAACCCATTTATAAACACATCTCAATTACCTAAATATGATCTGATGAATTTATAAATTTTATTTCAAAATGTTCCTTTCATTTCAAGGGATATTTATGGCTTTATCCACATATACTAGGTACAGTATATTGTGTGTGATCACATGTCTCTTACGATGCAGCCAATGTGCTGTTCCCTCATAGGCTGCCATACGACTTTAGGTGAAATTAGGAGTATATGTGTCTTATTGATAATTTTCTATTCAGAAAGGAACAATTTGGCATTAGAACAGATGATTTACTTTGAAATGCATTGCGGTCTATCTGCAAAAATGCCTGAAGATGTAATCTTTCAGTTTTCAGGTATTTAGTTTTCCTTGATTCTGAGTTTCAGATTTTATTTCTAAAGAATGAATTACCACAGAATTTATATTTATGAGCTATCCTTGGAGAATATTAACAAATGTTTGCCCTCTTGTATTTTAAATGGTTTAAAAAATAATGCCTTATATTGTTTAGAAATCTGTATCAGATTATCATTTCTTATGTAGAATGAGTTATAATGAGTCAGAAAACACTTTTAAGCTATTTGACAGTAATACAGCATAATCTCCTATAATTCAGTTCAAAATGATGTATGTGGCTAATGACATATATTCACGTAGTGATAAAATAAATTAGGATGTGGGATTTGTGCTTAGCATCAAAAGCTGGAATAACTGGTAACCTAATTTTCTGTGCACTAAGGGTGAGTTTTAGATGACAGGGTGATGGATCTAGGTATTTTTCAATTAAAATATTCTCTTTTACATTTCACAAGGGAATTCCAACAGGTAAACTAATATATATTTTCACAGGGACATTTGGTAATTTAAAAAACTAAATTTTTCTAATAAGGAATGGGCAATATTCACCCTATCCACAAAGTAACTGGCAAAGTGTCTATTGAACATTTTTTAAGAAGATTATGTAGAATTTCCTATATTCTTTCTTTTTTATATAATTTTTTATTATTAGTTATATATAGACAGTAGATTATATTTTTGGCATATTATACATATATAATGTTATGGGTCACAACTTAAGAACAGACCGATCACCACTGAGAAGTCCGAATTTGAGAGTCTTTATTAAGCTGGCCAGCTGACTATCTCACACAATGCCCCCCAAAAAATGGGTATTGGGAGAACAGCCCCGACCACAGGGTTGTAGGGGTTCTTATACCAAAAATCACATCAATCATAAGTGTCTGTTGCTCTGATTCAAAATTACAAACTAACATCATGAGATCATTGACAGAGGGGGAAGTGGGTCAAACTGACCCTTACCTAGGTACAAACTAAAGAATGGTTGCTAACATCCACACAATTAACGTTTACGTGGTACATTGGTTACTACATAGGAGTTGCCGTTGTATATTATTAAACATGTCACTCTAAGTAACTGATGAGGGGCACATAGGCGGGGTGTTCCCATGGGAGAAACTTATTTCCTACATAACATGGGGTCTCAGAGCAAAATGGAGTCTGTATAGTCATTTCCCTTAGAGTCTGGCCTATAACATTCTCATGGAGCCAGATCTGTCCCCCCATCACAATAACTTCTCATTCTTCTGGTTGTCCTCTATTCTTTCTGCTTTCACTATTGCCTCACTCCTAGCCCATGTGAGGTGAATAGAATATTTATATTTGAATTTTCAAAATAGTTTCCAAAATTGATTTCCAATGATTAAGAACTACTGACCTATAGGAACGTTTAAGATGGATCTTACTAATAAAGGTTCTATGTACTGCAAAATATATAGTTTACTAAAATGCTTAACTGTACTTAAGTAACCAAATGGAATAATTAAATTTTCGTTATAATGCCCATGAAAGTTCATGTGTGGAACAATAGAAAAGTAGGTTGAGCTATATTAAACTCCAAATTGAAAGCTAAGCATACTAACTTTTCCTTTCAGATAGCACAGTGCACATATATTGTACCTCATAGGTAGTTTACCAGTTTGTGTTTTATTTTTTGTCAAGATTGGGGAGCAACTGGGACTAAAGAGTCCAGTTAACTAACATGCAAAAGATGATAAATATGAATTGTTTATTATTAAAGAACAGTTCATAAAGATACAGAATCATGTAAGTTGAGTATTGAAAATGGAGTCTGACAATTATCTTGAGCTGCTTCTGTAAGAAATTCGTCATCTAAAACATAGTGTATATAGGTCCAAAACAGTGGATTTCTGAGATACATTTAGATTCTGTTGGTATTATGGGACAAAAGTTTTTTTTTTTTTTTTTTTTTTTTTTAAGAAGACTTACAGCAATCTAGATACAATACTGATACATGCCCATTTAGCCATTTTTTTTCAGTTTTCAAAAAAATACAATAGCAAAACCTTAAGAATACAAAACTGGCAGCGAAGGGATTGTTAAAGGATTATGCACTTCCTTGAGTCTTCTGAGTTTTGTAAGATTTTGTTTTTTCTATATTTATTTAGTACCCAACTACAGCAAAACTATGTTGTTATAAATAAGAGTTTTTGATGGGCACATTGGCGTCTGCCTGTAATCCCAGCAGCTTGGGAGGCCAAGGTGGGAGGATGGCACATTCAAAGGGAGTCTCAGCTATTTGGTGAGGTGCTAAACAACTCAGTGAGACTGTCTCTAAATAAAATACAAAGTAGAGCTGGGGAGGTGGCTCAGTGGTCGAGTGCCCCTGAGTTCAATCCCCTGTACCAAACACAGAAAAAGCGTTCTCACACATCCATATATCAGTCTTATGGAGTAATCTCTTTTGCTGGGTTATCATAAATAACATGTAACTGCAGAATCTCAGAAACCTGCAACAGTAGTTATTCATTTTTCTCTCCTGTTCCATACCTATTGCCCAATTCAGTGCATATTGTGGGTTGGGGTCAAATCTGCTTCATTTATATTTTTATTCCAGGTTTCATACTTAAGGATATGCTCTGATTTGGAATTTGCTCACTTAGTGAGAGAACTAAGAAGATATCGAAGGTGCAAATTTGTAATGCCTCCGAACACTTATGTTTGCTCACTTCATTGGCCAACATAATTCTCATAGCCAAGGCCAAAGTCACTAGGGTGGAGAACTATAACTCTACCTACGTGGAAGGAAAATGTGATTAATGAGAAAAGTAATAATCCCTTATATCCTTGTAGATTCCAGAGTTGGTTGGTTTGTATCTATTTACTATGATACGTTTCAATAGTTGCAATTCATCGATTTCCTCTTTGACCTGTCCTCATTTCAATTACAGAAAAAAATACAGTATAAAAAATGAAAAAAATACGAGCAGAAAATAATGACATTTCATTTGGAATTAAACTCCAGGCATCATCTTCCTTCCACATGTCAGGAACTAGGAACTAAATGAACAAATAACAATATATGCTAACAAGTTTAATGACTATGATGAAATTTACTAATAATAAAATAACCACATGACCTCTCCTAAGAACCAGTGTAGTTTTAGTTTACAAAAATGTTTGCGATTTACCTTTCCAGTCTGTCTTACTAGTAGCACATTAGACATAATCAAAATCACATTATTGTGATGGTATAAATTGACAGCTAACAGCCTGAAATTATGTAAAAGATAGATTTTACTGTTGGTCATACTGTTTAACCTATTCTTATTTGTAAACCATTTCATAGTCTTTATAATACCCCTTTTAAAGGCAGAGTGTTTCCCTGCCCCTTTGACTTTGCACTTCATCAGGTGACTTGCTTAAAAATAGAATGAAGCAGTAGTAAGTGTGCTGGTTCCAAACCTACACCTTAATATGCCTTGATATCTGTTTGTTCCCTTGTGCCTCTTCCATCACCATGAAAGGAATTTGCCTCTGCTAACCTATTAGTCCAAGAAGGTAAAGGGACGCGTGAAACATAGCTGACCCACAAAATCAGTCTAAACCTTCATGTGGTTATCATTTTATGACACTGATTATTAGACTTAAGTTTTTTTCATAATTTTGGCAATTATCTGTAAAAATATTTTTTTGTAAGAATGTGAAATTAATTAAAAAAGAAATATCCTCCAGGTTAGAATTCCGCAGTGTTTTGTAGAGAATATAACAGATATTTGGTAATAGAAACCTAAGATCAATTCTTCAGAATATCTAGGCTAAATAAAATTATTTATCAAAGAATATTGAGAACCCTTATTAGGCTCTGTTAATTTTCAAGAGTTCATGTTAGCTGCATTTTTCAAATATATTTGACATCAGACAATTAACATTAATGGGAATAACTAGCAACATCTCCCTAAACATAATTTGATAAATAAAGGTTATCCTTGGGTCATTTAGCAGAGTAATCAATAATCCTATAGCACTTGAAAATTTCACTGTTGGATCCCTCCACATGAGGCACAATTCATACTGAAAATAATGCTTTGTCATTAAGAAATATTTGAGAGAATTCAATAAGCTTCAAAATTTATGGTAATGTATGTTTTTATATAATATTTTTCTTGATTCTTTTGATAAGAAACCAATGATATAGGTTATAGTAGGACATGATGGAAAGAGAACAGAGAAGTTTTTTACACAGAACAATGCCTAAGGTGGAAAGTACAATATTTTCTAGGATATACTTTGTTTCAATTCTTAAATACCCATTGTCCAGAACTATGAATTCTGTAGCTACATTTTTGAGACTGTTTTGCACACATTCAGGAGATTACAACAGCTTAAGTAGCTGATGTAATTAATTCATAAAGCCTAAAAATGTTCCAAGGTGATTCTGTATAAAAGTTATGAAAATATTCATATTTGATAAGATATAATTTCCAAAATAATTGGCTTATTGAGAGGTTTGGTGTTTTAATGCAGATTACTTGGGAAGCTAATAGTTGCTTTTCTGAATACTGAGAAAGTTCTTTTTCACCATTTCTATAATTATTTAAAATTCAGTCTGAGCAAATGTACAAGGGATGATAATCAATTTATGCCACTTGTATCTTTATAAATATTGCAATGCTAGGAATACCAACATTAACTTATGTATAATAACAACAAAAACTCTGAATTCATCATATAACCATCTATTGCATAGATACATTGTGGATAATTTTAACTTCTCTATTAGAAATTTTTTCAAAGTCTATATTTTACACCAAAGAGCTGGGTAATCAGCATTTTGAAATTAAATTTCATTCCAATTCAAAGAGTTCATTCTGAAACTTTAGAGCTCATATATATTTTTTAGAGCTCATAGCTATTTTTTAGAGCTCATAGCTAATTTTTTTAAATTTTTTTGTAAACAAATGGGATACATGTTGTTTCTCTGTTTGTACATGGCATAAAGGCATACCATTTATGTAATCATAAATTTACATAGGGTAATGTTTGATTCATTCTGTTATCTTTCCCTTCCCCCACCCCTCCCACCCCCTTTTCCCTCTATACAGTCCTTCCTTCCTCCATTCTTGTCCCCCGCCCGAACCCTAACTCTAACCCTAACACTAACCCCTCCCTCCCCCCATTATGTGTCATCATCCACTTATTAGCAATATCATTCGTCCTTTGGTTTTTTGAGATTGGCTTATCTATTTAGCATGATATTCTCCAATTTCATCCATTTGCCTGCAAATGCCATAATTTTATCAATTTTTATGGCTGAGTAATATTCCATTGTATATATATACCAGTGTTTCTTTATCCATTCATCAATTGAAGGACATCTAGGTTGGTTCCACAGTCTGGCTATTGTGAATTGAGCAGCTATGAACATTGATGTGGCTGTATCTCTGTAGTATGCTGATTTTAAGTCCTTTGGGTATAGGCCAAAGAGTGGGATAGCTGGGTCAAATGGTGGTTCCATTCCAAGTTTTCTAAGGAATCTCCACACTGCTTTCCAGAGTGACTGCATTAATTTGCAACCCCACCAGCAATGTATGCGTGTACCTTTCTCCCCACATCCTCACCAACACCTGTTGTTGCTCGTATTCTTGATAATCGCCATTCTAATTGGGGTGAGATGGAATCTTAGGGTAGTTTTGATTTGCATTTCTCTTATTACTAGAGATGTTAAACATTTTCCATATGTTTGTTGATTGCTTGTAGATCTTCTTCTGTGAAGTGTCTATTCATTTCCTTAGCCCATATGTTGATTGGATTATTTGCATTCTTGGTGTAGAGTTTTTTGAGTTCTTTATACTTTCTGGAGATTAGTGCTCTATCTGAAGTATGATTGGCAAAGATTTTCTCCCACTCTGTAGGCTCTTTCTTCGCATTGCTGATAGTTTCCTTTGCTGAGAGACAGTTTTTTAGTTTGAATCTATCCCAGTTATTGCTTCTTGCTTTTATTTCTTGTGGTATGGGAGTCCTGTTGAGGAAGTCTGGACCTAAGCCAACATGTTGAAGATCTGGACCTACTTTTTCTTCTATAAGATGCAGGGTCTCTGGTCTGATTCCGAGGTCCTTATTCCATTTTGAGTTTAGTTTCATGCATGGTGAGAGATATGGGTTTAGTTTCATTCTGTTGCATATGGATTTCCAATTCTTCCAGCCTCATTTGTTGAAGAGGCTATCTTTTCTCCATTGCATATTTTTGGCCCCTTTGTCTAGTATGAGAAAATTGTATTTATTTTGGTTTGTATCCGTGTCCTCTATTCTGTACCATTGATCTACCTGTTTATTTTGGTACCAGTACCATGCCATTTTTGTTACTATTGCTTTGTAGTAGAGTTGAAGATCTGGTATTGCGATACCCCCTGTTTCACTCTTCCTGCTAAGGATTGCTTTAGCTATTCTGGGTTTCTTATTCTTCCAGGTGAATTTCATAATTGCTTGCTCTAGTTCTGTAAGGTACATCATTGGGATTTTAATTGGAATTGCATTGAATCTGTATAGCATTTTAGGTAGTATGGCCATTTTGACAATATTAATTCTTCCTATCCAAGAACATGGGAGATCTTTCCATCTTCTAAGGTTTTCTTTAATTTCTTTCTTTAGTGTTCTGTAGTTCTCATTGTAGAGGTCTTTCACCTCTTTTGTGAGATTGATTCCCAAGTATTTTATTTTTTTTTTGAGGCTATTGTAAATGGGGTAGTTTTCCTAATTATTCTTTCCAAAGATTCATCACTTATGTATACAAATGCATTAGATTTGTGTGCATTGATCTTATATCCCACTACTTTACTGAATTCACTTATGAGTTCTAAAAGTTTTTTAGTGGAATTTCCTGGTTCCTCTAAGTATATAATCATATCATCAGCAAATAGGGATAGTTTGAGTTCTTCTTTTCCTATTCGTATCCCTTTAATTTCTTTGGTCTGTCTAATTGCTCTGGCTAGAGTTTCAAGGACAATATTGAATAGAAGTGGTGAAAGAGGGCATCCCTGCCTTGTTCCAGTTTTTAGGGGGAATGCTTTCAGTTTTTCACCATTTAGAATGATATTAGCCATGGGCTTAGCATAAATGGCTTTTTGACTCAGCTTTAATCATTTTTACATTCTTATATTCATAGTGAAAACTATTTTTAATTATTCCCTTGTTTTAATCAGATTTTACTGCTGTGACCAAAAGACCTGACAAGAAAAATTAGAGGAGGAAAGTTTATTTGGGGGCTCATGTTTTCAGAGGTCTCAGTTCAGTGATGGCTAGCTCCATTCCTTAGGGCTACCTCAAGCTTATCTCACCTCAGAGGCACAACATCATGGCAGAAGAGTTTGGTGGAAGAAAGTGTACCATGACATGGTAACAGGAAACAGAGAGAAAATGCTTCACCGACTAGAGAAAATATATATATCTCAAAGGCATTTCTCTAATGACCCACCTCCTCCATGACTCCACCCATCTTCAGTTATCACTCATTTAATCCCTATCAGAGATGAATGCACTGATTGGATTAAGGCATTCATAACTCCATTGTTTTACCTTTAAACCTTCTTGAATTGTCTTACACATGAGCTTTGGGGAGACACCTCATATCTAAACCATAATACCCCTAAACCCATTGTTTCAAATATTTAGTATAAAATTACTGTATAAATGTCAAACATAGAAATTTCCATATTAACTCAAAAATACAATTATCAATTATCTTTAAACATACAATTATCTTTTCCTTTGTTTACTGTGGCTAAAATATACTATATTGGTAATTAATATAGTTTGTCCATTCACATGAATTTACTCAGATAATGAAGGATGCTGTGCCCAGCCTGCGGTATCCATGGATACCAGGAAGATTAGGGATTCCAAGATGAATAAGTTTAGAATTGAAATACAACACTTCTTATCCAAACCATCATCACTGAAGTGTTTGCAAAGATATGCCAATGTTAACTTAGCAGATTTTGCCTAAAGTGGAGGCAATAAGGTACAAAAGCTAATTTAAGTGAATAAAATGCTTTCCAAGAAGTTGGTACTTTCTCACTTCTGGAGAAGTAATTTCATAAAATCTGAAAGGAAATTAGATCTGTCTTCATACATAAATTTGACAGGGTTTCATTGACAACTTGTCTCATAAAACAAACTTGAAATCAAAATTTAGAATTCTAAAAATTACAAGATAATATAAAGCATTTTTATACTTAAGTTAGAGATATTAACACTTCTTAACCATAAAACTGTTATATGTATGTGTTTCTGTATATATAAATGTATATGTAAACTATTTTAACTCTTTGATAAATACATCTTGGAAATATAGTCCTTGTTTGAATTTGAAATAAGAG
Organism: Sciurus vulgaris; assembly: GCF_902686455.1. NCBI lineage: Eukaryota > Metazoa > Chordata > Mammalia > Rodentia > Sciuridae > Sciurus > Sciurus vulgaris. The sequence goes on from NC_136471.1 coordinate 109,129,542, forward strand.
AACTTTAATACTTTCAGAAAAACGTGCACTTCCCTTGAGCATTTAACCTAATTTTAAGAATATGGTATGTGATATTTGAGCAAAAACAAGAACGAAAGACTGTACCTACACATTCTTACATGTTAGACTAAATGTGTCTAATGATAAAAATTAATGAAAGGTAGGTATAGCTAAAGGTTAGCTCAGAATAAATTAATTGAAATGAATTATAAATAGACTACATATAAGGTACTTGAAGATATTTAATGGTTACTTAACCTCTGAAAATTATTAACTAACAATATTGTCCTTTTTATCTATGATGCGGGATGACAGAAATTTGGTTATTCTATTATGGAAACTAATATATTACTGCATAACATCGTTGTTTAGTAGCCCAGATATGGATATAGCCAAATGTCCATTACCAATAGAATGAATGTGTAAATAGTACTATGTCCACAGAGTAGAATACTATGAAGCAGTGACAGTGAATTAACTGCTTTAATAAAACATGGATGAACTGTACAAATAACACTAAGTAAAATAATCTAGCTACAACAAAGTATAGCTGTAAGATTCAATACATAAATTTAAAATAAGTATGATTTTATTAGAGTAAATATATGTGACAAAATATACCATTTTTGGGTGTACAGTTCAGTGGCATTAACTACATTTATGATGTTTTTCAGCTATCACCAATATCAATTTTCAGGACTTTTTCATCATTTCAAATACAAGCTCTGTACCCATTAAGAAGTCATGTAACCTTTCCTTTCTGTATTAATTTGCCTATTCTGTTGTCATTTCTGGCTTATTTTAATTAGTATACTCTTTTCAAAATTACCTACAGTGAGGTATCATGATAGTCCATTTGAATTACTAGAATGAAATAATTGAGGTAGGCCAACTTTGTAAATAAGAGATTGAACAAAGAAAGCAAATAATCCACTCAATAAATGGGCAAAGGAACCAAACACATTTCTCAAGAGAAATACAAAAGGCCATGAAATACATGACAAAATGTTCAACAGTCCAAGCAATCAGGGAAATGCAAATCAAAGCACAATTAGATTTCATCTCACTCCAGTAAGAAAGGTAATTATTAAGAACACAAATAATAATAAATACTGGTGAAGATGTGGGAGAAAAGGTGTGCTCATACCTTTAATTAGTGGACTACTCTAATAATTAGTGGGACTACTTTATTTATGAGTATACCTCTGGAAAGCAGTATGAAGATTTCTCAAAAAGCTAGGAATGGAACCAAGATATGACCGAGCTATCCCACTACTCAATGTTTATCCAAAAGAACTAACATCAGTATATTATAGGGATACCGTCACATCAGACTTCATAGTAGTGCAACTCATGATAGCCATGTTATGAAACCAGCCCTGGTATTCATCAATAGATGATTAAGAAAATGTGGCACATACACACACACACATAAAAACAAATGGAGTTTTACTCAGCTATAAAGAAGAATAAAATTATGGCATTTGCTGGTAAATGGATGGAAATGGAGAACATCATGCTAAGTGAAATGTCAGACTCAAAGTCAAGGGTTGAATGATTGATCTAATATGTAGAAGCTAGAGCAGTAAAGGGAAAAAAGTGTGTGTGGGGGGGTTCCAATATTATAACATAGAAGGAAGATCAGTAGAGGAAAGAAGGGAGGGAAAAGGAGGCACCAGGAACTGAAAAGGAACAAAGTAAACTCCATGCTTGTATCATTATGTCAGAATGAACCCGAATATTATATATAACAATAATATACTTATTGAAAACATTTTAAAACTAGAAAAAATGTTTACATAACTGACAGTTTCAGAGATTCATTGGTAAGGTGCCGGCATTGACTAGGCTGTTGTGAGGACCTAATGCCTGATGGAATCACAATGGTCGAGGCACGTATGAGAGAACTTGATCACATTACCTAACAAGAAACTACAGAGACTGAGGACACACCTTTCCAAGGGAAGACTCCCAGATGAGCTAAGGATATACTGCTAGGACCCATCTCTTAAAGGTTCCACAGTATCATTGCTACACTGACCAAGCTTCAAACACCTGATCATTTGGGGGGCAAACTTAAACATTTTCAAATCTTAGCAGGTATATAATACAACTTTATTAGTCTTATAGATGAGTAATATTCCATTATAGGTATACATGCAGTTCTTCTTTAAAAATTGAGGATCAGATAGTGTAAACTCTCCAATTAGCTTTCTGTGGGGGAACACAAGCTTGGAATTGCTTTGTCCACAATTGTACTGATGTCTTTGTTCAAGGCAAATACTGTTTTAAATATAAGAATCCTAGTTACTATTGCAGGGAAAGTTTCTGAATTTGAGATACTAGATACAACTGGGACTTCTGTTAGAAACTGACTACATTCTGCCTTAAATGATAACAGGTCTGTCACCTTTGTGTTAATTCATAGAGCTGTACACATTTGCTTACTTTTCTTGGTTTACTGAGGACTTTAAAGATAGCAATAAAAAGGAACAAACTATTGATGCCAGTAGCATAAGTGAATCTCAAAGAACATTATAGTAAGTGAAAGTAGCTTTTTAAAAAGCTATATAATGTATGTAAAACTGTAAAACTTTAAAAAAAAAGTCTTAGAGGACTGGAAAACAGATCTGTGATTTATAAAACTTGGAGGTGGGACTGGAGAATAAGCACAGAGCAGTGCAAAAAAATGGTTCAAGGTAATGGAAATAGAATATAAAATTTGGTAGAGGTTGTATGACTTAATATATGTTGAAACTTATGAACTTTATTTCCAAATATTATGAATTTTATTATAATTTGTATTCAAATAACTATGATGTTGACAACAAAAATGGAACTAATTTGGCCAAAGTCACTTCCCATCAAGAAAATAGTGAGACACTAAGAGAAGAAGAATGATGTTTATTATGAGGTCATGATTTTCAAGTTACATTTTACTAAGTAGTTTTTATACTAGGTGTGCAGACTGCTTGATATTTCCAATGCCCTAACCCAAAGATGGGCCAATGTGGAAGAAATATGTATAACTTATGATACATAAGATATAACATATACTTGCTATCTTTTTCTGTTGTTGGAGTCAGTTCATATTAGGTAATCTGTAGAAATTTGTATTTTTACTAAAAACTTACTAGATTATCAGCTTTCACACTGAAAAGCACTCTAACAGTTTAAAAAAAAATCACACAGCAGGAGCTGAGGTTGTTTCTCAGTGGTAGAGTGCTTGCCTAGCATGTGTGAGGCACTGAGTTTGATTCTCAGCACCACATATAAATAAATGAGTAAAATAAAGGTTTATCAACATCTAAAAAACGTTTGAAAAAAGAAAACAAAACATCAAGCAGTTGGGCATGGTGGCTCATGCCTGTAATCCCAGCAACTCAGGAGGCTGAGGCAGGAGGATCATAAGTTCAAGGCCACCCTCAGCAACTTAGTGAAACCCTTTCTCAAAAAAAAATAAATAAATAAATAAACAAATAAATAAATAAAAGGGTTGGGATGTGGCTCATTGGTTAAGAGCCCCTTTGTTCAAACCCAGGTACCAAAAAAAAAAAAAAAAAAAAAAAAAGAAAACAGGAAATAAAATTGAAATTACTTGAAAAGCAATAAAATACTGTTAAAAAATAACAAGTCCTTACTACATTCTGAGGTTATGTGAGTTGGCTGGGTGATTATATATGCTTATCCTGGCTCAGTTGGTCCAGGATGATCATGGATAACATAACTAGTATCAGCTGATGTGGTGAGACCACCTCTCATCACCAGAAGAGTGGCCTGAGATTAATCATGTAGGGGTCTCATTGTTCTCAGCAGTAACTTGGGGGTAACTGCAAGAATAACTTTTCAAACATCAGAACATATAACATTTGTTATCGTCTCTATGGCCAGACCAAATCACATTGTCAAGTCAAAGATCAAAAGGTAGAGAAATAAATCCCATCACTTGATTGGAGGAAGGGACAAATTGATATTGTCAAAACATGTACCTAAATTGGCAAAATTATAATGGTATTTTTGACATTGGGACATAATGTAGAAACCATACAATTTTTGCATTTTGAGGGCATAGTTGAATAAGTTTTCATAAATATATAAAAATATATCACCATCACAATAATGAGTTTGGACATTTTATCACCCCTGAAATTACCTCATTTTGCTTTGCAGTAATCTCTACACCAAGCCATAACCAATCTGTGATCTTCTTTATATTGCTATTGACTTGCTTTTTAATTATATAAATTAAATTACATCATGTAATGTGTTAGCTTCCATATCTAGTTTTTTATTTAGCATGGTGTTTTTGGGATTTCCTCCTTAATTGATTTTCTATTATATTTAATACATTCTTATCTATTCAAAAGTTGATGGTTGTTTGAGATATTTCAAATATTGGGTCATATTGAATAAAACTTCTGTAAATATGGAGAATTTTACAGAGAAATACATATTCATTTAGCTTACACAAGTACCTGGGAGTTGAATTGATGTATCTTAAGTGTATATTTAACTTTATTTCTATAAGAAGGTGATAATATCTGCTGTTTCACTCCTAATTTTAACAACATGAATCCTCTCTTTTATTTTCTTTTTCTTTGTCATAGCTCAAGTTTTATAAACTTTGTTGATTTTATTAAGAACCAACAATTGGTTTCTTAATATTTTCTTATCTATTTCATTTGTTTCTGCTCTAATCTTTATTATTTCCTTCCTTGGTCCTTTAGGTATAGTTTGCCTTATTATAGTTTTATAAAGCATAAATTGGTACATATTTGAGATCTTTTTCCTTTTTAAAATATAAGCATATATGAGTTTGAATTTCCCTTAAGCATTGATTTTTCTGAATACCAAAAGTTTTGGTATATTGCAATTAGGTTTTCATTCTCTTTAGAGTATCTTGTAAATTTTTCCTATTATTTTGGACTGGTTTATTAAATTATGTTATGAGTTTTTCAAGTTGTGTTATTAATTTCTATTTTATTGATCATAGAATATCCTTTGTATAATTTAAACATTTTCATTGAGACTTATTTTACAAGGTAACATTATCTATCTTAAATATTGTTACAAATGTACTTAAGAAAAATATATATTCTGCTCTTTTAGGATTGAGTGATGTATTAGATGCATATTAGGTATAGTTATCTAGTGTTCTTGAAGTCTTCTGTTTCTCCAGTCTGCCTAATTATTCTATCCATTGTTGAATGTGGGGTATTAAAGTCTTCAATACATTTAGTTGGAACTATTTCTCACTTTATGTCTGCCAGTTTTTGTGTTATATGTTTGGAGGTTAAATTGTTAGGTACCTGTGAATTTATAATTACTTTCTTGATGAATTATGTTTTCCAATTATGCATTGTATTTGTCTCGAGTAAAAATTTTTACCTTACATTATATTCTGATATTATGTAGCCACTCCATTTCAGATTCACTAAACAAATACTATGTAGTATGGAATCTGTATTGCTATGTTTTGTATATCTTGAAAATGCTTATATATTTGCATCTGTGAATCATTTGTAGTCTGCAATTGGTTTTATTATTTGTAATCACTTATGCTTATTGTTGATTGTAGTTAATTTTATTCAATAATTTTTAATGCAATTTGTTATAAGGAAAGCTTCTATTTTATTTTCAATATATCTTAGGTCTTTTTTATTCATCAAGTTCCCAGTATTGCCTTCTTTTGTATGATTTAAATTCTGGTGTGCCACTTGGACTTCTGTTCTGTTTCTTTTACCATATATTTCTTTTAAAATTATGCACTGACAGTTTTTTTCTAGGAAATTCCAGTATTTTATTAGTATACAACAGTTACTTTGATTTAGTAACTATATTTAAATTGTATGCAGAATTTTGCTCCTATGTAGCTGTCCTTTATTATATTATTACTGCAGAAAGCTATGTTTTAGTACATTGTGCCCCAATCATCACAGATTTATCATTTTTTAATGTGGTATATTTTAAATCACATAGGATTAAAAGATTTACATTTACAAGTACATTAATTCTCACCTTCACATTTTCATTTGTGATCACCTTTGCTGGTTCTTCTATTTTTTTATAGAAATTTCATGATCATTGATTCTTTTGAAATACTTTTTGCTTATGGTCTAGAGAAAGGGTTGATACACATTTTTCCCAAATGTATATTCAGTTATGTATGTGCTTCTGTTTTCTACTTGTGTTCTATTGATATATAACTTCATTTTTTATAACAATGACATCCTGCTTTGGTCAAAGTCTATAAATGATATAGATTGTGGTATACCACTTTGATGTGTTGACAGGCATTAAATCTAGGGGTGCTAGACCACCAAGCCACATCTCTAGCACTTTTTGTTCTTTTTTAGTTTGAGAGAGGATATCCCCAAATAACTTAGGACCTTGCTAAATTGCTGAGACTGTCTTTGAACTTGTAATCACCCCATTTCAGTTTCCTGAGCTACTGGGATTACAGGCATTTGCCACCACACCCAGCTATAATACAACTTCAAAACAGGTTGCACAGGTCCTACAAATTTTTTCCATCATTTTCATAATTGTTTTGGATAGTCTAGGTCCTTTGTCTTTCTGTATAAATTTTAGAATGAGTTTGCATATTTGTGCAAAAAAAATCTGCTAGGGTTTTTATTGGAAAAGCATTGGATCTGTGGATCAGTTTTTGGAGAAAGGATTTTTCACTTTATTTTTCTTTGTTTTTTTTTTAGTTATATATCACAGTAGAATATGTTTTGATATATTTATAAAAGCATGGAATTTATCTTTTTCTAATTAGGATCTCAGTCCTGTGGATGAAAGCAATGTTGAGATTCACTGTGGTATATTCATATAGGTTCATAGGAAAGTTTTGTTACATTCATTCCACTCTTTCCTACTCCTATACCCCTTCCCTTCCCTTCATTCCTCTTTATCTAATCTACTGATCTTCTATTCTTTCCTTCCTCCCCACCACTTGTCCTGTATTAGCATCCACATTTCAGAGAGAATATTTGACCTTTGGTTTTTGGGAGATTGGCTTATTTCACTTAACGTGATTATCTCCAAATCCATCCATTTATCTTTCTTCTTTATGTCTGAGTAATATTCCATTATGTATATACACCACAATTTATCTTTTTTATCTATTGAAGGGTACCTAGGTTGGTTCCATAGCTTAGCTATTGTGAATTGTGCTGCTATAAACAGTGATGTGGCTGTGTCACTGTAGTATGCTGATTTTAACTCCTTTGGTTATATACGGAGAAATGGGATAACTGCGTCAAATGGTGGTTCCATTCTAGATTTTTGAGGAATCTCCAGAACTGTTGAACTAATTTGCAGTTCTACCAACAACATATGAGAGTACTCTTTTCTCCACATCCTCACCAACATTTATTGTCATTTTTATTCTTGATAATTACCATTGTAGTTTTTAGGTGAACTCTCAGTGTAATTTTAATTTGCATTTCTCTACTTGCTAGAGATGTTTATCATTTTTTCATATACTCATGAACTGTTTGTATTTCTTCTTTGAAGTGCCTGTTCAGTTCCTTTGCCAATTTATTGATTGGGGTATTATTATTATTATTATTTTTTTGGTGTTAAATTCTTTGAGTTCTTTGTATATCCTGGAAATTAATACCTTATCTGAGGTGCAGGTGTAAAAGATTTTCTCCCATTCTGTGGGCTCTCTCTTCATGCTTTTGATTGTTTCCTTTGCTGTGAAGAAGCTTTTTAGTTTGATACTGGCCGATTTATTGGTTTTTAATTTTAGTTCTTGCACTGTAGGAGTCATGTTGATGAATTTGGTTCCTAAACTGACATAGAGGAGTGTTGGGCCTATATTTTCTTCTACTAGGTACAGGGTTTCTGGTCTAATATCTAGGCCTTTGATCCACTTAGAGTTGAGTTTTGTTCAGAGTGAGAAAGAGGATTTAAATTGTATTCTACTACCTATGTATTTCCAGTTTTCCCAACACCATTTGTTGAAGAGGCTATCTCTCTTCCAATGTATGGTTTTGGTGCCTTTGTCTGGTATGAAGTAACTGTATTTTTGTGGGTTTGTCCATGTGTCTTCTATTCTACTGGTCTACATATCTGTTTTGGTTCCATTATCATGCTGGTTTTGTTACTGTAGCTCTCTAGTATAAATTAAGATCTGGTTTTATGATGCCTCCAGTTTCACTTTTCTCATTAAAGATTGATTTGTCTATACTGTACCTTTTATTTTACCAAATAAATTTCATGACTACTTAACGATACTGAATCTCACAATCTTTAAATATGGTAGGGGCCATTTATTAAAATAATGGACCAAAGTCACATTCTATAATACAGAGATTTAAGAATCTGAAAAATTCTGTTTTTTAGAGGCTGGGGGACCAGGAATTGAACTCAACGGCACTGAACTACTGAGCCATATCCCGAGCCCTATTTTGTATTTTATTTAGAGACAGGTTCTCACTGAGTTACTTAGCCCCTCGCTTTTGCTGAGGCTGGTTTTGAACTTGTGATCCTTCTGCTTCAGCCTCCCTAGCAGCTGGGATTACAGGTGTGTGCCACTGTACCTGGCTGGAAAATTCTTTATGCTTCTCACAGGTTCAGTATCTGGTAATATATCGAGTGATATATTTTATATGTTGGGTCTCAAACTGAAGTGTTTCCAGGAAATCAAAGTATAAAACATGAAGGAAAAAATTAATTATTACCTCTATTACCTCTCTTCAACTCCTTTCTTCCATACATTTATTACTTTTCTTCCAATGGTTAGTTCTTTCCACTCCTTTAAGAAATAGTTGCCTGTTTTCCTCCTTCATGGAGCTTCTCCAGCTTCTTAGGTTCCTGAATCAGTCACTGCCATCATGCCAATATCTCCTCCTCTGTTTCTAATTTTCTGCTCCTTGGAACATTAGATGGTTGTTTGTTAATGCAAAGGAGCCAGGAAATTATCTCTTAGGGAAACCTCAACCAATGGTCCTTGAGAGTTCCCTTATAATTCAAGTGAAAAAAATTTTGAGACATAAATTTTACACATTTTGAGGTTTATCATAAATGACAAATTTCCATTACAACTACTGTGATACCTTTCATATTACCACATGCTTCTTTCATTTCCATTTCTTCTCTTTGTGTTTCCTAGTGTTCCTTATATTTCCAAATAAACCACATATACTCACATTCTTATTTCAAGTTTACTCAAACTCAGAAAGCATCTATTGCTCAGACCTGTTATCCTTATTTTTTTGAGTAAGCATAAGGAAAAAATAGGTTATGTACAGATACAAATTCACCAAATGGACATTATCTCTTATTTTCTAATTACTTATTTCTCAGTTTCAACCTAGTCAGCCATTTGTTTATAATGGATACTTCATTAAAAAGTCCTAAATGATCAGTCTGATATACCTGAAATGTTTTTCCATTTTTCTTAAGAGTTATTCTCTTGATGAAAACTTTCAAAAGATTCAGATGAGAAAGAAGCATGCACATTTAAAGGAGCGCACAGACATATAGGTAGAAGTGTAGAAAGTAGAAAGAGAATAATGACTCTGGGAGTCATTTTCAACTTGAAGTTAGATTTTGGGAAATAAAGAAAAGTGATTTCAGATATCTGCATTATTCCAGTATCTGAACTGGATTTTGACTTTGCTTTAATCCAAATGGGTAGCAGATGGATTCAGCACTTTAGTTATCATGCATCCAGATAGCTATTTACTCTCAGGAAGAAGTGGTATTTGGGGACTACATGCCTATGTGATTCTATCGTTGGCAGAAAAAGAGCCAACTGCAATAAGCTCAGCAATTTAAACATTTATAAAAAGTTAAGGCAGAAAAATGATGCCATGAAAATTCTTTTTATCCTATTTTATTATTTCATTGAGAATAAGGAATAATATGAATGGTTCTTTAAACCATGGTCTTTTAGGGCATTTCACATTATTCAAATGAAATTAGGCCAAAGATGCAAGAGAGATGAATACCCAAGAGTTTTGGGGGGAAATAAGATCATAGAATAGGCCCTGAAATGAGGAACAAGTCATTTCCTAGAATTCAGTTCTTCCATTCTCAGAAAATCCATGGGTATTTGCAAAGCCATGGATACAAGAATGAGGGAAATCTGTATTTATCTAATCTGCCCTACACAACATTTTTCCTTAATCATACCCTAGTTACAACTAAGAAAATAAATGAAAAAGATGTTTTATGCCACATGTAGAGATAAGAGATAAGTTTTTTTATGTCCTTAAGTTTATGAACTACTGAATAGGCATATGGAAATAATAAACATACACCTAAAGGACAGGCACTTAAATTATTTAAATTTTAAGTAATAGTTGGGCCAAATTAAATATTGCTTAAAAAATGTATTTGGTATTCCTAGAAATAATTTCCTAATAAATACAACATTGGAGAAAAGAAAATTTTAAGATCCACCCTCTTCATCCAAGCTCACTGATATCTACCACCACTCCATGCATACCCACATAACACACACAAGTAGAGTTATATATTAATTCAGGCAATGTATACAGATGCATGTTCCTAGGTACTGCATAGAAAAGTTGATCTATTTTCAAATATATTGGGGAACCTCATGTTTAATCTCAAAAGATTGTTCTGTGTACCTTTGAACTCCTTTAATAGGTATATTAGGGTTGGCATATTATAGACAGGATGGGCCAATTCCAACATCTGATTTTGTAAATAAAGTATGGTCAGAACACAGCCACGACTATTAATTTACATATTGTCCATGACTGCTTTCATGTCATTATAACAGAGACCATGTGACCTGTGAAGCTGAAGATGTTTACTCTCTGGCTCTTTCATTACACAAAAATGTTTCTGACCTCTGGGCTCTGAGAGACACAGATTATAATGTTACTCCAACAATTTTTGACAATATAACCTATTTCTCACACATGGTGTTCTATGAAATAGCATATATATTTTTGTGTTTACTTAACTTTTTTTTCATGGTTACTTAAGAATTAGTCTTGTCTAATCATAACCAAAAATGTTATATTATTTTGAAATGGGTGACTTAATGCTTGCCTATACATAGAAAATATTGGAGATCTCACTTTTAAATAGTAATATGATAAAAATAATCAATGTTATTGATTTCTTACAGATAAATCTACAAAAACTATGTTTAAAAAATTCATTTTGTACATGACCTTTATTTTTTATGTTTGTATTGTGTTTCTTAGTGGGCTTTTTTTTAATCACACAAAAAAGATAATAGTTGTTCCTTACTGTGTTATGTAACTAGATCTAGACACTCCTGTATTTAATAATTATCATAATTATGAAGCAAGATAGTTCAAGAGATTTGAAATAACTGCCATAATATGTATTGTATCTATTACAGACATAATAAGAAAATCACACTCAATGTTATTACAAGTTTGTTGCCCACATTTGTAATTGAAGGAAGTGTTTAGAGGATTATATAAATATGAATGTACATTTTATGATCATCCAAATATACAGAGCCCTCTCATTTTTATTGTGTTTCATACAGTATATGCAGAATAGATTTAAGGTGGGATGTATATGTTCAGAGAGAAAAGAGAAACCTATATCTAGTCCTAAAAAGTGATGAACGCTTAAACATTTACAGTTGTTCCAGCACACAGTGTCTTCCTGTGACAGTTCATTTCTTTCCTTGTCCTACAAGATTCAAGATTTATGTCATCATGAACTTTTAAATTTTAAATTTTTCAATTTTTATTTCCTAATTTTTAAGTCTTATCAATATTTTGATGGTGACCTTAGACCCTTGCTATTAAAGTGTGGTCAATGGATTTATAACCTTCATATTACCAGGAAATTTATTAGAAGTATAGAATCTCAAGTCATATCCCAAGTCTCCTGAATCAGAATATGCAGTTTGACGCTCAGATAATTCATATGAATGTGAAAGATGGAGAATAACAGGCCAAAAATGACAGGAATTATGAATAAGAATATTTGATATCTTATAAGATCCTTGGAAAATTTAGTCATATAATAAATTGCAAACAGTTTCATTATTAAACCAAAATGATACCCAATTGATTGAGAAGTGAAAACTTTCTTATAAATTTAGAATTAAATGGTGGATAAATTACATTAATGATCCTAATGTGATCTTTAAAGCAATTGATGATTTTTTTTCTGGGTCAGTATATCACTTTGGGTAAATAGATTTATCATAAATGGCTTGTCATTTGAATAGACATCTTATATCCATGCATCCATCACCTAGCATGAAATGTTACTACAAATATGTGTATCCCACCTATGTTACGATAGAAGGTCATAAATTGTGAGTGTGCCATTTATCATTCCTTTATAGTTGTCAGGCATATCACTCCCATAAACTTTTAATCATTCAATAAAATGAGTGGCTGAAGAAGGCTTACACAATGCTTATTATGACATTTAGTCTCTTGTAGTGGATTGAGATTCTTTTAATTTATTTGATAGGGAAGTTATAGGGAAACAACGGCTATTAAATTGTGTCTTTTAAGGATTGTTGGTATTTCTAATAACATGTTTTATTAAGCATTCGGTTTTTGATTCCTAAATCATACCGCAAAATATGGGGAACTATTGTGGACAAAATGTTGCTACTTAATGTCATTTACTATAATTGACTGGAACTCAATTGGAACGAATGGGACTTAGAGTAGGATAAGGACATAAGTTGGAAAAATGAAATCATGAAATCTAAAGACAGTTAATAGGACAGTTTTTGGCTGGGCAAGAGAATATATTTAGCTTCATTTATTTCCTTATGGCAGGAATTTGGCAGTATTTTAAAAAATAATTTGTGTGGATCAACTTTGAGAATAGGGTTTAGACTTATGTACAAAGTTAAATGTACTTCTTTGATATCCAAATTAAGGTAGTAAATTATGAGAAATATAGCTTCTACCTTTATTATTCTAGGTTAGAATTGATTGGTATTTACAGGGAAACTCAATAATTAGTTTCTTGCTCATTTATTTAATGCTTACCATGTATAAAGCAATGTACCAAATATTTAACATGTTATCTCATTAAATCCTTATTGGAACTGTATTAATGCATTTTACAAATGACCTGGCACTCGGACTTGCCCAAAGTCATATAACTAAGAAATACATAATTTATAAATTTTATATAATTAGAACTATGTAGGTTGACAGTTTGATATTCTCAGCCTCTCTATGAACTTATTCTTTTTGGATTTTGCTGTTTCATTTAATTTTAACTCAAGGATTAATTAATATAAAGGAAAAAAGGCCAGAAACTCAAATATAAATTAGAAATCAGCTTAATATTTTGCTATTATAAGACGGTTCAGTGATTCCCTTATAAGATATGCTTTAGTTAATCTAGAAATTGTATGGAATTCCTATTTTAAAGACTTAAAAGTCTCTCTATTTCTTCTCTAAGACTTCAATTAACTTTGAAATTTTTTATTTAAGACTATTTAGATATTCTTAGAGAAACCTCCAGGTGGTTGAAATTTTTAATTTTATTTTGGTTCAGTGAACTTTCATAAAGTTGAAAAACATCATTTTAAAATAAGAGAGACATATATTCTTAGGAAAATAACGAACCAAAAGACAACTACATTCAACTTTTCTTACGAAAAATTAAATCATCAGAATGGTGAAAAATATACATACTACTGACTGGTTCTAAAAAGAGAGCATGTATGTCAAAAGTTCATTATAATACATTAACAAAATAGTTTGCATTATAGTTAGTCTAATTATTTGAGTAATAGCTTTTAGATTAGCTATTTTAATGTAGCTGAATTATTTTATCACACAGATTTTATATTTTCATGTATATTTAGAAAAACCTGGCTAATTACTTATAAAATTTGACATACTAAATATTTCTGAGTAACTGTGCATGAATTTATTATTAGAAAATGGTATGTGTTTTCCTATTTTGAATAAACTTTTATCTATTTTTGCCTTATACAAGGGTACAATTCAGCATATTTCTTATGAGGCAATGTAGCTTTCAATAGCAGATGCATTTGAATGAAATCAAATGGAACTAAACTTCACTAAAAAGCTTTCTTAGAGCAATAATCATCTCAGTACGTTATTCAGATAGGTTAATTGAAGGTATTCAATGTTTGGAAGATAATCCATTTGAATGTGAATATTAAATACTTTATAAAGAGGGAGCATCATCATTTTTTTCAAATAAAGAAATCAAAGAGTAAAATGGGATTGGTCCAGGGTAATACAATCAGCTACACTGAAAATGTATTGCAACTCTCCTGATGGTAAAAGCATATTCATTATGTTAGTTCTTCTATATTAGTTTTCAGAAATCTCAAATAGTTATTATAATAATGTCAAAAGTATTTCTGCTGTAGAATGACTATACATAAAGAATTTTGCATAAAGATGTTAGCTCAAAAGCAATGTTGATAGGCAGAACCTTCATTTTAATTTTTATTGTAAACAAATGGGATACATGTTGTTTCTCTGTTTCTACATGGAGTAAGGCATACCTTTTGTGTAATCATAAATTTACATTGGGTGATGTTGTTTGATTCATTCTGTTACTTTTTCCCTCACCCCACCCCCACCACTCCCACCCCTCCCACCCCTTTTTTCCCTCTATACAGTCCTTCCTTCCTCCATTCTTGCCACCCTCCCTAACCCTAAACCTAAACCTAATCCTAACACTAAACCCTCCCACCCCCCTTTATGTGTCATCATCCGCTTATCAGCGAGATCATTCGTCCTTTGGTTTTTTGAGATTGGCTTATCTCACATAGCATGATATTCTCTAATTTCATCCATTTGCCTGCAAATGCCATAATTTTATCATTTTTTATGGTGGAGTGATATTCCATTGTATATGTAAATCAGTTTCTTCATCCATTCATCAATTGAAGGACATCTAGGTTGATTCCACAGTCTGGCTATGGTGAATTGAGCAGCAGTGAACATTGATGTGGCTGTATCTCTGTAGTATGCTGATTTTAAGTCCTTTGGGTATAGGCCAAGGAGTGGGATAGCAGGGTCAAATAGTGGTTCCATTCCAAGCTTTCTGAGGAATCTCCATACTGCTTTCCAGAGTGGCTGCACTAATTTGCAACCCCACCAGCAGTGTATGAGTGGACCTTTTCCCCCACATCCTCGCCAACACCTATTGTTGCTTGTGTTCTTGATAATCGCCATTCTAATTGGGGTGAGATGGAATCTTAGGGTAGTTTTGATTTGCATTTCTCTTATTACTAGAGATGTTGAACGTTTTTTCATATGTCTGTTGATTGCTTGTACATCTTCTGTGAAGTGTCTGTTCATTTCCTTAGCCTATTTGTTGATTGGATTATTTGTATTCTTGGTGTAGAGTTTTTTGAGTAATTTATATATTCTGGAAATTAGTGCTCTATCTGAAGTATGAGTGGCAAAGATTTTCTTCCACTCTATAGGCTCTTTCTTCACATTACTGATAGTTTCCTTTGCTGAGAGAAAGCTTTTTAGTTTGAATCTGTCCCAGTTGTTGATTCTTGCTTTTATTTCTTGTGCAATGGGAGTCCTGTTAAGGAAGTCTGATCCTAAGCCAACATGTGGAAGATTTGGACCTACTTTTTCTTCTATAAGATGCAGGGTCTCTGGTCTGATTCCGAGGTCCTTGATCCATTTTGAGTTGAGTTTTGTGCAGGGTGAGATAGTGGTTTATTTTCATTCTGTTGCATATGGATTTCCTGTTTTCCCAGCAACATTTGTTGAAGAGGCTATCTTTTCTCCATTGCATATTTTTGGCCCCTTTGTCTAATATGAAAAAATTGTATTTATTTGGGTTTGTGTCCATGTCCTCTATTCTGTACCATTGATCTTACCTGTTTATTTTGGTACCAATACCATGCCATTTTTGTTACTATTGCTTTGTAGTAGAGTTGAAGATCTGGTATTGCCATACCCCCTGTTTCACTCTTCCTGCTAAGGATTGCTTTAGCTATTCTGGGTTTCTTATTCTTCCAGATGAGAAGAATTCATAATTGCTTGCTCTATTTCTGTAAGGTACATCATTGGGATTTTAATTGGAATTGCATTGAATCTGTATAGCACTTTAGGTAGTACGTCCATTTTGACAATATTAATTCTTCCTATCCAAGAACATGGGAGATCTTTCCATCTTCTAAGGTTTACTTTAATTTCTTTCTTTAGTGTTCTGTAGTTCTCATTGTAGAGGTCTTTCACCTCTTTTGTGAGATTGATTCCCAAGTATTTTATTTTTTGGGGGGGCTATTGTAAATGGGGTAGTTTTCCTAATTATTCTTTCCAAAGATTCATCACTTATGTATACAAATGCATTAGATTTGTGTGCATTGATCTTATATCCCACTACTTTACTGAATTCACTTATGAGTTCTAAAAGTTTTTTAGTGGAATTTCCTGGTTCCTCTAAATATATAATCATGTCATCAGCGAACAGGGATAGTTTGAGTTCTTCTTTTCCTATCCGTATCCCTTTAATTACTTTGCTTTGTCTATTTGCTCTGGCTAGAGTTTCAAGGACAATATTGAATAGAAGTGGTGAAAGAGGGCATCTCTGCCTTGTTCCAGTTTTTAGGGGGATTGCTTTCAGTTTTTCACCATTTAGAATGATACTGGCCATGGGCTTAGCGTACATGGCCTTTACAATGTTAAGGAATGTTCCCACTATCCCTATTTTTTGTAATGTTTTCAGCATGCAGGGATGCTGTATTTTATCAAATGCTTTTTCTGCATCTATCAAAATAATCATGTGATTTTTTTACTTTAAGTCTGTTGATATGGTGAATGACATTTATTGATTTCCGGATGTTGATCCATCCTTGCATCCCTGGGACAAAACCACTTGATCATGGTACACTATCTTTTTAATATATTTTTATGCAATGTGCTAAAATTTTGTTGATAATTTTTGCATCGATGTTCATTAAGGATATTGGTCTGAAATTTTCTTTCCTCGATGTGTCTCTGTCTGGTTATAGGTATCAGGGTGATATTGGCTTCATAGAATGAGTTTGGGAGTGTGCCCTCCTCTTCTATTTCATGGAATACTTCGAGGAATTTTGGAATGAGCTCTTCTTTAAAGGTTTTGTAGAACTCGGCTGAGAACCCTTCTGGTCCCCGACTTTTCTTAGTTGGTAGGCTTTTGATGACCTATTCTATTTCATTGCTTGAAATTGATTTATTTAAGTTGTATATGTCCTCCTGGTTCAGTATAGGTAATTCATATGTCTCTAGAAACTTGTTGATGTCTTCAAGGTTTTATGTTTTGATGGAGTATAGATTTTTAGAATAGCTTCTAATTATGTTTTGTATTTCACTCATGTCTGTTGTGATATTTCCTTGTTCATTCCGAATTTTAGTAATTTGTGTTTTCTCTCTCTTTCTCTTTGTTAGTGTGGCTAAGGGTTTATCAATTTTATTTTTTCAACGAACCAACTCTTTATTTTGTTAATTTTTTCTGTTTTCCTTCTGTTTCTATTCCATTGATTTCAGCTCTGATTTTTAACTATTTCCTGTCTCCTACTGCTTTTGGTGTTGGTCTGCTCTACTTTTTCTAGGGCTTTGAGCTGTAGTGTTAAGTCATTTATTTGTTTTTTTACTTCTTTTGTTGAATGCGGCCATGATATAAATCTTTTTCTAAATACTGCTTTCATAGTATCCCAGAGATTTTGATATGATGTGTCTTTGTTCTTGTTTACTTCTAAGAATTTTTTTGTTTCCCTCCTGATGTCTTCTATTATCCATTCATCATACAATAACGTATTATTTAATCTCCAGGATTAGGAGAAGATTCTGTTTTGTATTCTGTCATTTATTTCTAATTTCAATCCATTATGATCTGATAGAATACAAGGTAGTATCTCTATCTTCTTGTATTTGCTAACAGTAGCTTTGTGGCATAAAATATGGTCTGTTTTAGAGAAGGATCCATGTGCTGCTGAGAAGAAAGTGTATTCGTTCTTTGTTGGATGGTATATTCTATATATGTTGGTTAAGTCTAAATTGTTGATTGTGTTATTGAGATCTATGATTTCTTCATTCAATATTTGTTTGGAAGATCTATCCAGTGGTGAGAGAGGTGTGTTAAAATCATCTAGTATTATTGTGTTGTGGTCTATTTGATTTCTGGAATTGAGCAGGATTTGTTTGACGTACATGGATGAGCCAATGTTCGGGGCATAGATATTTATGATTGTTATGTCTTGGTGATTAATGCTTCCCTTAAGCAGTATGTAATGTCCTTCTTTATCCCTTCTGACTAGTTTTGGCTTGAAGTCCACATTATCTGAAATGAGGATAGATACTCCAGCTTTTTTGCTGTGTCCGTGTACATGGTATGTTTTTTCCCATCCTTTCACTTTTAATCTGTGGATATCTCTTTCTATGAGATGGGTCTTTGCAGGCAGCATATTGTTGGATTTTTCTTTTTAATCCAATGTGCCATCCATGTCTTTTGATTGATGAGTTTAGGCCATTACCATTCAGGGTTATTATATTGATATGATTTGTATTCCCAGTCATTTGACTCATTTTTGTTTTTTGACATGATTTGGTTTCTCTTTATTTGGCTATTCCTTTAGGCTAGTTCCTCCTGTTGCTGATTTGCATTATTGTTTTTCATCTTTTCCCCCTGGAATATTTCGCTGAGAATATTCTCTAATGCTGGCTTTCTTTTTGTAAATCCTTTAGCTTTTGTTTATCATGGAAGGATCTTATTTCGTCGTCAAATCTGAAAGTAAGTTTTTCTGGGTATAAGATTCTTGGTTGGCATCCGTTTTCTTTCAGGGCTTGGTAAATGTTGTTCCAGGCCCTTCTATCTTTTAGGGTCTGGATTGAAAAATCTGCTGATATTCTTATTGGTTTCCCCCAAATGTAATTTGATTCTTTTCTCTCGCGGCCTTTAAAATTCTGTCTTTATTTTGTGCGTTAGTCATTTTCATAATAATGGCCTTGGTGTGGGTCTGTTGTAATTTTGTATATTTGGAGTCCTATAAGCCTCTTGTACTTGATTTTCCATTTCATTCTTTAGATTTAGGAAATTTTCTGATATTATTTCATTGAATAGATTGTTCATTCCTTTGGTTTGTTTCTCTAAGCCTTCCTCAGTCCCAGTAATTCTTAAATTTGGCCTTTTCATGATATCCCATAATTCTTGTAGATTCTATTCATGATTTCTTACCATCTTCTCTGTTTGATCAACTTAGTTTTCAAGATTAAATATTTTGTCTTCAATGTCTGAGGTTCTGTCTCCCAGGTGTTCTATCCTATTGGTTATGCTTCCTATGGAGTTTTTAACTTGGTTTATTGTTTCCTTCATTTCAAGGATTTCTTTTTTTTTTTTCAGTATCTCTAACTCTTTATTGAAATGATCTCTTGCTTCCCGTATTTGTTCTTTTAACTGTTGATTGGTGTGATCATTTAATGCCTGCATTTGCTCTTTCATCTCCTCCTTCAATGCCTGCATTTGCTCTTTCATCTCCTCGTTTGCTTCCCTGATTGTTTTAATTATGTACATTCTGAACTCCCTTTCTGACATTTCTTCTGCTGTGCTGTCATTGGGTTTTATTGATACAGTATCTAGGTTTGTTTGGGACATTTTCTTCCCTTGTTTTCTCATATTGGTCAGATATCAGTGGAACTCTGAGATATTGCAGTTTTCCTCTGTTGGCTTATAGTGTCCCTGTAGATTTCCAGTGTATCACTTCCCAGCCTTCAGTAGCCTGAAGTCTTGGAGGAACTTGATAATGCAGTGCTTTCGAAGAACGTTGCCCCTAGCCTGCTACTACATCCAGGGCTGGGGGCTGGTTTTGTGTGGAAATCCTCTCACTGGGCAGTCCTGGTCCCAGAAGCTGGGTATAGACAGGGCCTGCCCCCACTTGAGGGAGCCAGGCTGCTTGGGGAAAGCCTCTCCCTGTCCTGCCTTGTTCCAAGAATCTGTCTGCACGCTGGGGCCAGCCACTGGATTCAGGGGAACCTTCATTTTTAAGTACAGTGGTATCCAGTAGTATTTTCATGTGAGGTGCTCGGGACCTTGTGCATTCAAGGCAAGTGTTCCATCACTAAGGTACGCTTTCAGCCCCTTTGCTAGTATTTTTAAGAACTTTATTGAGGTAGTATTGACTTGCTATAAACATTTTTAGTAAACTTACGAAGTTAAGCAATAATCACTGTGGTGAAGTCGGTAGAGTATTACTACCATATTAATATTCCTCTGGCAAATTTACAGTTAATCCCTATTCCCATCCCTATCTCTAGGAAAACACTAGTCTAATTTCTATATCCATAAGTTAGCCATTTCTTTTTTTTTATTGTAAACAAATGGGATACATGTTGCTTCTCTGTTTGTACATGGTGTAAAGGCATACCATTTGTGCAATCATAAATTTACATAGAACAATGTTGTTTGATTCATTCTGTTATTTTTTCCCTTCCCCCCACCCCTCCCACCCCTCTTTACCCTCTATACAGTACTTCCTTCCTCCATACTTGCCCCCCTCCCTAACCCTAACTCTAACCCTAATACTAACCCTTCCCTCCCCCCCAATTATGTGTCATCCTCCACTTATTAGCGATATCATTTGTCCTTTGGCTTTTTGAGATTGGCTTATCTCACTTAGCATGATATTCTCCAATTTCATCCATTTGCC
The DNA here is from genome assembly GCF_902686455.1 of Sciurus vulgaris. NCBI lineage: Eukaryota > Metazoa > Chordata > Mammalia > Rodentia > Sciuridae > Sciurus > Sciurus vulgaris. Next base: position 109,150,186 of record NC_136471.1, read on the forward strand.
TGCAAATGCCATAATTTTATCATTCCTTATGGCTGAGTAATATTCCATTGTAACTTCCATTTCTAACTTCATAATATTCCATTTCTAACTTCAAATCATTACGATCTGATAGAATACATGGTAGTGTCTCTATCTTCTTGTATTTGCTAACATTAGCTTTGTGGCATAATATATGGTCTATTTTAGAGAAGGATCCATGTGCTGCTGAGAAGAAAGTGTATTCGCTCTTGGTTGGATGGTATATTCTATAAATGTCCGTTAAGTCTAAATTATTGATTGTGTTATTGAGATCTATGGTTTCTTTGTTCAATTTTTGTTTGGAAGATCTGTCCAGTGGTGAGAGAGGCGTGTTAAAATCACCTAGTATTATTGTGTTATGGTCTATTTGGTTTCTGAAATTGAGAAGGATTTGTTTGACATACATGGATGAGCCACTGTTTGGGGCATAGATGTTTATGATTGTTATGTCTTGCTGATTTATGGTTCCCTTAAGCAGTATGTAATGTCCTTCTTTATCCCTTCTGACTAGTTTTGACTTGAAGTCCACATTATCTGAAATGAGGATGGATACCCCAGCTTCTTTGCTGAGTCCATGTGCATGGTATGTTTTCCCCCATCCTTTCACCTTTAGTCTGTGGGTATCTCTTTCTACGAGGTAAGTCTCTTGCAGGCAACATATTGTTGGATCTTTCTTTTTGATCCAATCTGCCAGTCTATGTCTTTCGATTGATGAGTTCAGGCCATTAATATTCAGGGTTATTATTGAGATATGATTAGTATTCCCGGTCATTTGGTTCATTTTATTTATTTATTTATTAATTAATTTATTTATTTATTTTGAGATGACTTGGTTCTTCCTTTATTTGACAATTCCTTTAGGATAGTTCCTCCCATTGCTGATTTGTTTCTTTGTTTTTCATCTCTTCCTCGTGGAATATTTTGCTGCGAATGTTCTGTAATGCTGGCTTTCTTTTTGTAAATTCTTTTAGCTTTTGTTTATCATGGAAGGATTTTATTTCATCATCAAATTTGAAGGTAAGTTTTGCTGGGTATAAGATTCTTGGTTGGCATCCATTTTCTTTCAGGGCTTGAAAAATGTTGTTCCAGGCCCTTCTAGCTTTTAGGGTCTGGATTGAAAAATCTGCTGATATCCGTATTGGTTTCCCCCTGAATGTAATTTGATTCCTCTCTCTTGCGGCCTTTAAAATTCTGTCTTTATTTTGTATGTTGGGCATTTTCATTATAATGTGCCTTGGTGTGGGTCTGTTGTACTTTTGTATATTTGGAGTCCTATAAGCCTCTAGTACTTGGTCTTCCATTTCATTCTTCAGATTTGGGAAATTTTCTGATAGTATTTCATTGAATAGATTGTTCATTCCTTTGGTCTGTTTCTCTAAGCCTTCCTCAATTCCAATAATTCTTAAATTTGGCCTCTTCATGATATCCCATAGTTCTTGGAGATTCTGTTCATGATTTCTTACCATCTTCTCTGTTTGTTCAACTTTGTTTTCAAGGTTAAATATTTTATCTTCAATGTCTGATGTTCTGTCTTTCAGGTGTTCTATTCTATTGGTTATGCTTTCTATGGAGTTCTTAATTTGGTTTATTGTTTCCTTCATGTCAAGGATTTCTGTTTTTTTTTCAATATCTCTAACTCTTTATTGAAATGATCTTTTGCTTCCTGTATTTGCTCTTTTAATTGTCGATTGGTGCGATCATTCAATGCCTGCAATTACTCTTTCATCTCATCATTCAGTGCGTGCATTTGCTCTTTCATCTCATCGTTTGCTTCTCTGATCATTTTAATTATGTACATTCTGAACTCCTTTTCTGTCATTTCTTCTGCCATGCTGTCATTGGATTTTATTGATGTAACATCTAGATTTGTTTGCAGCATTTTCTTTCCTTGTTTTCTCATATTGTTCAGGTATCAGTGGACCGCTGAGATAATGCAGATTTCCTCTATTAACTTACAATGTCCCTGAAGATTTCTATATATATCCTCCCTTAGCCTTCAGTAGGCTGAAGTCTTGGAGGAAGTTGATAATGCGGTGCTCCACATGGAAGCTACCTCTCTAAGAGTGGTGGCCTTCAGGTGGGGTATAATCCCTGGTAGTGGGCAGAGGTGCCTCCACTTGTTGACCAATGGTCATCCAAAGGGGACCTAGGCTGCGGGCTGAGGCAAGGCCTGTTTGGGCCTGAGTCTCTGGTTTTACTGTCCTTGTGGGGAAACCTCACCCGGCAGGGAAGACTCAACCTGTGGGGAGGTGTCACTGGTCAGTTCCCTCCTAGAGGTTCCCCTCAATTTACAGCTACCGCCTGGGCTGGGCTGCCTTCCTCTGCCAAGTTCCCAGGAGCCCGGCCCTACCTCCTGGGCCTGGGAGCCTCACCCTTCGCAGATGAATCTCCTTAGGCTGCCCCTCCTCAGAGAATCTGCCCGCAGTCCTGGAACCTTCGCTCCGCCCCTAAGCCTGTCTCTGTGCGGCTTTTCCACCAAGAAGCCTCCTAGATCCTGGGACCCTGCTCTGCACCTAATCGCCTGGCTATGTGGCCTCTCCTCTGAGCAGCCACCTGGCGCCCCGTACAATCGCTCTGAGTCCCAGAGACCCGCCACACGCCTCTTCCCCCAGACAGCCGCCCAGTATTCCGGTGCGGTCACTAGGAGTCCAAGAAACTCACTGCGTGCTTCCTCCTCCCACCAACCACCCGTAGCCCTGGGCAATCAATCACTCCAAGTCGAAGTGACCCTCCCCGTTCCTCTTCCTTCTCCAGATAACCCCCGGGTGTTCAGGAGCGGTCGCTCTGAGTGGCTCTGAATCCACGTGACCCGCTGCATGAGTCCTCTGGGCAACCGCCAGGAGCTCTGGTGCGGCCACTGGAGACCAAGCGACCCACCACGCTTCTCCTCCAGGCAGCCCCCCTGTGTTCAGGAGCTGTCACTTTAAGACCAAACAACTCACCACTCGCCTTCTCCTCTGAGCAGCTGCCTGGAGTGCTAATGCAGTCACTGCGAGTCCAAACGACCCGCCGCGCTCCTTCTCCTCCTTCTCCTACTCCTCCGGGCAGGCCCCGGTGTTCAGAAGTGGTCTGAGTCCAAACAGCTCGCCGCGCCGCTTCTCCTCTGGCAACCGCCTGTAGCTCTGGTGTAGTCACTCCGAATCCAGGCGGCCACGCTCCTCCTCCTCCTCCTTATGGCAGGCCCCGGTGTTCTGAGTCCACACAGCTCTCCTCGCCACTCCTCCCCTGGGCAGCAGCCGGAGCCCCAGTGGTTGCTCCAAGTCCCAGCACTGTGCTGAGTGGCCTCCTTTACGGGTCCCAGTTGTCCGAGTTCACTGCTCCAGCGGGGGGAGGGGCGTCTCGCCGGCAGCTCTACTTCACAAAGTTCCCTGCGTTCCGGGACCACCGCCCCATCCGGGACGCCTTCCCAACGGGTGAGAGTCACCTGGCTGCTTTGAGTTGGTCCCAAGTGTCTCAATATCTCCACTTTTGAATCCTGAGTCCTGGAGCAACATGAAATGCAGCCACCCTCTAGGCCGCCATCTTGAAAACCTCCAGCCATTTCTTAACGTGTCATATAAATGTAATCATAAAATGTGTAATTTTTTGTGTGTAACTTCTTTCACTTAGCGTGATATTTTCAAGTTTCACTTATACTATACCATTTATAGTACTTTATTCTTTTTATTGCTAAATAGTAGCTAATCATATGGATATACTTCAGTTTACTTACCCATTCACAAATTGGTGGGTACTTGGGTTGCTCCAAGTTTTTGGGTCTTTTGAAGCATGCTGTTATTACTAATAGTAGTTGGTCATGGTGGTAACTACAGGCAGAAACTGAGTTCCATTATTAGTGATGCTACTGAATGTAGAAAGTGTGGAAAAATATCAACCATCATTATGGGTTTGGGAATTGAGGATAGGGTAATGTAAATAAAATAGAAAAATCCATTTGGTTAATAGTGGTTAGTGAAGATTTTCTTTCTTCTGGAAAAGGTACAAACCAATACATTTTTCTCAATAACTATTAGGCACCTACTCTGTGTCAAATATTGAACTGAGTAGTGGATTACAGGATTAGAAATTATTAAATGAACAAAAAGATAATTTAGGTTCTCTGTGTAAGAACCATAGGAGATTTTTCAGAAGGGAAACATTTTTGATGGGTTAAAAAAAGAAGAAAATTAATGGAAACAAGATATTCACAACCTCTTATAAGATATAAGCTGATAGCTTTCCCCCCTTTTAGAAAATGCATCCTATTTTGTATTTGTATAAGTATCTGCTTGAGTTCCTTTAGGGAGGCACTTTTATAGGAATGGGTCATGTAGATCCTGTAACATGGTTGTCAATTCTGTTATTTACAATAAAGCAATCCCAAAATGTGCTCTAATGCTTATTTAATCAAATTATCAGGCAGCTTGTATTACCTTGTAGGCTTTAATATCACTCTTTCTTCCTAAGATGAGAAAAGCCAAATGATTATCCCAATAATAGAACGTGATAATGTACTTTATTGATGATTTGGTTTTCAGATGATTCATTAAACTCTACTGGTTACTCTGTAGCTAAGCAACAAGGCCTATAGAAAGACACCTGATTTGCCCAAGAGAAAGAAACATGAATACTTACTCTTATCCTTATTGTGTTCTGAAATTATATTGACGTTTGTAGATCAGTCTCCCAAAAAATATATCCAATAGAACAATAGGTTCAATAAATGCCCATAATAAAATAAAAATCTTTGATTAAATAAGCTTTCACAAAATTGTATATTCCCATTACTGTAAATGTACAGTGTACATTAATTTCTCTGAGAGATTGCTGTAAGAAGAAATACAAAACTGGATATTTTCTAGTACTTTCTAAGTTTGTTTTATGATAGAATTATTGTTACATATTTTTATTGATGTATATATCTATATCTATTTATATCTATGTATCCATTAATAACTATTCTGTGAAAGTAGTAATCTGTGGAGCATTCATGGTAAAGATTTGTTTCAGTTAAGAAATGGTGGGAGAAAATTATTTATTGAACATTAATGCAACCTACATTTCTTTTATATGTCCTGGGTCTGGATGTGAAAGGAGGGGAGATAGAAGAATTATATTGTTTCTCCCTGTTGGTTAACAAGGAGATCCAGGGAAGTCTTGGTGTCCTATATAATGAGCTCAGAGATCTAAAAGCATTTAGATTTGATGAATTTCCTGTATTTGTATTTCCCTGTTTAAGAAGAGATTCTCTTTTCACCAAAATAATAATCCTTATGCTAGAACTGCACTCAGAGATTTTAAATTGTAACTTCCCAACCATAGTTTTTCAGCTGATCATTTGTTAATATATCTGTAACTTGATCATAATAAGGGTACATAATCAGTAATACAAATGTCATCTGTAACATGATCATGTTAGGTGTGCATCCTTACAAGGCTGTTATGATATTGTGAATTGAGCTGCTGTGAAAATTTGTGACTGTATCACTAGTATGCTGATTATAAATCGTTTGGGAAAAGATAAAGAAAATATGGTATATATACACAATGGTGTATTACTCAGATATAAATAATGGATTTATGACATTTGCTAGCAAATGGATGGATCTGAAGAATATAATGCTAAGTAAAGTAAATCATTCCCCAAAAACCAAAGGTTGAATGTTTCCTCTGATATGTGGAAGCTGACCCACAATAAGGTGAGGTAAAAAGAAGAATAGAAGTGCAGTAGATTGGACAATGGGAAATGGAGGTAAGGGAGGGGGATAGGAAAAGGAAAGACAGTAGAATGAATCTGACATAATTTTACCATGCACATATATGAAAACAACACAGTGAATCCCACCATAATGTATATCCATAAGAATGGAATTCTAACTAGAATAAGATAAATTCCATGCTTGTATTAGCATATCAAAATGATTCTGTCATGTATAACTAAAAAGAACTAATAAATTTTTTAAAAAATCCAGTGAATTGATTCACTAAGAACAGTTGCTGGCACTATTGAACACTCAAACATTAATAACTGTCATTGTTGTTATGCATTCTTACAAATATGTCCACATACTCACTTTACAAAGAGAACAATTAATTATGTCATTTGTGTTAATCATTGAAATAATATAACACCTGCCCCACTTCTAAAAACAACACCAGTATTTTCTCCCAGTCTGTGGGCTTCTTCCACACTCTGGTATCAGTCCCTTAGAGTTTCTTTTACTCTATCCTTCTCCCTTCACTGGGTACCCTTTGCTACCCTATTGATCTTCCTTCTACTTTCATGATGTCCTTTTTGGTTGCTTTTCCTTCTGTCATTTCCTTTAAATTTTACATATGAGAGAAAACTTTGTGTTTTCTCAAGTCTGGATTATATCACTTGATGCTATGCTTTCCAGTTCCATCTATTTTCAAAAATTGATATAATTTCATTCTTCTTTATGATTGAATAACAATTCATTGTTCATACCACATTTTTAGACTTCTTCAGTTTGACATAATCAAATTTGTCTTTTTTTCTTTTGTTTCCTGTGCTTTTAGCATCTTATTTTAATCAATGTCCAATTCAATGGCTTGGAGCTTTTCTTCCAAGTTTTCTTCCAGTAGTTTTACATTTTCAAGTCTGTTTAAGTCCTTAATCCATTTTGAGTTAACACTCATATAAGGGGTGAGATAGGAATACTTTTTTCTTTATTTATTTGCCTGTGGATATTGAGGTTTCCTAGTATTGTCTATTAAAGAGACTTTCTTTTCCATTGTCTATTTTTTACACCTTTCTAAAAAAAATCAACTGACCATAGATAAGAGTTTATTTAGTAGCTTTCTATCATACTCCATTGGTTAATGTATCTGTTTTAATGCCAGAACCATGAAGTTTTGTCTTCTGTAGTTTTGAAATATGCTTTAAAATTCAGAATCATGATGCTGCAGCTTTGTTCAGTTTTCTTGAGATGAGTTGGCTCTTCAGGGTTTCTTTTCATTCCATTTGAATTTTAGGATTTTTTTTCTACTTTTATGAGAAATGGCATTGGAAATTTTTAATATGTATTTTTAGTTGTTGATGGACCTTTATTTTATTCATCTATTTTTATGTGGTGCTGCGAATTGAACCAGGTAACTCACACATGCTAGGCAAGCACTCTACCACTGAGCCACAACCCCAGTCATGGCATTGGAATTTTGATGGAGATTTCATTGACTGTAGATCACATTGGGTACTATGGACATTTTAGCATCCATGATACACTGAATACAGGACTAATATACAACATATATAAGGCATTAACTATTCAATAACAATAAAACAAATGGACAAAGAACCTGAATATGCATTTCAAAAGAAGGCATAAAAATGGTCAACAGATTTAGAAAAAATATTCCACATCTGTAATCATCATCAAAATGCAACTTAAAATCACAATGAGATAACCTCATACTGATTAGAGTTAACTATTATCTGAAAATGAAAGATAACTTGTGTTGGTATGGAGTAAAAAAGGAACTCCTGTACACTCTTGGTGGTATTTGAAATTAGTACATCTCCTTTGAAATAGTATGGAGGTTCCTTTTAAAACTAAATGTGGTATTTTCATATGACCCAGCAGTGCCACTTCTGGGAACTTATCCAGGGGAATTGAAATCACTATATCAGAGAAATGTCTGCACTCCTTTGTTGACTATAGCACTATTCACAATAGTTGAAATTTGGAATTAACCTAAGTGCCCATCAATGGACAAATGGATTTTTTAATGTAGTGAATATACATAATGGAACACTACTCAGTATTAAGAAAAACCAGGAAATTCTGTTATTTGTGACAACATGGATGAATTTAGAGACATTATGCTAAATGAAATAAGCCTAGCACAGAGCCAAATATGTTATGATCTCACTTCTATGTGAAATCTAAAACGTTCAACCTCATAGAAGTGGAGTAGAATAGTATCACCAGAGGATGGGGATTAGAATGGGAAAGGAGAGATAGTGATCAAAAGGTACAAAGTTTCAAACATGGGCAATAATTTCTGGTGTTCTATTACACAACATGGTGATAATAGTGTATATTTCAAAATTTATGAAGATAATTTTAAATATTTTCACCACAAAGAAGTAATAAATATTTGAGGTAAATGGATATGGTTGGTCATTCCAGTCTGTGCATGCAAGAAACACCACATTGTACCTTATAAAATATTTCAATTATTGTGTCAGTTAAAGATTAAATAATAAAATTTAAAAGAAAAACAAAAAACTTCTCTGATAATCTCAAATCTACAAGATATATGGAACATTTTCCTGTTTAAAACACTATATATTTTAATTTTTTTCCATGATTAATGACTTCTTTGATCTTTTTAATTGCTTCCTTTTAGTTATATATAACAGGATACATTTTCATATACTCAAAAAAGCATGGAATATAATTTTCTATAATTCAGTCCCCATACCCACCCCCCCAAGTACTCTCCCTCTGATCCTCTCCCTCTACTGATCTTTCTGCAACAAACTGATTTTTGTAATTGTATGTCTCATACACACATTATACTTTTCCTTCTGTTTTCTCATCTAGATCATAAATACTTTTGGTACTGGGAATATCTTAAACACCTTTGGAACAATATTTAGTATTATATTTAACAATATAATACTTAGTATATGGAAGGTGATCACAGTGTATCTTTCATAAAACAATATGTGAATCTGCTATTTTTCTTTTTTTAAAATTCGTACTATCAACAGTTGCCAAAAGAGTAAGATTAACCCCAATTATGTGTGCCTTAGTTTTTTGGAGGAATAAAATACATGAGCTGAAATTAATCTATGATAATACATACAATTCTGTGCCTAAACTGGCATCTCATCAGGATTAGATAATTGAGAAAAAGAATGTGGCAAAGTTCCTAGTGATACGAACTGTGAAACTAATGAACGAAAATGGCTTTTCTGCTGTTTTCTTGACATAATATTGGAGGTCACATACTGTACAGTGTGTGATATTAATGATCATGGTGATTTTCCTGGATACAAGCTATCCATATTTCCTCTTGTATATAGTAATAGCAGTAAAATAATATTTATCATAATTAAATCTGAGAATCTGGGTAATCACTTGAAAATATTAATGCTGTGAAGTACATCAGTGCATTAAATTCTGAAGGAACAATATAGCCATGTGTGACTTAATGACAGGGATATATTCTAAGAAATGTTAGCTAATTTTATCCTTATTCAAATATCAGAGTTTACTTACCCATATCTAGATGGTATTATTCAATAATTCGACAAGAATTCTTGTTACAATCAAGAGACAAGGTAAACAAAAGATAAATGAGACTGCTATAGGTACAACACAGCATACTGTTATACAGTAAACTATTTTATGTTGGTGTACACCCTAAAGTAGTTATAAAGATGTACTATAGCAAACATCCAAACTAGTAACCTAGTTGTATATTATCACTATCAAGTATTATGTACTATATATAATTGTATGTACTGTTCTTTTATATGACTGGCAGTGCAGTAGGTTTGTTAATACCAGTGTAAACACAAACATGAGTACTGCATTGTGCTACAACATTAGGATGAGTACATGAGAAGATTTTTTCCTCCTTTGTAATCTTATGGGACTCTCATCATATTTGTGGTCCACCAATGACTGAAACATTATGTGATATGTGGCAGTAGTTTACATTCAGGGCTGGGCAACTCTCCTTTCTCAGAAAACCTGTTTGTCTTTCCATAGAGCTAAGATTTCTGCTAGAAGACTGACATATGAATAATAATAACTGGATTATGCCCACATGCCAAGAACTTGTCAAGTACTTTATATGCATTGCCTTATTCAGTGCCTGTATATCTTATAAAAATATTTCATCTTTCACATTAAAGGAAGTTTAGAGAAGTAACTCCTCCAAAGTCATCTGAGTAATTAATGGAAAAGCTAAAATCTGAGCTCACATCTGCCTAAACAAGTACAAATGATGAATTTGTCTGTTTTTCAATTACTATTAATTGGGCATAGCTATAACTTGAAAAGACTGCTGGATAAATCAAAACTTAGGAGGCATAAGGTCTATATCTGGCTTTGTAACTTAATATCTTTGTAATCTTGGAATAATATCTTGGATACTGTGAGTTTCACTTTCTTTACCTATGAATTGCCTATGATATTGCTCATCAAATATGAGTTTATGGGCATAGATACTGAACATGCCAATCTCCCCTGACATTAAATCTGGGTATAGGAAAAAATAACAATTCAATGTATATGGAGGTGTATTTTATATTATGAAGTATTGTAAAACTTGCTTTGGAAAATTTTACTCCTGTAATCTTGCTTTCTTACAAATAAAGAAATTTTCAAGGAAGATTACCACTAGTAGTAATGAATAGCTAATTGTTATTCCATATTACTATGTTCCTGACGATATTATACATAATTGACATGGAGTTAATGCATTTAATCATCTCAACAACCCATGAAGGTTGATTTTTATAACAGTTTAAAGAAATGAGATACAGAAATAAAACAACTAATCTTAGGTTACAAATCTAGCAATGACATGATGGTAATCCAGATAGTATGGTTCAGTAATTAACCAAGATTAAGTCAACTGGATATTGTGTTGTGGTAATGTCTGTAACTAAGCAATCTTTACATAAGCCATACCATACAAAGTCTGCTATTCGTTTTTAATTTTTTTTTTTTACTTTTTAATATTTTTTAGTTGTTGATGGACACAATACCTTTATTTTTTGTGGTTCTGGGGATTGAACCCAGTGCCGCACACATACAAGGCAAGTGCTCTACCACTGAGCCAGGATCCAAGCCCAAATTCTGCTATTCTTGACCTTCATAGACAACCAAACTTTCTTAGGATAAAATTTTTCTTCATGTATGTTCACTTGAAAAAGTATTTATTAGAAATAGATATTTAAAACATATGTTATATAAAATGCTGTGAAAAATGGAGGGGCACAAATACGGGTACAAAAAAGTAAAAAGGCTTATAATCTCTTTTTTGCTCTTTTTGTTACAACTTCTAATTGTTAGCATCCCTCCTTTTTGTCCTCAGTTAACAGTATTATTACCTACCTGGCCAATTAAACTGGGGACTTGAGAATCTTCATCAACTTCCTTGCCACCAACTATTGATGATTTTGATGGAATGACTTCCAAATGTAGCCCTTTACTACCACTGTAGTTAATATCCTCTGTGGTTTTTTTTTTTTTTTTCAATTGTGTATTGGCAGATAATATCTGTATATATTAACAGTGTACACAGTAATGTTATGATTTATGAATACAATGTGGAATAGTTGTCAATGTAATTAAAAGATGCATCACCTAAAATACTTATTCAAAAGACAAAAAGTTTGTAAATTAATTACAACTTCCAGACTATACTTGGAACATCTCCACCAGTGCCATATCCTTAAAGCCATAAGTGGTCTCCACTTCTACTTCAGTATCTCTGTGGACTCTCCTGTCTTCAGGACAAAATTCAAATTCCTTATCAGGATATGCAAAGTCTATATAGTCTAGCCACAAACTTCTTTCAGTGAATCTTATATTATCTTCTTCATAAACCTGGTAGCACTGAATGTGATCTATTTTTTGAGCACCTCATGTCTTCACATGCTTCAAAACACCTATTCTTACTCTTCATTCTATTTATAATCCCTTTCTCTGCTTTTATAATCAATTTCTTTCTCTTGCAATCTGCAATTCTTTTTTGAAGTGAAACACCTCACAGATTTTTGCTTTGTCTTGCCACCTCCCTCCCCAATAGATATTTACACACTCTTCTGAGCTCTCTTGGCAGTATATTTTTATGTAAACATATCTATTTCAAAATAATTTTAGATTTACAGGAAACCCATAAAGATAGTGCAGAGAATTCCCATACCTCATGCAGTTTTCTCTATTAACAACTTATATTGACATGGTACCTTTGTCTCAAATAATAATCCAATATTGATACAGGGGAACTAAAACCCCTACTTCATTCAATTTTTCTTACTTTTTCCCTACTGTCCTTGTTCTGCTCCAGGATCACACACAGGATACTATATTACATTTATTTGCCATATTTCCTTAGATTTCTCTTGACTAGAACGGTTTCTTGGACTTTCTTCTGTTTATTAGCCTGACAAATTGAGTATTGGTCAGGTGTTTTGAGGAATGTTTCTCCGTTGGTATTGAGCTGATCTTTTTGTCATAATATTGGAGTTATGGGGTTGTGTTTTTGCTTTTGTTTTTGTTGGAGAGGGGTAGATCACAGAGGTAAATGTCATTCTCCATTGCATTTATCAAGGGTTCATGCTATCAAACATGACTTAGGATTGTTGATGTTGCTTGCCCTTGATCATCTAGTTGAGGTACAGTGATTGTCACATTTTTCACAGTGAAGTTACTCTCTTTAATACCCTTTTCCATATTGTGATTTTTGGAAGGAAGTCACTGTGAGCAGCCCATACTTATGAACTAAGGAATTATGCTCTAGTTCTTTGAAGCTGGATTATTTACTAAAAAAAAATTATTTAAAATTCTTCGTACAGGATATTTGCTCACTCTCATGTATTTATTTGTTTATTTCATTAAGACTCATGCATATTTGTTTTATATTTGTGTTTATAATCTATTTTTAAGTTTTGTCTGAATTTTTCAGTATTTCATCATTGTAAGCCCTTTTAGTTGTCTCCTGCGTTTCTCTGACATGCCCACATCCATGTGTGTTTGTGTATGCTATGAGGACAATTCTTTATATGTCTAAATTTATATATTCCCTGTCCAACCTCTACTAGAATCACTCATGTCTCCAACAGGCCCTGCTTCCTTTTATTGGAGAATAGTATTTGAAATTAAGGTATGAGTGCTGGTTCCCCCTAAAAACTGGAACAAGGCAGGGATGCCCTCTTTCACCACTTCTATTCAACATCGTTCGTGAGACTCTGGCCAGAGCAATTAGACAAACCAAAGAAATTAAAGGGATACGAATTGGAAAAGAAGAACTCAAACTATCCCTGTTCGCTGATGACATGATTATATATTTAGAGGAACCTGGAAATTCCACCAGAAAACTCTTAGAACTCATAAGTGAATTCAGTAAAGTAGCAGGTTACAAGATCAATGCTCATAAATCCAACGCATTTTTATACATAAGTGATGAATCTTCAGAAAGAGAAATTAGGAAAACTACCCCATTCACAATAGCCTCGAAAAAAATCAAATACTTGGGAATCAATCTCACAAAAGAGGTGAAAGACCTCTACAATGAGAACTATACAACACTAAAGAAAGAAATTAAAGAACACCTTAGAAGATGGAAAGATCTTCCATGTTCTTGGATAGGCAGAATTAATATTGTCAAAATGGCCATACTACCTAAAGTGCTATACAAATTCAATGCAATTCCAATGACGTACCTTACAGAAATAGAGCAAGCAATTATGAAATTCATCTGGAAGAATAAGAAACCCAGAATAGCTAAAGCAATCCTTAGCAGGAAGAGTGAAACAGGGGGTATTGCAATACCAGATCTTCATCTCTACTACAAAGCAATAGTAACAAAAACGGCATGGTATTGGTACCAAAATAGAAAGGTAGATCAATGGTACAGAATAGAGGACACGGACACAAACCCAAATAAATACAATTTTCTCATACTAGACAAAGGGGCCAAAAATATGCAATGGAGAAAAGATAGCCTCTTCAACAAATGGTGCTGGGAGAATTGGAAATCCATATGCAACAGAATGAAACTAAACCCATATCTCTCACCATGCACGAAACTAAACTCAAAATGGATTAAGGACCTCGGAATCAGACCAGAGACCCTGCAGATTATAGAAGAAAAAGTAGGTCCAAATCTTCACTTTGTTGTTCTAGGATCAGACTTCCTTAACAGGACTCCCATAGCACAAGAAATAAAAGCTAGATTCAACCACTGGGATAGATTCAAACTAAAAAGCTTTCTCTCAGCAAAGGAAACTATCAGCAATGTGAACAAAGAGCCTACAGAGTGGGAGAATATCTTTGCCAATCATACTTCAGATAGAGCACTAATCTCCAGAATCTATAAAGAACTCAAAAAACTCTACTCCAAGAATTCAAATAATCCAGTCGACAAATGGGCTAAGGAAATGAACAGACACTTCACAGAAGAAGATGTACAAGCAATCAACAGATATATGAAAAAATGTTCAATGTCTCTAGTAATAAGAGAAATGCAAATCAAAACCACCCTAAGATTCCATATCACCCCAATTAGAATGGCGATTATCAAGAATACGAGCAACAACAGGTGTTGGCGAGGAGGTGGGGAGAAAGGTACACTCATACATTGCTGGTGGGGCTGCAAATTAGTGCAGCCACTCTGGAAAGCAGTGTGGAGATTCCTTAGAAAACTTGGAATGGACCCGCCATTTGACCCAGCTATCCCACTCCTTGGCCTATACCCAAAGGACTTAAAATCAGCACACTACAGAGATACAGCCACATCAATGTTCATAGCTGCTCAATTCACAATAGCCAGACTGTGGAACCAACCTAGATGCCCTTCAATTGACGAGTGGATAAAGAAACTGTGGTATATATATACAATGGAATATTACTCAGCCATAAAGAATGATAAAATTATGGCATTTGCAGGCAAATGGATGAAATTGGAGAATATCATGCTGAGTGAGATAAGCCAATCTCAAAAAGCCAAAGGACGAATGATATCGTTAATAAGTGGAGGATGACACATAATGGGGGGGAGGGAAGGGTTAGTGTTAGGGTTAGAGTTAGGGTTAGAGAGGGGGGCAAGTATGGAGGAAGGAAGTACTGTATAGAGGGTAAAGAGGGGTGGGAGGGGTGGGGGGAAGGGAAAAAATAACAGAATGAATCAAACAACATTACTCTATGTAAATTTATGATTACACAAATGGTATGCCTTTATGCCATGTACAAGCAGAGAAACAACATGTATCCCATTTGTTTACAATAAAAAAAAAAAGGTATGAGTGCTGGGACCCAATATTATATTTGTTTCTATATTATAGCACACTACATGTGATATTTTGTTTTTCTTTCCCTTTAGACCAAGGGCTTTAAATCATCATACTCTCTTATATAAGAATATTCCTTTAAAATATGTAACTTTGCATTCTTACTTAGTTATTTGATGAATTCATAGTTTTTCTATATAACTAATCAGATGATCAAGCCATTCTTCTGAATTATTCCATACATATCTTACCAGACTTGAGGTTTTATCACTCTAGGGATGAATTCTATGTCTTTATCTTTCCCATCTTCTTTTTCATTACCAAAATTCATCTATTCCGTATTCACTTCTTCTAATCATGGAAGTGAGGGACTGAATATGAAACTTTAGCTAGTACTAGCACTTTGCACTGTTCTCTAGTATATAACGTAGTGTCAATTGTGTATGGTATAAATAGTACATAATATGACTTAACCTTAATGATAATCATCAATTTTAATAATATACTTAATTTATTAACTAGCTTATGCAAAACCAAACAAGCATATGAGTGTTAGTATTAGTTCATAAAACTGAAAACAATTCAGGCAAGGCTGGATACAGTGCCTCACAAAAAGTAACAAATCTTTCTTGGTGTCTCTCATCTCTCTGCTTCCACTGATTACATTTCTCTATTTGCCATGTCTTCCCATTGTGTTTTGTAATTCTGTGATGCATCATATTCTCTTTTATAATATATCCATATTTGTACTAATACTGTTCAACAGCTAAACAGTTTTCTGAGAGCTTACTTTGTATCCTTGATTTATTCATGCATCTCCCCTAAAGTTAGAATAATTATTATAGGCTTCTATATGTTACATTTTCCATTTTCTTAAAACCTCAAGGATAAAAAGCAAATTTCACAAAAAATCTGTTGCCTATTTATGTTATCCACCCAAACACAAATCTGTCACTGTATCCAAGGTGTTGGAGTGCCATGCTCATTTGGATACCATTCTATTTGAATGTGCCTGAGCTATACTATTTCATTCACTCCTAGAAGCTGACAAAATCACAATGCATTGCAAGGTTTTGATCAGTTCTGATGATTCTGTTTTAGTTACAGCTTCCAGGTATTCTAAAATTTTCCAAATAAAGTATTTCTAATTCCATGTTTTTTTGGAGCACAGATTATCAATAATGTTCTAGTTCATCTATGGGCTTATAACCAACCATATCAAAACTTGGTAGCTCCAAGAAAATAGTTATTTCTGTTTTTTTCTCATTTATCTTCAGGAATTACCTCTTCCAGATAGGAAGCTATTGGGCAGCTCTCCTGATTATGACTCAACTTCCTCACAAATCTGAGAATCAGCTGGCTATCACTGGACTTAGACTGGCCCCTATGAATTCAAAGACTAAGTTCTGTTTTATATGCTTCTCATGCTACAGCAAGCAAGATGGGGCATGCTTTCATATTGATGTTGGAGATAGAAGAGAGAGAGCAAGGCCCATGTGCAAGTCTGTTTGAAGCCTTTGATTGTACCATGTCTAATAATGTCCCACTGGTCAAAGCAAGTGCCATAATTGAACCCAAATTCAGTCAGGGAAATTTGCTGTGTGTGTGACTGGACTGGAAGGAAATGCAAAATTCCATAGTGAAAGGTATGGGTCTATGATGGGGTAACATTCATGACTTTTGGTGGAGTCTACCATAACCTGGTGATTAAAAATTATGTCAAAGAGGTCCATAATACATAATCATCTAGCTGATCATTTAGTACAGAAAAACATTAGTATAAATGTGAGTATATTACAAGAGAGAACATGATGTGTCATTGATGTTACCAAGTAAAATGAGAAAAAGAAGAAAAAACAGAGAAAGCATACCAAAATGGAAAATTAGAAATACTTCTTGAGAAAATGACATATGAGTTTATTTGTAGTTACATAAAGCAATTCATCTAATCGAAGCAATTAGATGAATAATATAGAAAATTATATCCAGTTTAGAATAGTCATTTAGAAATACTTAATCCTGATTCTTTTGTTTGCTCCATTTACATGTATTTAAAAGAATTAAAATAACTTATTAAGCTACTAGTGAAACTTCTTTAGTAAATAAAAGATTCTTAGGAAAATTAGCCTCAGATGTGCATTTCAGTCTATTCTGCCTGTTATACAACAGTAAGAAATAGAGTGTTTATTGTCAGTGGTTCATTATTCTGTAAGAATTTTGACACAGATTTATTACTATGTGTGTATTTGTATATTTTAGACCTTATATTTATTTGCCATTTCGTGACCATGAAACCTTTATATTACAGTTTCATGGATCTATAAAGCTGCTTCTTCACATTTTGTGTTTGTTGAACTTCCTCTTGATACTCAGCATCCTGGTAAAAACTAAATATCAAAGTATTAGGAAGTGTATTCTCATTTTTTAAAATGTTAATGCCTTTAGTTGAAGGATCTAGAACAAAAGCATCAATTAAAATGTCCACAAAACTAATATATCACTTTCAGCTCTCTGTTTAATGAACATTTCCTTTCTTTCTGTTATCTTATTTTGTGTCCTGTCATTAGACATCGACAAAGTGAGGGTTGCCCTCACTGGTGATATAACCCTCATGATTTTTCCAAGAATTTGGTGACGGTCTGGATTTGGATGAGGAGAGTTCTGAAAAGAGACCTTTATCTTCCTACTGAAGGTAGAATTTCATATGTGACTTCTGCAAAGAAGAGATGCCAAGATATATCTTAAAATGAACTATTTATGTAATATAGTCATATAGACATTTATATTCCTATTCCACTTCTACCTAGAATCATCCATGTCTTTAAGAGGCCTGTCCTTAAATCTTGGTATCCATAGATAGAATCCACAAAAAGAGTTTTGCCATATATTTCATACAGTGCCATTAAGCAATAACATCAATGAAATATTATTAGGAGTGGTGAAATATCAGAAGAGAAAACATGAAAAAATATATAATATAAGCATATATCTTATATATAGTTTATAAAACTTTATATTTTGCATGTTCCTTCATAGAAAAATGATAAGACCCTTCTGAGATAAGTAAATAGATTAAAGATTATGTATTATAGAAGATATGGGAAACATGCAATGGAGAATGATCCTCTTGATTTTAATGTTCATTTTTCTTTTAGAAAAATAACTATAGAGGATACATATAAATGATTAGTTTCTTCTCATTTATTTCACCCCATCTGAGAAATGTCCAGTTTTGTGTAAACTTCATATTAGAAATAGTTTTTTCACACAGGTAACATAAGAATTTTATCTTTAAACAACATCTTGCTTAGGTGTCCAAAAGAACAACAAGGATTTGGAAAAGATTTTAATAACTGATTATTACCTTTAAAAGGAAGAGTAGATGGATTTTCATAATTGCCTTTCACAATGTTTTCTCACATGCGATTTAAGGAAAATAAGACTTGGAATGAGTAAAGTATAAATATTATTTTAGAAACATTTATATAGTTATTTCCATTCCTTTAATTTCTAGCTAAAGATGATTCAATTTCAAGGACACCTTAGATAGAAAAATGCCCTCCCTACTTTTGGGAGAGGAAAAAGTATGCAAAAATTTTTAAAAGATAAATATGTTGATTAAAATGTATCTAATATATTTTGCATATTAATCTAAAGTTATTTAGGTATTTTTGAGAGCACAAAGATAAATCCTTTATGATTTGGCTTGCTCATTAAATTACTATGCTCTGCATTTTATATATAAAGTCATTATGAATTTAGTGGTTTTATAAATGTTGCTGTAGATAGTTGAAATCTGCTGATCTTCAAACTATCTACAGTGTCTTATTTTCTGCCAATTTAAGAGAAGCAGACCAGAACTGGAAGTGAAAAACTCATCAATATTATTATAAAACAAAGGAAGTTATTATGTTTCCTGGGTTTAATGCCCTTAACAATGCAGAATATTGTTTTGCAGAAAAATGCATTATATAGTGGCAGTCAGATCACTCTCATCTCATACGATTTTTATACATATAAATATACCTAATTATTTTTCTTTTCTACCAATGTAAGTGATTTCTGCTGCTTCTCATGTTTTTTTTTTTTTTAAACCATGCTTTATGGGCTTTTGAAAACTAAGCATTGAGCAAATCATCATCTACTCATAGTGTCCTTTCTTCTCCATTATATTAGAAATCCAAAAACTGTATTTTTTGCCATCTTAAGATAGTATTATTTAAATATTATAACAATTTTTATATTTAAGTAGAATATTTCTTTTTGGGAAGACTGTATTAGTCAGGATTTTTAATTTCTCACAACAGAAACTATGCTAACTAGTATCAACAGAAAATAGATTAATAAAAAATTAGTTATTTTCTAAGAAATTCCTGAGAATTTTTGAGGGTGGAAGAAGCAGGACAGAAGTCAGGCTTAAAGGATATGCAGCACATGACGTGTATGTGTGTGTGTGTGTGTGAGATAAATTAGACACCACTTTTCCATTAAAAAGTAAAGACTTATTAATAGGTGCACCCTTATAGAAACCATATAACAATAGGGTGTAAAGTGCCCAGGAATCAAGGTATTCTTCACTGATTAATTAGCACAAATGAAAATTACAAACAATTTAAATATCTGTCAACAGAAGATGTTTTAGTAACATGATTTACAAAATTTCTGAGTTTCTTAAACCTTGCATTACAAAAAGTAAGTTAGACTTAAAGTGAGGAAACTAGTGTTTTCCATGTCTTTTCTGATTTTCAAAGCAGGAATGTTTTCTGATACTTTATTATTCTGAAAATGTTTAGAGTTTATGAATTATCATCCTAAATACATCAGTTGAGTATTAAGTATTCCCAAGCAACTGAGGGAATTATTATTTCCATTATTGCTAAAGTAATAGAATTTATTTACTTGCAGGGTACCTTTCTCTTGCCCTTCCAATTTTACACTATACAATTTTTCATCCTGCCTGATTCCCAGGAGACTCATTTTAATGGCCTCTATCAGCCACCATCTATCCTTGGGTTTCTGGTTATGTGAAACCAATAGAAATCCCTGACAAGAGAGGTGAGCATTGGAAAAGAAAGAGGTATTTATTTTCCTGAATCACTCACTGATGACCTACAGTCAGCATTGTGCAGTCACAGTAGCTGTATTTTCTCTTCCTTCCCCTCCCCTCCTCTCCCTTCACTTCCCCCACACTGGGAATTGAACCAAATATTTTATTAAAAAAATTTTATTTCAATACAAGATCTTGCTAGGTTGTCAAGGCTAGTCTCACACTTGTGATCCTCCTGCCTCAGCCTGCTGAGTAGTTGGTATTAGAAGTCTGTGCCACAGACACCCAGCTACATTTTTAAATTAAGGCTACAACCAGTGTTGTGTAGCTCCTCTTCCAAAGCTCATCTCTCACAGGGCTCCAGTATCACCATGCCTTCCCACTGGTCCTTTATACCTAGAGGGATAAGGGCTTTTTAGTATTACTAGGCCTTGGTTGTTTCATAATACTTACTGATTAGTTTAACCCTACCCACCTCAGTTTAGTTATCCCGTTGTGTATCAGTTGTCTCTGTACTCTCTGGGCCATTATGATTATAGAAGTATAAGTCAGAGCCAGGTTATTAATTCTAATATTTTCTACTATATCAAGCTTTATGTAAAGGGAAGATTTTAAGATACCCCTTAATTGGTATAAGTAGGTTCTACTGTTGAGAGACAAAATACTGTTTTGACTATTTGAAACATATATGAGAATGGGCAAGTTTCTTACATGACCACAGAGATAGTGATTCTTTTTACTAAATAGGCTACTTAGATTCTCTTATTATATCACTGATCTAGTCACCAATTATTTATTTTTATAAAATATTAATGTCACTTTGAGTGTAGTGTGAGATCTTATGGATATGAGCAACATGAAAAACATGCAAACCAGTGACATGAAAATCAAACTTCAATATGATACATTAAAAAATGAATGTGTCTGTAGGAATAGAACAGAAAAAAACTTTTTTATTCTTGTAAAGAAAAAAATCTGATACTGCTGATATGAGAAGTCTGACAAATCCAGTGGACATCATTATTTATAACTCTTCTTTATGCTAAGTTCTTAGTGTAATTGTTGATATTTTGAGATTTGTCTTTAGTGGAAAGATTGGGGTTATATTTTATGAAATAAATAAGCTTTTTAATAGTCTTTCTAATTATATACAACACCTGGATGCACACTGACAAAATCAGAAAGGCATGGAACACAACTTGTTCCAGTTTGGTCCCCAGCACATCCCTCTTTCACCATTCCCTCCCTCCACTCCACCAATCACTCTTCAATCCATTTATCTTCTATATTTTTGAAAAACTAGTGTCCTGTGGATATACCTAATGCCAGAATTTACCATGTCATATCCATGCATGCACATAAGAAAGTTGAGTTGGGTTCATTCCATGGATCTTCTGTTTTCCTGTCCCTTCCTCCTCCTCCTCAATTCCTTTCATTTGCTCTACTGAATGTTCTTATCTTTTGATGAAATTCCCTCTCCATTTATATACTTTCTTTGATTTTTGCCCCCATCCCAATTTTTGATTATCTTCTGTATATCAGAGAAAACACTTAACCTTCAACTTTTGGGACTGACTTATTTCACATGGCAAACCCATTGGTGGCTAAATCAAAATTGTAGCATTATCCTAAATCTAAACAATGAAATGGAAAATAAACTATGAGGCTTATAGGACCCCAAATGTACAAAATTATGTCAGACCCAGTACGACACATTATGATGAGAATGACTAACAGAAAATAAAGTCAGAATTTTAAAGGCTGCAAAAGAAAAAATAAAAACAAATTACATATGGGGAAATCAATTCGGATTTTAGCTGATTTCTCAACCCAGACTCTCAATGCCAGAAAGTCCCATAACAATATATATCAAGTACTGAAAGAAAATGGATGACAACTGAGGATTTTATATCCTGCAAAACTAAGCTTTAGATTTGAACATAAAATTCTTCCATGATAAACAAAAGTTAATAGAATTTGCAACTAGAAAGGCTGCACTACAGAGTACTCTCAGCAAAATATTCCATGAAGAGGAAATGAAAAAAAAAAAAAAGAAAACCAGCAAAGAGAGAACTACACTAAAGGAAAAGTCTGTCAATGGAGAAACTAAGTCAAGTTAAAAATAAAAAATAAACCAAAATGACTAGGAATAGAAATCATTTATCAATAATAACCTTGAATGTTAATGGCCTAAACTCAACAATCAAAAGACATAGACTGGCAGATTGGATTAAAAAGTAAACTATATGCTCTCTTCAAGAGACTTGCCTCCTAGAAAAAGACATCCACAGACTAAAGGTGAAAGGTTGGAGAAAAAACATATCAATTACATGAACTGCATAAACAAGCAGGGTTTTTCATCCTCCTATCAGATAAAGTAGACTTCAAGCCAAAGTAAGAAGGGATAAAGAAAGACATTTCATACTGTTTAAGGGAATCATATATCAACAAGACATAATAATAGTAATTGTGTATGCCCCAAACAATGGAATATCTTCATACATCAAACAAAACCTCAATTTTAAGAGTCAGATAGATAACAACATAATAATACTGGGTGACTTAAACATATCTCTCTCACCACTGGATAGATCTTTCAAACAAAAACTAAACAAAGACACTGTAGAACTAAATAATACAATCAATAATTTAGACTTAATGAACACACATGGAGAATTTCATCCATCATTGAGTGAGCACAATTTTCTCAGGAGCACATGGATCCTTCTCTAAAATAGACCCTATGTTATGCCACAAAGCAACTTCTAGTAAATAAAAAAAAAATAGAAATACTACTGTGTATTCTATAAGATCATAACAGAATGAAACCAGAAATCAATGATAAAATAAAAAAATAGAAGCTACTCCAACACTTGTAGACTAAATAACATGCTATTGAATGATGAATGCATAGCAGTAAAATCAGGGAAGAAATAAAAAAATACTTAGAGGTAAATGAGAACACTGATGCAACATATCAAAATATCTGGGACACTATCAACGCTGTGTTAAGAGGAAAGTTCATTGCACTGAGCTCACTCATTAAAAAAATAAAAAGTCAAATAAATGACCTAACATTACATCTCAAAGCCCTAGAAAAAGAAAAACAAAACAACACCAAAAGAAATAGAAGACAGGAAAAAATTAAAATCAGAGTTGAAAGCAATGAAATTGAAACAAAAACAATTCAAAAATTGACAAAATTAAAAGTCACTTCTTTGAAAAAATAAAATCAATACACCTTAGATACACTAATGAAGAGAAAGAAAAATTACTAAGATTCGTGATGAAAAAGGAAATATCATGATGGACGCTACTGAAATACAGAAGATAATTAGAAACTATTTTGGAAATTTATACTCAAATAAAATAGAAAATCTTGAGGACATCAAATTTCTATAGACAAATGATCTTCCCAAACTGAATCAAATGGACATACACAATTTAAACAGATCAATGTCAAGCAATGAAATTGAAGATGCTATCAAAAGCCTACCAACAAAGAAAAGCCCAGGACCACATGGATTCTCAGTCAAGTTTTACGAGACCTTAAAAGAAGAATTAACACCAATACTCCTCAAATTATTCCTTGAAATATAAAAGGAGAGAGCCCTTCCAAACTCATTCCTTGAGTCTAGTATCACCCTGATAACAATCAAAGACACATCAAGGAAAAAACCTTCAGATCAATATCCCTAATTAACATAGACACAAAAATTCTCAATAAAATTCTGACAACTTGATTAAAAAAACATATTAAAAAGATAGTGTACCATGATCAAGTGAGCTTCATCCCAGGGATGCAAGGTTGTTTCAACATATGGAAATCAATAAATGTAATTCATCACATCAGTAGACTTAAAGACAAGAATTATATGACCATTTCAATAGATGTAGAAAAAGCATGTGACAAAATATATCACCTTTTCATTTTCAAAACTAGAAAAATTGGGGATAGTGGGAACATACCTCAATATTTTAAAAGCTATGTATAGTAAACCCAAGGCCAACATCATTCTAAATGGAGAAAAATTGAAAGCATTCCCCCTAAAAACTGGAACAAGACAGGGATGCCCTCTTTCACCACTTCTATTCAACATAGTCCTGGAAAATTTAGCCAGAGAAATCAGATGAAAGAAACTAAAGGGATACAAATAGGAAAAGAATAACTCAAAGTATCACTTATTGCTGACCAAATGATTATACATTTAGAAGATCTAAACAACTTCACCAGAAAACTTCAAGAATTAATAATTGAATTCAGCAAAGAAGCAGGATATAAAATCAACACCTATAAATCAAATATATTTCTATACATCAGTGATGAATCCACTGCAGAAGAAATTAGGAAAACTACCCCATTCACAATAGCCTCAAAAAATAAAATAAAATACTTGGGAATCAACCTAACAAAAAAGGTGAAAGACCTCTACAATGAAAACTATAGAACAATAAAGAAATTGCTCTTGGATGGGCAGAATAAATATCATCAACATGGCAATACTATCAAAAATGTTACACAGATTTTATGCAATTGTTATTAAAATCCCAATGACATTCTTCATAGATCTAGAAAAAGCAGTCATGAAATGCATTTGGAAAAATAAGAGACCCAGAATAGTCAAGGTAATCCTTAGCAAGAAAATTAAAGCAGTAGGCATCACAACACCAGACTTTAAACTATACTACAGAGCCATAGTAACAAAAACAGTATGGTATTGACACCAAAATAGACCAATGATACAGACTAGAAGGCAAAGAGACAAATGTACATAAATACAGTTCTCATACTAGACAAAGGTGCCAAAAATATATATTGGAGAAAAGATAGCCTCTTCAACAAATGATGCTGGAAAAACTCTAAATCCATATGTAGGAAAACGAAATTAAACCTCTATCTCTCACCCTGCACAAAAATAAACTCAAAGTGTATCAAAGACTTAGGCACTAGAATAGAGTCCCTTTGCCTAGTAGAAGAAAAAATAGGTCCAAATCTTCATGTGGGCTTAGGATCTTACTTCCTTAACAAGATTCTTAAGTGCAAGAAGTAAAATCAAGAATCAGTACATGGAATGGATTCAAACTAAAAAAGCTTTTTCTCAGCAAAGGAAACAATAATGTGAAGAGATAGCCTACAGAGTGGGAGAAAATCTTCACCATGTGCACCTCAGAGCATTAATCACCAGGATATATAAAGAACTCAAAAGACTTAACACACACAAAAAATAAATAACCCAATCAATAAATGGTCTAAGGAACTAACAGACCTTTCACAAAATAAGAAATACAATCAATCAACAAACATATGTAAAAGTGTTTATTATCTCTAGTGATTCATACAAATGCAAATCAAAACTAAGATTGCATCTCACTCCAGTCAGAATGGCAATTATCAAGAATATAAGCAACAACAACTATTGGCAAGGATGTGGGGAATAAGGTACACTCGTGCATTGCTGGTGGGACTGCAAAGTGTTGCAAACACTATGGAAAGCAATATGGAGATTCCTCAGAAAACTTGTAATAGAATCACCATTTGACTCAGTTATTCCAGTCCTCAGGTTATACCCAAAGGACTTAAAATAAGCATACTACAGTGACGTAGCCGCATCAATGTTTATAGCAGCTCATTTCACAACAGCTAAATTATAGAACCAACCTAGGTGCTCTTCAACAGATAAATGGATAAAGAAAATGTGGTATATATACACAATGGAATATTACTCAGTCTTAAAGGAGAAAATGAATGGAACTGGAGAATATCATGCTAAGTGAGATAAGCCAATCCCAAAGACCAAAGGTCAAATGTTTTCTTTGATAAGTGGATGCTAATCCATAATGGGGGGATGGGGAAGAATGAAGGAACTTTGGATTGTGCAGAGGGGATTGAGGGGAGGGGAGATGGTGTGGGGATGGGAAGGTTGGTGGAATAAGATAGATATTATTACCCTGTATACATGTTTGATTACACTACCAGTGTGACTCTGAACTGTGTTCAGACAGAAGAAGTTGTACTCCATTTTTGTACAGTGTCAAAATTCATTCTACTGTCATATATATCGAATCAGAAAAAATTAAAAATTTTTAAAAATGTATCCTCAATCATAGGTACTTCATATGTCAAAATTCAGAGTTATGTATTTGTTTGGCTCAGGAGGAAAAACATTCAAGTTATCAGTGGAGTTGGAAGAGAGAAGGAGTAATTCAAATAATTGTTAGAGTCAGATGATCAATTTGTAGGAGAGAGCTTTACTTTTCATGTATGCAATCATTCTCTTCCAGGCTTTTCCATGTTGTCCCTGAAAGCCAAATAATGGCCTGTATACGTTGTGATTTTAAATTGTAAACATCACAGTCTCCAGTACATAGTAGATATTTAATAAACAAAATTTTAATAAAACAAATGACATCAATCATCAAGCAGGTCACTGGAGAAGGAGAAAGTATCATTAATACATACAGGCCTACTTAAATACACGATGGAGATTTTATTTTCACATTTTGACAAGCTGAGTAAATTGAGATGCAGTCAGTTAAAAACCACCTAATTACTGAAGAGAATATAAAGTTCTACAACTGTAGGGTAGGAGAGATCATATGGAAAAAATAAATAATTCCCTCAACAATTTACTTCTGGAGTGTTCACTTGGATATTTCAAAAGGGTATTATGTTTTTATTAAACCAGTGGGGAACATCACACATCAACAGTACATATTGAGTCCATTTCTGCATAGGAATGAAATCTAAAGAAAATACAGTACAACTATGAAGTACAAAGTTTTTTTTTGTCTTTTTGGTCCTTTATTGATTAAAAGATATTTATCTTTAGAGCTGTGACTTGCAACTTTATTCACAGAAATAAACATCATCTGGAGAGTCCTAGGGACTACCAACAGGGATGAAGAGGTGGTGTAGCTGGCAGGATCAAGTACTCTTTCCACAGCATGAGAGTTTGACTTTTAAAGTTTGAAAAAACTCGCTGAGGTAGAAGGATGAATGCATAATATTTAATAAATGTAACTCTTTTTTATGTTTAATGTTTTTTCAGTGCATTTTAGTTATGTCATAGTGGGGTTCATTTTGACTTATTCATCAATGCATTTATGATGCTTTTCTTCCTTTAAATCCCTAGTACTTTCTGCTTACCTTCCCTTTGCCTTCCCTTGATCCCTTTCCTCTTCTCTATTGGTCTTTCCTTTAATTATTTATTTTTAAATTAATCCTTTATGGTTATATATAATACTGAAATAAATTGTTAAATAGTCATAGATGCACATGGAATAATTTGGTCATTCTCTGTATTAAGCAGCCCATTTAAGTTTGTGTTGTTTCAAGTTCCTTCAAGACCAGTTATTAGTGTATCTAGATAGGGTAATGGAGAAATTAATATCACCATATGAAAGTAAGACTATCCCAGGAATCTATCTGGGATGAATGAACCTCTAAACAGATAAATTGTAGAAGTCCCTAAATGTAAAGATAAGCCTGCTCCCAAAACATTAAAATAGAAAACACTGCTGGAGGTTTCCTTTTTTCTGAGCAAGGAATTTTTGAAAAGGTGGAATTAGGAGTTGTGGTAAATAGAAATTATTACTACAAAAGATTTAGAACCAGAATGCAAATAATTGTCATCTTGCATGCCAGTAGGAATGTGGCATTGATTTGTGAGCAGAAAGTTGTAAAAGATACTGGGTTTCCTTCCAATATTTCCAGAATAACATGTAACGATTCACTAATGATGCAAACTCTGAGCATGTACGATATGAGTGCTAGCAATATGCACTAGCTGTTTTTAAGGCAGAATCCTTATCTTGCATATTTCTGCTAAACTACTTTCCCTGTCGATTCCTCAGCAAGGGCTTCCATTACAAACATATTTCAAATATGCCTGCCTCCAATTGAATTAATTGTCATATGATTCTGATTATTTTATTCTTAGCATTATTTATATGACTGGACTTACTGAAGTTATTTTGTCTACTTGTTATTGTTTAATCACTCTCCATGAGTAAAGATACCACATCTGCCCTGTATTTTTTATCTCTGACACCAACTAATATAGCTGGTATTTAATGTTTTCTGAGTGAAATAACAGGCAAATGAATGAATTAAGGAACAATGTTTATTTGTCACCAGTGCCTCAAGTTCTGCCATGGTGTCATTTGTAATTTTAGCCAGTTCTATTTGTTTATGAACATTGGACGAAATCTGGCTAAGTATTATCTCAAAAATTGTCATTAATCAAAATAGTGACTCAATAGTACAGGAAATTTTCCTTGAAGTGGTTCTCTCACATTTTGAAATTCCTCATTTTTATCATTACTTCTAATATTCTTTGGCTTGTCATGATTCAAAATATCATTGTTGATTTTGGCACAATTAATATTGTGTACATTCGCCTCTATTGCTTTTTATATGATTGAAAATAAATTTGTGATTATTAAGAAATGCTTCTTAACTTTGGAAAAAATTTGAAGTAGTGTTTTGGAAAGAGCTTACTTCATAACCTGAAAATTCTCTGTAAGAAATAGAAAATTATCATTATATAGTTGAAATATCACCTTGTTTCTGCTAATATTTTAAGAAAATATATATAAATAAACTGTAGGATATGATATTTGGTTATACACAGTGAAGTGTTTAACACAATTAAGTAAATTATAATATCTATCTCTTTACACAGTTACCATTTTTTAAAATCCTTTAAGTTAAAAATATACTAAACAGCAACATGGAAATATATGGAAATATGAAACTCGTAAAAGGTAAAACCTTATTCTTGATGCTCTCTTCTAGTTAATTTTTTTTGGATACCAGGGATTGAACCCAGGGGCACTTAGCCACTGAGCCACATCCCCAGCCCTTTTTTGATATATATTTTTAAATTTAAAAACATGGTCTCACTGAGTTGCATAGGGCCTTACTTAGTTGCTGAGGCTGGCTTTGAACTCAAGATCCTTCTGTCTCAGCCTCCAGAACCACTGGGATTACAGACATGTACCATTGTGCCTGGCCTCCTATAAATTGTAATAAAATTCTAAATGTAACCAATATTTAAATTATAATTTTTTAAGATTTTAATGACATCAAAAAACCTATAATATATCTGTAAAATCAACTGAAGTTCTCATTAATTCCCCACTTATATAGATCTTTGTAGTTAAACTTGGAGTTAGATATGATTTAAAAACTGATTGCCACATGTTAAGACTGATTTCTTAGGTATTATACTATCAATATAAAAAATAATAGTTTTACTCAGTAAAAGAGAGTAAAATTATTTACAGAAAAAAATGGTAATTTCAATAATGGAACCCATCCATATATAAGTTAACAAAGTTAAAGTAGCCAGAAAATTCAGAAATACTAACAAAAGAGTTATAGCCTTTCTTATTACCAAGGTTTCCTCTAAGCACTTGATATTTGTCACACATAAATATTCTTATGCATGTACAACCAGAGAAACAAGTTGTACCCCATTTGTTTACAATAAAAAATATGAAAAAAGCAAGCTACAGCATCAGTAGAAGCAGAATGCTTAACATGTCTGCAATATATGTCTATAAAATACAGTAAAAAATAAATTCTGACTTTGATAGTCAAAAAACAAACGAGTTCTATGAGGATAATGTTGGAGTCTTAATGGGGGTGTAAAACTGAAGCACAGGTTAAATGAGTGATATGCCCAGAGTCACACATGTTAAGCACCATATCTGGAATTTAAACCAAGGCAAAATCGTATGTGCTTCACAATTCTGGATTATGTATGAGATTGGTCCTTATTTGAATATTTAAAAAAATTGATGTTTTAGTTGTCAGTGGCCCTTTATTTTACTTACTTATATGTGGTTCTAAGAATCGAACCCAGTGCCTCATACGTGGTAGGTAAGTGCTTTACCACTGAGCACAATCCCAGCCCTATTTGAACATTTTGATGTTACTGGTTTGATTTCTGATCACAAATTGTTTAAAGAGATATTTGACAATTACCTGCTAGAGATGACAGCAGAGAAGTTCATTCAGTTGGACCAGCATTCTCTTTAGTGTTATCCTCAGCAGATTGTGGAATTGAGTGTGCCAGATATTTATTTTTAAAAATTAAAAAAAATAATTTTTTTAATAACTGATTCCTGATTTTTTCAGTTGCTGTGTTTGGCCTTCTTAAAACCATGCATCAGTGACTTTGATCCATGTATTTAAAATTTGATAATTCATCACATTAATATATTTAGGGACTAAAACCATATAATCTCATAAGATGCAAAAAGATAGTTTTATATAAGTTTTCATTAGAATAAAAAATATTAGCAAACTAGGATGAGAATGAATCTGTTTATGATAAAACTTAAAGATTTCTTATGGAAAGTAGGGATTGAAGGAAGATGCCCATTATCATTATCTCTATTTACTATGATATTGAAGTCCTAATCATTTCAATAAGGAAGAAAACAAGAAATGAAAGGTATAGAATTGGAAGGAGAATAACATAATTGTCCTTATTTGCAGATTCATCATTATGTTCCCATGAAGAGAAAATAATCTCCAGAAAAACAATTTAAGAAAATTTAGCAAGGTATTTGGACTAAAATTATCAATATAGTAAAATTAGGTAGTAATGAGCAGAAATGACAGAATAAGGACCTCCATAAATCCTCTGTTCCATAAAAGCAATGAGAATATAGACAAAAATTCTCATAACCTAATTTTTCTGAACTCTGGAAATTAAGCAACAACTTTCAGCCATGCTTGTAGAATTTCTTAAACAATGACTGAGAACATTATTCTACATATTCTTAGTAAGTGCCGTGACTTTTGTGGTATTTTAACTTCCCATCCTATTCCCAGTTGGAAGGTAGCTTTAAAAAGCAGACACTTGGGGGTTTAATGAACTTGGAGCTCCTTCAAAGTCTTGCCCAGATAATTGCCATTATTTTTCCTATTTTGTAGTTCCATGGAAGACCTCACTTATAAAGCTGTCTTTATTTTACCCAAATCAAAGCTCACATAGTATGAACAGCTTTTTCTGGGAGTGTTTTTCAAAAACAATCAGAAGTAACTACTTAGCATTGAAGTTGACTATGGTAGAAGATGAAATGGGGGCAAAGCAATAGATTAACCAAAAAGATTGAAAAATTGAGGTAATAATATGCACATAGGGTACTTTGAACAGTGACATTTTCCTTGTAATAAAGTTTTCTCACATGGATAGGACTATATGCTTGTCAAAATTTGCACAGATACACATGATACAGGACTGAGAAACCCTAATTTAACTTCTGATCAGTTGTAAAGTTCTGCTAATGTAATAATTTGAAGTTAAGACAGGGTTCTAAAGTGACTGGGTGGTGAAGTTGTCATGAATATGTTAATGATTAGAATACATATTTTCTTAGTACCTGGATCCTATAAATCCAACTTTTCCTGACATGCTCTGTATACATATTCATGAGATAGTAATTTGAGTTTTTCTCTGTTTCTCTTTGTTATCTTGGCTTAGAGTTTATTGACTTTATTTTTTTTCAAAGAAGCAACTTTTTGTTTTGTTGATTCTTTGAATAGTATTTTTTTTATTTCAATTTCACTGATTTTGGCTCTGATTTTAGTTATTTACAGTCTTCTTTTGGTGTTGCTTTGTTCTTTTTCTAGGACTTTGAGATGTAATGTTAGGTTGTTTATTTGATGCTTTTTCTATGCTTTTAATGAATGAGCTCAATTCAATGAACTTTCCTCTTAGAACTACTTTCATAGTTTTTCAGATATTTAATATATTGTGTCATAATTTTCATTTACCTCTAAGTATTTTTTTATTTTATCCCTGATTTCTTCTACTACCCTTTGGTCATTAAATTACATATTATTTAGTCTTCAGATGTTAAAGTAGCTTCTATTTTTTATGTTATCATTGTTTTCTAACTTCATTCCATTGTGATTTGATGAAATGGAAGGTATTATCTCTCTCATTTTTTCTGTTTTTGTTAGGAGTTGCTATGTGGCCTAAGATACAGTCTGTTTCAGATAAAAATCATGTGCTCCTGAGAAGAAAGTATATTCAGTCATTGATGGAAGAAGTATTCTATATGTCTGTTAAATCTAACTTATTTTTTACTTCTATAGTTTTTAGATTTTGTTTGGAGAATCTATCCATTGGAGAGAGAGGTGTATTAAAGTCACCCAGTATTATTGTGTTGTTGTCTATTTGATTCTTGAAATTGAGAAGGATTTGTTTGATGTATATAGATACCCCATTGTATGGGGAATAAATATTTATGATTGTTATGTCTTGTTGATGCATAATTTCCATAAGCATTATGAAATGACCTTCTTGGTCCCTTTTGATTAACTTTGGCTTGAAGTCTTCTTTATCTGATATGAGGATAGAAACCCCTGCTTGTTTATGAGATCTATGTGAATGAGATTTTTTTTCCCCCATCCTTTTACCTTCAGCCTGTGGGTATCTTTGCCTATGAAGTGAATCTCCTTGAGAGAGTATATTGTTGAGTCTTGTTTTTTAATCCACTCTGCTAGTCTATGTCTTTTGATTGATGAGTTTAGGCCATTTATATTCAATGTTAAAAATCATTTTTATTCCCTGTCAGTTTGATTTAATTCTGGTTTTTAATTTGATTTAGTTTCTCTTTGATTGCCTGTTTTTCTAGTGTACTTCTTCCCTTTGCTGGTTTTCACTTTTATTATTCATTTTTTCTTCATGAAATGTCTTATTGAATATGTTTTGTAGTACAGGTTTTGAAGTTGTGAATTCTTTTAACTTTTATCATGAAATATTTTTATTTTATGGTCAATTCTGAAGCTTAATCTTGCTGGGTATAATATTCTTGACTAGCATCCATTTTATTTCACAGCTGTGTGTATATTATTTTAAGACCTCCTAGCTTTGAGGGTCTGGGTTGAAGTATCAGCTGAGATCCAATTTAGTTTCCCTTTAAGTGTTACCAGTCATTTTTCTCTGGAAGCATTTAAAATTCTATCTTTATGCTGTATGTTAGGCATTTTCATAATAATGTTCCTTGGTAATAAGTCTCCTGTATTTGACTTTCCTATTTTTTTTTTTTTTTTTTTGGTACTGGGAATTGAACCCAGGGGAACCTCACCACTGAAGTACATCCCCAGCCCCTTTTTTTTTTTTAATATTTCATTTAGAGACAGGTTTGCTGAGTTACTTAGGGCCTCACTACATCATGGAGGCTGGCATTGAACTCACAGTCCTCCTGCCTTGGCCTCTCAAGTCACAGGGATTACAGGTGAGCACCGCCATGCCCAGCTCTATTTCATTATTTCAAATTGGGAAATTTTCTGATATTAATTCATTGAAAAGATTGTATTTTCTTTTGGTTTGTATCTCCAAGCCTTCATCTGTCTTAATAAATCTGAAATTTGATCTTTTAATATTGTCCCATATTTCTTGGAAGTTCTTTTCAAGGTCACTTTATGTCTTTTCTCCATGGTTAACTTTATTTTCAAGATTACAAATTTTGTCCTCACTGCCTGAAACTCTGTCTTCTAAGTTGTCTAGTTTGTTGATGATGCTTTTCTGTGAATTTTTAATTTGCTTTATTGATTCTTTAATTTTGAGGATATATGTTTGCTTTTTTTCAGAATCTCTATCTCTTTATTCAAGTGATTTTTGACTTCCTGTATTTCCTCTCTGATTTAATTCCTTACATCATCCTTTACCTTGCAGATCAGTTTAACTTTGTAAATTTTAAACTCTTTCCCACACATTTCTTCCACTGTGGTGTCAATGGATTCTATTATTGAAGTATCTTGGTTTGTTTGGGGTGATTGGTTTCCTTTATTTTTCATGATGTTTTTATGTTTACACATTTAACAGTATGAATCTGAAGCAGTAGACATTCTACAATGTGGACTTAAAGTGTCACTGAAGGTTTCCTGTATCTCATTGTTTAGGAGGAGACAAATAATAATAAACAAGAATACAAGCAATACACAGCATTAAACCAAATAGTTCCCAATATTATATCTATGAAGTTAATTGTCACAATAAACAGAAATGATATGATCAATTATTGCCTGTATAAAAATAAGTTTGCAAAAGGGTTTACAGTTTCTAATGGTGGACAGGGAGAAAACGTAAGAGAATTAGGCTGTGATGATTATGAGGGAGTAGGAGAGAAAATAGAAGTAAAATATTAAAGGAAGAGTTAAAGAGAGAACAATAGAGATTGGCTGTTAGCAGAATAAAAGAGAAAGAATGAAAGGAAACAGGTACTTAAGAGGAAAAATGTACAAAGTAAAAATTTTACAAATTAAAAATAAAAAAATACCAACCTGAAGTATACTAATCAAATATTCTAGTCTTTAAAATAATGATCCATGAAAAATAGCTGTCTTCAAAAATACTAAAAATGAGAAAAAAAATATACAAATATATTTAAATGACCATGAACCATTGGGGTCACAATTAAACAGAGAAAAGAAAAAAAAATCTCAATGAAAATTAAAGAATTAAGAATTGTTTCTGTTGGAGTACAAAATATTCTCAGTTTCCCTTTGCAGCAGTGTTAGGTGGGGTAGTCTGGAGTGTGATGCTTGCTCCATTCTCAGGGTGGGAGGGCTGGAGTGAAAGTGGTAATCCCATTGGTGGAACTCCTGGAGTCAGGGTTTAGGCTTAGGTAGACCCTAGGTTCTTGGCTGAATGACAGTTGGTCTGGAGATTTTAAATCAACACACCTCCAGCAATTGCCAGTCCATGCTAAAGGACTGGACCCCAGGGATCTCCCCTGGGTTCCACTTTGTGGTGGAGGAGCCAATTCTTAGTCGATCAGCTGCAGATTCCATGTTTCTCTATCTCTTGGTTTCAGTCCGCAAACTCAATTTCTCCCACCCCTGCCCTTTCCAATTCCTGGCCACTCATGTGTCTCATAGCAGATCCTATGCTTGATAGGAGGGGTAGGAGGTAGCGCTGGGTGGGTTTCCATAACTGGTATTTCCCTATGTAAACCCCTCTAAATTTGATTTTCTCCTTTTAAATTAGATACATTCTATGTCATGCAATGTGGGTTTGTCATGCCTGCATTTTGGACCAAACTGAGGTTTGTCAGAAATCAGCTTCCCCAGCTGCTGGCCTTCACACTTCAGCTGCAAATGGTTTGTTTTGTCTTCCACATGCAATCAGTAGCAATGTGGCTTCTTTCCAGTACAAGGGTATAGTATAGAATGTCTTTCAGTTTAGTTGGGCAATGTCTTTGATCTCTAAATTCTGTGTACCCAGACATACCTCAGGCCTCCTAAAAATGTGGATTCCTTTAATTTCCTTATCCCTCCACTTTGCTCATGGAGGGACTGCTCTGTCTGGTGGTGCCTTCAGATGTGTCAGGAGTATTGGCACTGGGGGATTTCTTCATTATTTTATTTCATCCAACCTGCTGAGTCCCTGATCTGCTTTGAATGTTCCTTAAGTCCCAGTAAAGCCCCACCACTTTCTACTTTCTTGGTTTCACACCACAGAGCAGCCAGGAAAGCAACCGTCTCAATTCTGCCACCTTGAACTGATGGAAAGTGTTTTAGTTAGCTTTTTCATTGCTGCAACCAAAAGACCAGACAAGAACAATTTTAAGGAGGACAAGTTCATTTAGGGGCTCACAGTTTCAGAGGTCTCAGGCCATAGACAACTGACACCATTCCTGGGGCTTGGAGGTGAGACTGAACATCATGGCAGAAGAGTGTGGTGGAGGGAAGCAGCTCACATGATGATCACAAAGCAGAGACTCCACACACCAGATACAAAATATATACCCAAAAGGCACACCCTAGTGGCCAGCCTCCTGGGGTCATACCCTGCCTACCTACAGTTAACACCCAGTTAATCCCTATCAGGGGATTAATGCAATGATTAGGTCAAAGCTCATAAACCTAATCACTTCACCTCTAATCCCTCTTGCTTATCTTACAATGAGGTTTGGGGACACCTAATATCTAAGCCATATCATTCTGCCCCTGGTCCCCAAAAGCTCATTTCCATCTCACAATGAAAAACACATTTAGTTCATTTAAAGAGTCCCCATAGTCTCAACAGTTCCAGGATTTTGCCCAAAAGCCCAATTCCAAAGTCTCTACTGAGATGCAAGGCAAACGCTCAGCATGAGCCCCTGAAAAAATCAAAAGCAAGTTACGCATATCCAATATATAAAGACACAGAGTACACATTTCCATTCCACAAGAGAGAAATAGAGGCATAGAAATAAGTGATGAGCCCAAATCAAGATTGAAATCCAGCTGGGCAAACAACTCCTGTAACTCCATGTCCATTATTTGATACACATGGCATTATGAAGTTCTGTCCGAAGGGCTTGTGTAGTTCCACCCATACAGCTTTGTTGGTTGCAGCCCATATGTCCTCTCTCTTGCCTTATCTCTGATATATTCCTACAACTTTCCTAGGCAGACATGCCACAGTACTGGCATTTCTTAATCTCAGAGGTCTCCACTTCAGTTTCAGCTTCAGCTTCTGCTTCACATCTCCATACATCACCTAGGGGCAACCTGCAGGAACGCTGAAGCTGCTGCATTTTATCTGGCCTACCAGGCCTTCCATTGAAATCTCACAGAACCTCCATGACCCCCTAACTCTAGCATCCTGTAATGCTGCAGAACCAGCACTATGTGGTTGCTGCTAAGGTCTGCTGCCATCTAGAGCAGTAGGCAAGCCTCCAGAGACCCTTACTGGAGCAACCTCTGAGTGCCTAGATGGCTAAGCATGGTGAAAAAGCTTCCTAGGCTCCTTTGTGCAAGCAGGGTTTCTGGATGGTTTCTGCTTAAATGCAAATTTTTATACCCTTGAGCCTGACATCTGTGTGGTCTTGCCAATTCCTGAGATGCCCTCAAGCCATCTTTCCTATTGTCCTTAGATAAAGTATTTAGAAGTATCTCTTTAATGGATATAATATGTTTAACAACCACAACTTCCTCAGCCCCAGTTTTACTCCTGCTATTCAAGTCAAAGTTTTTCAAATCCTTCTGCTCTGCTTTCTTTTTCTGATTATCACAATAAACTTGGCTAAAAGCCACCAGTCATACCAATGCCATCCCCTGAACGCTGTGATTCCTTGAAAGTTCCTTCACCAAATTATTTAGTCACTCATCTTTGAAGTCAGCTGCACACAACATCTCAGGACACAGACAAAATATAGACAACTTCTTAGCCAGAACACAACATGAACGACCTATAGTTAAATTGCCAGTAGAATCTTCCTTTTCCACTGAAACCTTGTAACTCAGTCATTTTGCCTCTAAACCCTCTTGCATTGTTTCACACGTGAGCTTTTTGAGGACACCACATATCTAAACCATTATAGAAATATTACCTTCATTTATCATTAGAAATCAGAGAATGAAACTTTAATGACTTTCCTTAACAGTACTGGTATAAGTGTATGTTGTTTCCTTAAAGTAAATATTAAGAAATGGATAAAGGACAGTTTTGGCCATAGAATACAAGGGTCATAAATTTGCATTGCACAATTCTAATCTAAAAATATTTTCTGAAAATATAGGACTGTGAAAGGGAGAGTCTTGAATATTGGACTAATTTTTCCTTCAAGATAATATTATGAGTCTTTTTCTTTGGATACATATCATATTTTGCATGCTTCTACATTATTATGGTCAGTGAGATGCAGGTTCCCACAAAATTGACATATTCCAAATGAAATTAACCGAGTAGGTGGGTTTTACTCATGTTTCCAGTGAGTTTCTGTGCATACACTTGTATCACATTCAATTAAGTTCAAATTTAATACTTATATAACATTGGGACTATCTCTACAGATTTATATGTGGCATTGTACATTTTTCTATTTACAGATAACTTCATATTAACCAGATCTGACAAATTGCAAGTGGAGTTATAGAAGTAAACATACGCTTTTAATTCTGAGTCCATTTTTTGGGTTTGTTTTAAGTAGTAAGATTTTAATAATCAAGTGGAGAGTGTGCATGCTATATTCCAGAAAAATAAGAAATTCCTAAACTGCATTTACAAGCAGTTATAGGGTCCATCTTTAGGTGTAATTTTGCTTTTGTCTATATGAACACATCTCTTAATGAAATTGAGTCAGGGAACAGCATATGCATCTAAGAGCAGAATGTAGTCATAATGATGGTAAAAGGTTTAATGTTCTTGGGATCAATAAGGTACTAAGTGCATTCTTAAGATGCTGGTTGTACAGCATTTATTGCTTTTGATTGATTACTGAAATATGAAATACTGTGTTTCCAATAAGCAGTTCTTTTTCTCATAAACAAAATACAGAAATCAAAAGGGAAAGTCAAGCTCTTAAAGAAAATATGTGCCATTTTCTTCCCTATGAAATTATTATGAAATAAGTAAAGCACAGAAAAATTAAAGGACAAAAGTTAATTTGGAAATATTCAAGCCAAAATGTCAATTGGCCAATTATCACATATATAATTAAATTAATGAAGAATGAACCTATTTTTAATATTTGGTATAGTGTGTTTTCTAATATTTAAAATAAGAATTTGGTAACAATATGCGTAAAAGTATTTATGTGGCTTTTCATCTGATTTTGATACATTGTCATATAACATTCCAGGATAACACTATCATAAAATTTTCCAAACTTCCAAATTACTTTTGAAAACTAAGGCCACTGAGAATATCAGATGCCTGACTTACTAGCACATATTGCAATTGAGTTTATTATTTTAATAATATTATACCATAATGTGTAATAGATATTTAGGTCTATATAATTTATATTAAAGTTTGTTTACATTTATTTCAATTGAGCTGTTCAATAATCTTAGGAGTTTAGTCCAGAATTTTGAAACTAGTAGTGATTTTAGAATTGAACTCATTTTACTGATAAGGAACCTGAGGGCTACAGGGGAAAATGAAGTTTTATCACATGAAGGTTTAGAAAAATTCTTGAAGAATTTTATTTGCATTGTTCCTTAATGAAATGCTGTATTTTGCTAAGCATGAATTCAGAGATGTATGCTATAAGGCAACAAACTAATTGTGTATGTTCATTTTAGAAGTTGGTGGTTCAGTAATTTTATTGAACACTTGCTGTGTTTCTGGACTTTTTATAACAAATCTAGTTAATGAAATATTACTTACATAAAACAAATTAAGAATAAAAAGCAAATTTAATAAGTCAGAATGGAAGACACAAGAAGTGTGTCAAACTCATAGTGTGTATGGAAAGAGAATGTGAAGGTCAAAGAATTCTGGTTTCATATCACAGCTCCTCTATACTAGATTTTTTGATTGTAGATAAGATATTTAAATTTTTAGCATAAATTATTAAAACATGAGAATCATCATCTGTGTTATACTATTTTAAGGATTGAATAAAATAATATATAAAATGCACATGGTTGTAACTGGAGTACATATTGTCAATAAAAGGAAGAGGTATTAATAGTTGTAATATGAGCTAAAAAAAAGGGAAATATCTGACAAATTTGGAGGTTATATGACTTGCTAGGTTATAATAGAGTGGGTAATATGAAATTATTGGTAGGGAGACCAAGATCAAAGAGGAGGCATAAGCACATTGTGAAGATGCAAGAAATAAAATGATGTTTTTGATGATGATTTCATAGATCTCAGATGAAACTCTTATCTTGGTAAATGATTTCTAAGTGTATGTCAGTTTCCACTTTAGGTTTATATTAGAAGATACAAATAATTTAAACCTATTTCTGGGAGTCTGGGTTAGTAAAACGTGCATTTAATATGTGAAAAATTTACTATAGGATAAACCTAGAGATAAAGTACTATTATGGACCATTTTTCCTCTTCTCATTTATAAGCATATATCCTAGAGAAAGCTTGAGGCAAGAGATGTGATTCTGCTCTTCTCTCAGAAGATGA
This sequence comes from Sciurus vulgaris, assembly GCF_902686455.1. Taxonomy (NCBI): domain Eukaryota; kingdom Metazoa; phylum Chordata; class Mammalia; order Rodentia; family Sciuridae; genus Sciurus; species Sciurus vulgaris. Next base: position 109,190,111 of record NC_136471.1, read on the forward strand.
AAGTTCCATGTCCCTTTCAAAATGGGAGTACTTCACTCTCCTGAGTATGACTGAGATATTATGGCCCATAATAGCTAACCGTTTGACTAACTCTTCTGGTATCACACAGGATAAATAACCATTTGTAACCATGCTTAAGGAAAAGCAGTCTGGGTGGCACTTAATGAGATGTTTGTCCTCACTATAATGCCAAAATTGAGCAATATTGGATCCCAAGGAGAGATATTTTTAAGGGATTTTTAGTGGTAATTTTGAATATGTGAGTTTTTACTTTTGTTCAATTTCAGAACTAAACTCCAGTTTTAAGATTTAGCTCTGCTTTACTGGTAAAAAAAATAATGAAGAGTAGTATATATATTTCCTCATAGACTCATACAGTATATTATAGGAACAAAGTGAATTTGATAATCAGCTTGATTTCCTTTGACCCAATTACCTTTTACTTTCATTTCCAAGTGGCAATATGCTCCTCTGAGTTATATGAGGGATCATTTTTCTGTAGTTAGGCATTGCATTTTAATAGAAGAATAATAGAGTAATAATAGTAAGTAGAAAAAATAAACTGTTGAAGTATGGTAGAACAGGAAAAAAAAAGATATTTTCTGTTTTATCCTCTTTTCCGAACTACCTAAATCACAGCCACACATTCAGAAAATGTTGTTGAGTACCTAAGTTTCAGATCACCCTTTTAAAGACTATTCCTGTTGTATACATTAAAGTAAGTGGTTGCCATGCTGTTTTTCCAGAACCCTTTATTACAACCTTCATAAAAACTGTGTCTTCTCTCATCTGAAGTGATAATCAATCCTATTCTGAATACTAAGCAAGTATAAGAAGAGATAAATTACTTATAGGTCTAAAGGGCTTGGGACTAGAGTTTGAGTGGATGCATTCAAATAAATCACAACTATTATACCCATGATTAACTTAATTATAATGAGTCCAGTAACCCAGGTCTGGTGTGATGAATTAAAGATGGAATACTGAAGTTGTTCTTATCATAACATAATCTCTTGATGTTAGCCTTTTGAATTTTTATTTATACTTCTATGAATGTTAGCAGAGTTTCTATTTTGAAAAATGAACACAGCATATAAAGGTATAATTTCCTCAAGGTATCAATCTTTTGTTCAATGGTTAAATGTTTTAAAAACATTAAACACTTCAAAACCTGGTGCTAATTTTAGTAACCCAAACTTAATCTCTGTATCCATTCATGTAGAAAATAAGTTTCAGCTTATTATTTGAAAATCAGATTAAGCACAGAATATATAGTAGTTAAGTACAATATTTTGTTTGCCAACCTGAGAATCTTTATAGGTCTTCTTTTGAGGAGTGGTACAGTGATGTAAAAGGGCAGAACTTTCTTAAATGATAGGTTTCTCACATCTTACATTTCAATATTGAAAATACTTTGCTTCTTGAGAAATGCTTAAAACACAGCTAAGTGAATTCATCTATGAATGCAATAATAGGTATTTTACTTAGCATTTGAAAACTTTTTAAATGAATTCTTAGTCATTGCTCTTATATTTATATAAGATATATTATCTAGTATAGAAATTACTTGATGACTCGATGTTTATCATTTAAAAATATTTATTAAGCACCCACTAAAACCTACCACTATGCTCAGGGTAGGGGTAAAATGAAAAGCAAAACCATAGGTCACTACTTTTATAGAATTAATGGTTTGATAGCAGTACCCTAGTACAATTAGTCACCAGAGTACTGAAGAAGACATTATGGTTGTCACACCTGAAGTGCAGAGTTGGCTATGGTACTGGAATCTACTGGGTAGAGGCTGGTGATGCTGCTAAACATTGTATAACACACAGGTAGCCACTCACAATAAAGAAGTATCCAGCCCCAAATAGCAATGTCTTCAGTGGAGAAACTTTGTTAGTATATGAAATGGGCATTAATTAAACAATTCTATTATTGAATACATAAAATCTAAGATAACTTGGAAGAAGGGAAAAATTGTTTTATGAGAGCCCATGAAAATAATCTGAACTAAACTGAGGTCAGTGTAGTTATTTCTGAGAAGTTGCCAGAAGGATGATATATTTTTGTATTTATGATAGGGAGGAAGGAGACTGTCATGGGAAGGGTGTTTCAACTGAGGGCTAATGGTTGGAGGAAATTGGAACTAATTGCATTATAGCAGTAGCACAGAGGTTGATAGATGATGCCTGAAGGGGTAGGCAGAGCCATGTGTTCTTGTATGGGTTCCTTGAAGGGTTTAAAGACATTGAAACATTTTAAGCATGGAGGGATTTAAGTTGATTAGACCCTGGAGCTTGAAAATATTACTCTGACTGCAATATAGAAGGAGATAGACAAGAAGAGGTCAGAGCTGCTGAAAGGAAACCAGGAGATGTTCTGGAAGGTATTAAAGCTATAAATTACAATGTGAATCAACAGTAATAACTGTAACCATATACATGTTCGTTTAACTAGCAAATGACAAAGAAGGTCTTTTGAAGCCATTACCCATAAAATATCTAATTTTTAGCTTGTAACTCAAAGTAGGGGAGAAGACTAAACATGTGCTCTTGTTTTAAAAATGTATTGTTCTTAGCGATGATTTGAAATGCTAGGTGCATTGAATCAGCAAATGAAAATAATGTAATTAGCAAAAATATTTTCTGTTCAGAGTAAGATACAGAAAGTATGGCACTTAAGAGCCTAACCCAGAATTAAAGCTAAATAAGTAGATGGTTTATGGTTTTGTAAAAAAGGAGTCTAACTTTACTTTCTCTGGGGTCTCTAATGGTTGAGTGAGCTACATATGCCTTAGTGCAGAAGGAGCAGATTAAATATTTAGACTTTCTGTTTTGTCCATAAGTACTGATGAAATATTGGGAATGCTGGTAAAGTGAATGAGTAGAAGCAAAGGTACTTTTATTTTAACCCATTATTTTTCTACCTTTCCCAATAAAGGGAGAGAATTGCCAAATCATAATTTAGGAACAGTAGACTGTTCTTAAGCATTGTTGAAAAAAGTTGGAGGTGATAGTGAAGAATCTTAAATGTCATGAATTGTAGCTTAAGTTTATTTTAAGTTAATTTCTTATCTCAAAATGAGGCTTTAAGGACATTGCTAGAGAAGGTTCACTTGGTTATGCCTATTTTAAAGTTAGTACAAAGCAGAGTATTAAACTTGATATTATTCCATGTATAGAGTTGAAATATAATTTCTATGAGATGATTATGTAGTCATTTAAGTCAGTCTCATACAGAAAATAGCAGATTCTTCAACAGTGAATTTTGCAGATATTCTTTTGCCTCATTTGGAACAATCTTGGAGGGACGGAATTTGGGAGATTTTAAGGCAGACAGACAATGGCATTATGGCAGGCAATACCCTCTTTCTAATATAAACTGTAATCAACTCCTGCCATAGAATTTTTCTCATGCTCCTCTTTCTATATTCAGAAGTAATATTACCACCCTTTTGATGTTTGCAAGTTTTCTTTTCAACTTGACCCTTTGAAAGTTCACATGGCATGTTTAGACTAATAGTCATTCTATCCATACTTTTAAAATGATAATTTGAAACTGAAGGTACATACTTAGATATGGTTCTACAAATGAGAAGACTATACATTCTTATAAAGTTTAGACATTCTATTTATATTATCCAATTAAGAAATGATGACTTTATTAGTAGTTGGGATCTAAAATGTTTTTATTAATAAGGATAAACTTTTGAATTTTTTTCATTATATTCAATACCAGGATATACCCTGACAGTATCACCCAGGGGTGAATCTCAACCCATTCCAGTTTAATCCCCAGCACCCTCCTAAGCTCCTCCTTCTACTCCACCAATCTCTCTTCAGTATATTTACAGTTTATGTTTTTTAAAAAATTAGTGTTTGGGGGATAGCCCCAGTCCCAAAATCTACCATGCCACATCCATGCATGCACATAGAAAAGTTCCATCAGATTCATTTCACCATTCTTCCTTTTCCTGTCTCTTCTTCCTCCTCCTCAATCCACTTTCTCTACTCTACTGATTTTTCTTCCATTTTAATGAAATTCCCTTTCATTTGTTTTCTTTTTCTCTCTTTTTTAAAATTTCCCCCACCCTTATTTTGGATTAACCTCTGCATAGCAGAGAAAATATTCAACCTTTGACTTTTTCGGACTGCCTTATTTCACTTAACATGATAATCTCCACTTCCAAAGAATGAACATTTAATATAACTGTCTATCCTCTGATAAACTTACTGAGCAGTTACTAGAGAAATGATATAAGCATAACACTGGAAAAATCAATTTGTGCAAAAAAGTTTTGCCATAGCCTTCCATATTACTTAATGATTGGAATATATATGGTTCAATGATCTTAAAACTCCTAGGATAATTACACTCAAAGAGTGCTCAGTGAGAATGAGTTCAATTTTGGACATACTAATTTTTATATTCCTATTATCCTTTCAAATAGAAGTATCCTTTTGAATAGTTGGTTATGTCTAAGACTCAAATAGGTGAATATTATTGATGTATTAGGAATATAATAAGCATAAAGGTAATCATTATCACCATGGATATGAAAACAAAATAGGAAAATGTGCAGGTTAAGAGTACATCTAATGAAGGAATGCTTGAGAATGTTAATTTATATTGAGATAATGAAGTCAGTGAATAAAAACGATAAGGAATGAACATGGAGAAAGCAGAGAATCAAAAGAATGATGTCTTAGAAATTCAAGTGAGATAGATTCCAGAAACTGAGTTACTCTTAGTATTAATGATGCAGAGAGGTTGAATAAGGTAATAGCTAAAACATGGTTAACAGATTAAGCAAATTATTGTGAAATTGAGAACATTAGCAAGAGTCTTTACAGTGAAATAACAGATTTCAGTGGATTGAGGACCAAATGAGATGTGAGAATGCAAAAAATATATATTTGTATCATGTTGTGATGAAAGGATTTTGGGTTGTAGGAAATACTAAAGCTTAGGAATGCAAATCATAATGAAGATATAGTAACAAGAAACTCTACAAATGAAAATAATGAGAATGACACTAGAAGAGTATTGTTGTATAATATGCAGGTTCTCAGAGCATTATCTATGAGAGTAAAATAATAGTGATTTAAAGTAGACATTGGAGAGCTTAACCATGGCAGAACGAGATCCCTATGGCTATCTCTAGCCACAGAGTGGTATAGGAGTCACATCCTCTACTTTCGAGGGATTCTTGGAAAAGTGACATCTTATAGGAAAATTAGGGGTCAGTTAAAACAATGAGGGGAGGTATGGTTTAGAAACTTAATTAGAGTATATAGGAGTCTTTTTCACAGTAAGTTTGATATTCAAGGACTCTGGATATATATGAAAATAGAAAAATCTCATAAAAATTTTTGTGGAGACAATAGCATTGAAAAGACCTGAAAGACTTATTTGTTGTTCAAATAATAAGAATTTGAAGCATGTAAGAATGTCAAATCTAAAGGAAACATGGTGATTAATTTGATTCTGTGCCCATGCTTCTGTTTGTACTCAGATTATTAGGCAGAACATAGGTGAAAGGTTCTGAAATGGGTGGGAAGACAAGGAACTAGCCCCAGAGAGATTCTTGTATGAAAATTATAATTCATTCTGAATATTGTATTTGAAATAACTATCTCTGACTCATGGATTTCTAGAGCTTGTTTCATAATTTTGAAATCAGTCCTCCACCAACCCTTTATTTGCTACATTTCTTCCTTTTAAAACCCCAAATCTCCTTTAACTTCAGTGTTTCTTCTATGAGTTCACAGACTACTTCATGAAATTCATGTAGGAAACTGTTTCATGATCCTTCTAGCATAACATGGTCATATTTCTTTTGCTAGAAGAGCTTAAAATAGTTAAGTGGAAAAAGAGGATTTCTATTATTTTCTTCACTAAATGTGTTGATGAAGATAAGAGGAAATTATTTTGTGCAGGTGGATAGAAACATGCTATTGTGCTTAAATTGCCTTTGATCAGTGAAATCTTTTTACTGTGATAGAGAGGTTAAATAGCTCAGAAGCAAGTCTTTCCTCACACTGGCCTGATGTCACTACTGCAGTCAAACTAATTTATTATTGATGACTTGTGATGCTTTTTTATTTGTCTCTGTTTCAGCACTTCTTATATGTTGGGTAAAGCCTATTGATTCATCCAGGTTTGGCTTTTATGGTAATTTACTGAAAGGGAGCCTTGAAGAAAGCTTACAGAAGAGATGAACATTTTTCAGATCTTACCCAAGTGGAATAAAAGAAACATTAAAGGTCTGTTTTTCTCCAGTTGACTTAATGATTCTGTTAGGGTTTATCTTGTGGGTGGCAAAGAATGATGAAGTGAAGAATACTGTTAGATGCATAATGGTACTATGCTTCTTTAATATTGAAGGTTAATAATGAACTGTGTTCTTTAAATAACATAGGAGTTCAACATGGAATATAGGGTTAAATGTAGTTTTTCAAGACCTGTAACATTTTCCCTTTGTGAGGCCTTAGTGTGTTCTGGTAAAGGTTTGTTAAATGGATTATAAGATGTGTTGTGACTGATATTTCCATTATCCCTACATCAAAAGCATCTGAAAAGTAAAAGTAAATACTCTGTTTTATCTACCATAGCTTTTCATATAAGTGTGCAATTTGTCTTGATTGGATCTAAATTTTGAGCAGAGAAAATGCACGTACCTCCCTTCCATGGTTCTCATGGGACATCAAATTGAATTCTCATGTGTATTGTTTTGGCTTGACTACATTTGTCTGTTTTTATCTCTGCTATGCAAAAAGATTACTGAGTTTTATCTTCCCAGTGGGAAACTGAAAAAACAATATTCTCCTTTTTATTGATATGCTTCTTCCAGGAAAAATGCAACTAAATAAGTTGGTTATAAGCAGCAGATAAGAGAATCCTAAACATTGAATAAAATTGATGCTCAGTGAAGAGCATTTGAAACCTGGATAGATTACAGAGATATAGCAGATCAGGGATTAGAGAAAAAATATTGTCATCTGATGAGAAACAATTGAAGAAAAAGTGAGCATAAAGCTCTCAGTTTTATCGGGTAGACTGTACAAGTTCTATCAATCTTATTACTATAAAGCTAGTCTTTAGTTTTCTGTAGAAAAAGAGCAAATCACTAGAGATACAAAGCTGGTCTATGAGATAATTTCTTGAAACAAATTATGATATGTTTTAACCATCTCTTATTATAGTTTTGAACTTTTAAATTTGCCTTGAATTATAAAAGGATGAGAACTGAAAAATAAATAATGAAAGGAAAAGGGAAAAGGGATATAAAATATGTTACAATGCTAAAAGAAGATAATTGCTATTTAGAAGATATTGAGATTGGAAACAAATATTTAGAAAAGGATTTGTTCCTCATTTTATTAAAAAAATTTAAATACTAATCAGGTCAATTTTTCTGAAGCATAGATATTGTTTTGTTCAGAACTTCATTTTGAAAGTTTTAGAGATAGAATATGATTGGGGAATATGCTAGGTATAAGATACATTATTATAGAGAATTCAAGGAAATATGAAATTATTCATGTTTTTTTTTATTTTTACATCCAGTTGAGACATTTCATACCTAAATTTTTACTTACATTTTATTTACATAAATATAAATATTGTGGTAAATTCATGAAAAACGTGGACAGTTCATTGCATTTGGTTGAGGAGAAAATGTACCAATAAAGGTATATGTTAGAAGGGAATGTTTCAAGGAGCAGAAAAGATATGAGTTGAGCCTTAGTATTTTCAGAAAACTTGAGAGCAATGATGTGGAACTGGTGTGGTCAGAGATATAGTCATGAGCTAGGTGTCATTGTCCTAGCACTTAAGAAGCAGCTGAAATTTGAACACTTGGTTGACTTTAAGTTGTAGACGTATGTACTTCCTAAGTCTAGGGAAGCTGAATTTTTATAAGTGCTTCATCTATAGTACAACTAAAATACAAGTATTTAATAGATTAAAAACATAATATTCTTCTACACAGCTGTAGGAGCAGAAGAATCAAAACAAAATAAGTTTTATTCAGATTATTAAATTATTGGTAGTTCATTTTGGATATATTAGATGTGGTTGCATTCTTTATTAACTGGCTCTTATTTTGGTCTTTAAGTTAGCTGTAGGCTATGGCTATCATTCTAGGACATGGGGCATATTGCTAAGGCAAGACCCTCCTTGGGTATCAAGGAAAATATACATCTCAAAGAGTTCAAAGAGGCCTTTCCACTCTAATTCATCTGCTGCACTGTCACCTAGCTTTATATGACCTCTGATTTCTGCTCAATGTCCTACAAAACAACAGGTGCTTTCTACTAATGTGTCCACAATTTTACACAAATGAAAGTCTGTTATTGACTAGTGAGTGGTGGTGGTGAATCCCCATGCAGATTTACAGGACCCTTCCTCTGCCTAATTCCTCTTTTTATGTCACCCACAGATGCACAGATTTTAGCATCTTGGAATTTGGACCTCTGCCACCACTGCTCAGCAATATCCAGCATGGCATGAGATATATTATCCTGCCATAGAAAGAATGTACTTCCAATGAGAAATATAGAGAGATACTGTTGCTCCCTTTGTGTTTTCCTTTACTAAACAATCACAATCTTGTACTTGTTATTGTCCAGTTCCTGAAAACAGTTTCCTCATATATTTTTGTTATATTCCTTTTGTTTGTTTGTTTTGCCAGTAATGGAACCCAAGTCCTCATACATTCTGAGCAATTGCTCTCCCATTGAGCTATATCCTGAACTCCTGTTGGATTATATTAATATTTTTAGTTACAGGACAAGTCTGCTACTGGTTGTGTTTTTCCCCAAACATTTTAAGATTATATATTCTCCTCTTTCTTTGTCTAATACATCCAATGGATTTTTTATGGGTTGTCCTTAAATCATCTTGGTGATGTTTCATTAGGTTTTATCCTTTCCTTACTAGAATGTAATGTCTGATTCATTCTACTGTTCAATCTTTAATAATTACATCACTGTATCAACACATGAATCTGATATGAGCATGAGTTTTTAATAGATGTAACTTCATGGAATTATAAATCTTAGTTTTAATGTAAAATGTTTAATGTTTAATGCATCATATGGGTGTTATTGAAAAGCACTTGTTTTTTAAAATTATGCACTAAACATCCCAGGGCTTGTGAGAAAAATAAACTCAGGTGAAGAACACTCATAAACTAAGGAACACTGTAACCATAAGCCTAAGCCACAGAAATGTTAATCTTGAGTCAAAAACTCAGGATTTAAAAATATTTCTAAAATTCGTTCCGATAAATTTTTAATGCAGTTATATTTTCATTGGCATTTATACCTAGGGTTATAGTCCTATCAGTGTTCTGATTCTTACATTCTGAAGGACATTCTTCCTTCTTCAAATGGATATAGGTTGTTGGATATATTTGCTTCTAACTGAACTAGTTACATCAAAATTCAAATGGTTGGCCAGGTGTGGTGGCTCACACCTGCAATCACAGTGGCTTGGGACGCTGTGGCAGGAGGATCACAAGTTCAGAGCCACCTCAGCAACATAGTAAGGCCCTAAGCAACCTAGCAAGACAGGTCTCTAAAGAAAATATAAAAAAGCTCAGTGGTTAAGCGCTCCTCGGTTAAATCCCTGGTACAAAAAAAAAAAAAAAAAAAAAAAAAAAATCAAATTGTGCTTCAGGAACAGTAGTGTCTATCAGTTTAAAAAAATATTTGAGGAAATGTCTTTTAAGCTCCTTCTCCAAATAGTTTAATATAACTGAATATGTAGTGATTTTTTTATGGTACTGGGAATGTAGTGATTTTTAAAGTCTTTAAACCACTTTTTACAGTGGAAGGCATATCTCCAGGATTTTCAAGTTTGTCTGTGATAGTCTATATCCTAAAGCTCTCTTCTTAAATGTAAAAACCTCATGAAATTCACATTGCTGTTGATGACATCAAAATATTAACTAGCCAGGATAAAGGTTAATGTCTCCATATGGCTTCAACATTATATTATTATATTCTTCCACTTACCTAATGTGGAAAAGCTAATCTGCATTATTAAAACATCCACTGTAGCAAAGTAGACTGTGCATAAAACACATCTTTCTCAGGCCTCAGCCTATAAAAAGGGAATGTTTTGCTATTTATCAAATCCTAAGTTCAATACTTACTTACTTGGGCAGATTGTAAATTTTTCTAAGTCCTCATTTTTTATCTGAGAAAGGGATATAATAATAATAATAAATATGATAATTCTTTCTATCACAGAGTAAATTAAATAATAAAATGTCTATTAAGTACTTATCACAATAGAAAAAATAAATGAGAACTTTGTAATCATTATTTAAGATGTTCACTATCCATTATATCTGGTTATACCTCTGTTACCAGATCTACAACCTTGGTCACTTTATTTATTTTTCTGAATTCTTTTTGTGGCTTTTTAAAATTTTTTTTGTCTACATGACTTGGTGGAAACTGGAAATTTTAGATAACATATTGTACCACCTGGGTACTTATTTTTCACTCCCTTGAAGTACTCTGTAGGTGTATATGTGTGTGTGTGTCTGTTGAGTTGTCTGCATTAGTTCAGTGAATCATATTTTCCCTGCAGTTTTCAACCTCAGGTTTCACTCCAAATAGGAGGAAACTTTGAACTTAAATAACAGCGTTCCTGACCACTGAGCATTATGGTGTGTTGAGCTGGGTTTCCTTGGACTTTCTCTTTCTATGTCTTCCTGCTAAGCTTTTGAGTAATTTCCTTCTTGGTACATACTGATTTGTCAGTCTCTGGTAATTGCTAACGAATAATTCTATTTTTTTCACACCTTGAGCATAAGTTGCTTTAGAGTTAGTCCCCTTGGCAGAGCTAGTCTTTAAAAGATTGCCTTAATCATTCCCTGGGCATAGCCAGCCCATTGAGGGGGACTTGTGCTGCCACCACTATCTAAGTATGAGATTCCACAGCCTAGTCTTGGGGGCATGGGGTTTGATGATGTCCACTAACTGTCAAATATATCCAAATATCTCTTCTGTCCTAGGATACCAAGGGAGATGGGAGCTGCCCAGCCCATGAAGATAGCTCTTCTGTATAGGAAGGGGAGCTGCACTCTTCTCCAGTTCTTCTACATAGGTGGTATTTTATAGTGGAAGAATATATGGCACCCTCATAGTATAGAAGTGGGATTTGCTGATGTTCCTTGGGTGCCACATTCTTCACAATAGCTTTTATACCCAAAGAAACTGAAGGAAGAAACTAGCTTTCAACTGCTGATTGTGCTTGAATAGTTCTTGTAAAAGGTATAACAGGTGGTAGGAGGGGCAGATAAATGTGGAAATTCCATAGACTCTCACCTCTCACTATTACTGAATTGGAATAGATGCTATTGAATTTGTTGTAAACCTTTAATAAATCCATAGAAACTTCACATGATTGTCTCTGATTACTTTGACCAATTGGTTATAGATGCCACTCTAGGGAGGAACTAGAAAGAGAAGGGAAAGAGAATGGTACATAAAAATACCCAAATACATATTGGTTGAAAACGTTCTAAAGTTGATTAAAACATTCTAAATATCCAAGAAGAGCCATAAGCTACAAGTAAAATAAACATGTAAATCTGTATCTCACCGTATAATAAAGAATTGTATGAAATCAGCAAGCAGAAAGATGTGTATCAGATACAAATATATACCAAGAAGATTAACTGCTGACTCCTTATTAGTCATAGTTGAGACCATAATACAGGGAGATGACATTCTAAAGAATATAATATTAACTAAAAATCTTATATACAACAAAACTTTCAAAATGAAAGATAAATAATGTTAAATAAAAATGAATTTGTCACTATAATACCTTCCTTAAAAGAAAAACTAAAGGAATTTCTTCATACTGAAGGCAAGTGACACCAGATAATAATTTGAATCCACACAAAAGTCAGAGGGTCTGTAAAGTTATTATATAGATAATTTAAGATAGTATGATTTTATATGGCTACTTCTCTCTTCTCTTAACTGACTAAAAAGCCATTTCATACATTGTTATATTCAATTGCATTATTGGATTTTATCATGTAGAAATATATTTCACATTAAAAACAAATGAGGTGGGTGGGAACAATACTGTCAGAATTCAGAAACATTAAAAGATCAATACTCAAGTAGATGGAAGGAGGGAAGGCATGAAATCAGAAGTTATAAAAAGAAAATTAAAAATTATTTAAACATGTAATTACGTATTATCTCTGCTTTGAATGATGTAATTTATATAAAGTAATACTTATAAAAACATATCACTGGGTTTTAAGTGGGTGCAGATGTGTTTAACAAAATGTTACAAAGCGGGAGGGGTAGAAAATAAGAACTGTGTAAAAGTGAAGTTTCCACTACTCACTAAAATTATGTGGCTATAAATCAATTATACATTGCAAGCTATGGATACTCAACACAATATAACTTAAAATATGCAATTAAAATCACTAAATGAATTAGTGTGCTACACTAGAAAGTAATTGTTTTTTAAAAAATAAACAGTACAGGAAGAACAGAATCAATACAGATGAAACACATGTATATTGTTTTAACTTTATTTAGCAATACTTTTTCTTTTTTCTGGGGATTGAACCCAAGGGCACTCAACCACTGAGCCACATCCCCAGACCTTTTCTGTACTTTATTTAGAGACAGGATCTCACTGAGTTGCTTAGAGCCTTGTTACATTGTTGAGGCTGGCTTTGAACTTGTGTTCCTCCTGCCTCAGCCTTCAGAGCCACTGGGATTATAGGCATGCACCACAATGCCTGGCTTATTTTTCATGTTTGTGATACTAATCTTGTATGTTCAATTCATTCCCATTATTATTCTATTTTCAATGCATTAGATTCATTTTTAGGTTATCAAACTTAGAATTATATTAAATCTAAATTTATATTTTTAGATTATTAAATTTTAGTTTAAATAAATTGGAAGAAGTTCATATATTAGAAGATTCAATGTTGTTAATATGATTGAACTCCCAGCCTTTATCTATATAATCAGTGCATTCCCTACCAAAATCACAGTTGGCCTTTTGGATAAATTGACAAACTGATCTTAAAACTAATATGAAAGTTCAGAGGACTAAAATATATTGAAATAGAAGAATGAAGTTAGAGTCCTCACAATTCTTGAATTTAAAACTTACAAATAAGCTACAGTAATCACAGACCATGGTACTAACATAAGCCTAGACATAAAAAACAATGGAAGATAATTCATACCCCAGAAATAACCACTATATATATGATGAACTGATTTTCAAAAAGTGCTCTGAGACAATGAAACAAGGAAAATAATAACCTTTTCAGAAAATCTGCTGAACAAACTGGAAATCCTCTTACAAAGTAGTGAAATGAGCTTTCTACATTACTTTACCCAAAATGAAAACAGACTTAAATGTAAGATTTTAAACTATATAAAAATACATAGAATCAAACAAAAGTGTAAGTCTCTGTGAATTTGCTTAGGCAATATTCTCTTAGATATAATAATAAAATTTTGAGTGACAAAAGAATAAGTGAACTGAATTTAGTGAATTCAGTGAAGTTGCAGAATACAAAATTAACATACAAAAATCAGTAGGGTTTTTTATAAACCAATGAAATTGTTGAGAAGGATATAAAAACTATCCCATTCACAATAAGTACTAAAATAACATGTAGGAATAAATTTGATTAAGGAAATAAAATACCTCTACAATGAAAATTAGAAAGCACTGATGAAAATTCAAAGACACCAAAAAATGAAAAGAACTTTCATATTCATGGATGGAAAACTTAATACTTTTAAAATATCCATATTCCCTAAATTAACTTATAGATTTAGTGAAGTCTCCATCAAAATACCTATAACATTCTTCACAGAACTAGAAAAATCAATCCTAAAATTCATATAGGAGCACAAAAGACCCAAATCTCAAATATCTGAAAAATATTGAGTGTGAATAAAAAGAATGATGCTAAAATTATTATCACAGTTCCTGATTTCAAGAGATACTACAGAACCATTGTAATAAATAAAAGACATACAAAACCAGGCACACAGGTCAATGCAGTAGAATAAAGAAATAAACCCACATGTCTATAGCTATCTGATTCCTAACAAAGATGCCAAAATGATTCTGGAATAACTGAATATCCACATGCAGAAGATAGAAGTTGGCCTCTATCTTTCACTCTATAACACTACCAACTCAAAATGAATCAAAGACATGAAACTATGAAACTGTTAAAACAGAGGAAACATTTCAATACATTGTTATAGTCAATGATTTTTCTGGAGAGGATACCCAAGCACAGGAAACAAAAGCAAATATTGACAAAGGAGATTACATTAAATGAAACACTTCTGCATAGCAAGGGAAATGATATAGAAAACAGACCACCCACCGAAAGGAAGAAATTATTTGCCCACTATTCATCTGAAAAAGCATTGTTATGGTTTGGTTGTGAGGTGGCCCTTAAAAGCTCATGTGTGAGACAATGCAAGAAGGCTTTGAGGAGAAGTGATTGTGTTTTCAGAGCCTTAACCCAATCAGTGAATTAATACCCCAATCAGTGAGTTAATCTCCCAATAGGGATTAATTGAAGGCAGGTAGGGTGTGACTGGAGGAGCTGGGTTGTTAGGGGCATGCCTTTGGGGGTGCATCTTTTGTATCTGGTGGGTGGGGTCTCTCTCTTTTTCCTGACATGGTGTCTTTAGCTGCTTCCCTCCACCACACACTTTTGCCATAATGTTCAATCTTAGCATAAGCTCTGAGGAATGGAGTCAGCTGTCTATGGGCTGAGACCTCTAAAACCATAAACCACCAAATAGACTTTTCCTCCTATAAAATTGTTCTTTTTGGGTATTTTAGTCACAGTGAAAAAACTTACAGAATTGGCACCTAGAAGCATGGTCCTGGTTGTGCCCAACTTGAGCTTGTGGTTTAGGAGCTTTTGGAGCTTTTTGGAATTTGTGGGAGAAATTTTGGATAGTTTAGAAATGCAAGCTGGAAAATCTTTAGATTGTTATAAGTAGAGTTTAATAGGCAATTCTTGTGGGAGCTCAGATGACCAGAATTCCCATACAATTGTGAATAGTAAAGAAAGAACTCAAGAGGGCTCAAGAGATTTCAGAGGAAAAGGAGGATATTATTGATAGTTGGACTAGAAGCCATTCATCCTATGTTCTGGCTGAGAAGTTGTCTACATTTTGTCCATGTCCTGAGACTGTGAGGTTAATTTTAAAAGCAATGGACTTCTTAATCTAACAGAAGAAATTTTTAGGCAGCATAGCTTTCATGCAGTGGCATGGATATTGCTGGTGGCTTTAGCCAAATTTATTGTGATAATCAGGATCAAAAAGCAGAGAAAAATATTTGAAAAACTTGGACTTGAAATGTGTAAGGGCTAAGGAATTTTGAGTTGTTAAAGAAGTTACTGCCACTAAAGAAATGCTGAAGACTTTGCCTAGTGACAATAAGAAAGATGGTCTGAGGGTATCTCATGAATCAGAAATACCATACCAATCTCAGGCTCAATGAAGAAAGAGTAGAAATTTCTTTGAGAAGACACCAGTGGGGCACTCTACTTGCACAGGTTGGTCTAGGAAACTTGTTCACCATGCTCAGTCACCTGGGTACTCGGAGGCTGCTGCAGTCAGGGTCCCTGGAGGTTTGTCTGCTGCTCAAGATAGTGGCAGACCTTAGCAGCAACCACATAGTGCTGGTTCTGCAGCATTGCAGGATGCTAGAGTTAGGGGGTCATGGGGTCTTCAAATGAGATTTCAGAGGAAGGCCTAGTAGGTCAGATGAAGTGTAGCAGGGTCAAAGTTCCTGTGGGCAGCCCCTGATAGGGTAATGTGTGGAGATGTGAAGAGGAACCTGAAGCTGCAGTGGAGACCCCTGAGATTAAGAAATACCAGTACCGTGGAACAACTGCCGAGGAAGGCTGCAGGAATCTATCAGAGATAAGACAAGAGAGAGGCCATATGGGCTGCAATCAGCAAAGTCATAGTGGTAGAGCTACACAAGCCCTTTGGAGAAAACATCATGATGGCATATGTCCCAGATACTGGATGTGGAGCTACAAGACTTTTTGCCTAGCTGTTTTACTGTCTTCTTTTGGTCCCATCCCTTATTTCTATGCTCCTATTGCTTCCTTGTGGAATTGAAATGTTTACTATGTGCATTTATATATAGGATATATGTAACATATTTTTGATTTTTACAGGGTCATATGCTGAGAGTTTGCCTTGAGTCTCAGAGACTTAGGACTTGAACTTTTGGGCAATCTTGAAACTTCTGAGACTATGGGGACTTTTGGAGATGCACGAAATGTATTTTGCATTATGAGATAAGCATGAGCTTTGTGGGGCCAGGGGCATAATTTTATGGCTTGGATATTAGGTGTCCTCTAAAAGCCCATGTGTGAGACCATGCAGAAAGGTTTAGATGTGAAATGATCGGGTTATAAAAGCGGTAACATAGTCAGTGAATTAATTCCATTATAGAGATTAACTGAGTGGTAACTGGAAGCAAGTAGGGTGTGCCTGGAGGAAATGGGTCATTGGGGGCTTGCGTTTCATGCATATATTTTGTATCTGGAGAATGGAGTTTCTTTCTCTGCTTTCTGATCATCATATGTGACCTGCTTTGCTCTACTACACTTTTCTGCCATGATGTTCAACCTCATCTGTAGTCCCTAGGAATGAAGTCGGAGGTCTGTGGACTGAGATCTCTGAAACTGTGAGCCCCTAAATGAACTTATCCTCTTTAAAATTGTTCTTGTCAGGTCTTTTAGTCACAGCAGTGAAAAAGCTAAAACAAGGATTAATATCCAGAATATTTAAGGAACTCAAAAAAATTAATGGAAGAAAAAAACAAGTAATCCAATTAAAAATGAACAATTGATTGAATAGACATTTCTGAAAAGGAGCAATAGAAATTGCCAAGATATTAAAAATCCCTGATAACAACCATCAGAGAAATGCAAATCAAAATTATAAAGATGAATCAACTAACCCCTGTTAGAATGGCTATAATGAAAAACAATAATAATGAATGTAAGCAAGGATGTAGAGTAAAAGGAAATACGTATACTGTTGTAGGGAATGTAAGTTAGTACAGCCATTATTGAGAACAGTATGAAGATTTCTCAAAAAATTAGATACAATCTATCATGTGATCCAGCTATTCCACCTTTGGGTATCTATTGAAAGGAAAGAGATTACCATGGAAGAGATACCTGCATGCCCATGTTTGTTGTGGCACTGCAAAAACTAAGATATGGTCATCAGCCTAGCTCTTCATGAACAGATGAATAAAGAAACTGTAGTATGTGTACTTATGGAATATTATTCAGCAATAAATGAGGAGGATATCCTGTTATTTGCAGCAAAAGGGATGGAACTGGAGACCATTATCTCAAGTGAAATAATCCAGACACAGAAACCCAAGTACTACTTGTTAACTTATATTGAAGCTAAAAGAAAGTCAACCTAAATGTAGAATAGTGATTACCACAGGTTGTAAAAGGTGTGGATAAAAGGAGGCTGGATTTGATCAGTGCATGCTATATGAACATGTTGAATTAACACACTGAACACTATTAATATGATCAATATATGTTAATCAAAAATAAAATGAAAAAATTAAAGAATTTAAAACTTTCATGGGGCAAATAATAGCATCTTGAAAGTAAAAGACAACCCACAGAATGGAGAACATATTTGCAAAATATATATAAGAGCCTTCTATTCATGGTAGAGAAAAAACTCATATAATTCAACAATTGAAAAAATAACCCAATTTAAAATGTGTAAAAGATTTGAAGAGACATTACTCAAAAAAGAAATAGTCTCAAGTTGCTCAACATCATTTGCAATAGGAAATTGAAAATCAAAAGCTCAATAAAAAACCACTTCACACTCATGAGGATAGCCATAAGAAAAAGCAGACAAATAGAGGAATTGGTGAGCATGTGGAAAATATGAACACTAATACGTTATAGGTAGGATTTTAAAATGGTGCAACTGCTCTGAAAAAAATTGATATTCCTTCAAATATTAAACATTGTGTTACCAAATGACTTAGAAATCCTACTCCTATATGAAATGTGAAAACACATTCTCCATAAAACATATCCAGGAATATTGATAGCAGAATTGTTTGTATTATCCAAAATGTAAAAGCAACTCCATTGTCTCTCAGTTAATTGATAGATAAGGTAAATGAGTTTATATTCATTCAATTGAATATTATTTGGCAATAAAATATTAAAACATGCTACTACACGAATGAATCTTGAAAACATGTTAATTGAAAGAATGCAGTCACAAAGGTGGCACATTCTGTCATTTCATGAAATGGCTACTACTGAGAAGTGTATAGAGGCTTAGTGTATTCATTTTTCTTTAAAGGTAGAAATAGTAGAAGCAGAAGGGCATAACTAAAAATGTACAGGGTTACTTTTCAGGGTGAAGAAATGTGGCAGTACTAGTAAAACTTAGTAAATGTACTAGAGATAATGGAAATAAATGTATGGATTTTATGGCATAAAAATTATATCTCAATGAAGCTATTAAATATATTTTGTCATTTACTAGCTTTAACTCTAAAACTAACCTCTTTCCTTTGGATCTTGGGCATTAAATAGTCTTACATGGAATGCATTTTACATATGCTAATCAATGTTAACAATTTAAGTATAATAATACATAACTAAAAATGTAGTTCTTTAGAGCAGTACTAGTTACATTTCAGTTTCTCGCTAGCCATATGTTTCTAATGAAAAGCTTATTGCACAGGGAAGCTATAGAACATTTCCATCAGTATAGCTAATTCTACTGAACAGAGATGCTTTGGAGGATTTTGTTTTAAATTGGAAATAGAGCTTTGCTGCATTCTTTCCACATTTCAATGGTGAGGTTGAGACCACTTATAAGAAGCTGCTAAAACCTAATCTCTCACTTCACACATTAAAAGAGGACTTTCTGCAATATATCCACTTTTCCTTCTGGTTTTTATATATTGCTTTGGTTTTCTCTTGAAGTGTGAGAAAGCTCACTTGCTGGTCTGAGTGAAGAGAGCAATTTACCAGCAAGAAATCCAAAGGTGGGAAAACGTTCCTTTTCATTGGATGGGGTGAGTTAATATAAACCTAGAGAAAACGCACCAAGAAACCATCTCTGGAAAGAAGAAAAAAATAGATGTATTGTTTTTACTTTGATTTTTTGCAAAAAAAATTTTTTTCAGAACGTGTGTGTGTGTGTGTGTGTGTGTGTGTGTATTTTTTCAGAATGTATCCCCCCAACCATCCTTACAATACAGACACAAAATGGAAAACACATCTCATTCTGATTGTTTTAGCTATTTCCCTGATAGTATTGGTGGGTTTGTTACCCACTAGAGATAGCCAGACAATTTTACATGTCTAGAGACAGAGAATACAATGTCATGCGTACACTGATATTTTGCTTTCTTTTTGTTACAAGGTAATAGTAATGTAATATACAAAATTTTGGAAAAATAAGATGAGCATGGGGAAAATGTTACCTATAATTTCACTATGATATGAAAATTCTTTAGATGTTTTAATACTTTTATCTCTGAGTACATTTTTAAAAATATATTTTGCATGTCAATTTACAATATTTTCACATTTAAATATTTTTACTGTAAATGGTTTTAAGATTATGCCATTAACTGATTTTGGTTAAGTATGCATGAGTAAACACTTAAATTACTTTACAAATCACTTTACAACCATAATGAAATATTACTACCAGAAATAATTATGTAACTATGCTTGCAAATCATAATTTTTAAACAAAAAATACCCATGGTTCAAAAAAGCTATTCTTCCAGGTAAATTTTACCTGTAAGATTTTCATAGTTTGTAGTTATAAATGACACTGTATCATGAATAGAGTACTTAGAAATGTTCATTGAATCATGTCCAAGAATATGATGTTTATACATCAATATTTTAACTAGGCTTTATTAAATCATTGATTCTCAAAAGTCAAAATTCATTCTAAATCTTTTTCTTCTTCTAACAGGTTGAAAAGACCTTTGAGTTCTAGGTTGTAAATTCAAATATGATTCTGGTTGATATTTGACAACTGTATCACAACCTGCACTGAAAGCTATTGAATTCAATCTACTATCCAAAGTCAACATGACACAAAGCATAATCACATTTGACACTGTTGAAGGAATACACTCCGTAGAACAGATGAGAGACGGAGTAATAATATGCTTTTTCCTATAAAGATATATATGTGAGGGTGTGCATGTGTGCATGTATAGATGTGTATACTTACATATTTACAGGCATAGACATAGTAACACTTCTGTGCTGTTTTGTATTCCTGGTAGTGTCATTCAAGGAGATTTAGGGATACACACATATACGTACACACTTAAATTGAATGCTTGTGTCTTCTTCAGTTACTTATGATAGAAAAACATAGAAGTAGTACTTGTAGATATTAGATATATAGGTTAATGTGATGTTTTGGTAGAGTTAATGCCCACTTGTTTTTTTTAAATTTCTTTTTTGGCTGTAGGTGGACATAATACCTTTGTTTGATATTTATGTAGTGCTGAGGATCAAACCCAGGGCCTCACACATGCTAGGTGAGTGCTCTACCACTGAACCACATACCCAACCCTGCCTATTTGCTTTTTTTTTTTTTTTTATTATACACAAATGGGATACATGTTGTTTCTCTGTTTGTACATGGCGTAAAGGCATACCATTTGTGTAATCATAAATTTACATAGAGTAATGTTGTTTGATTTATTCTGTTATTTTTTCCCTTCCCCCCACCCCTCCCATTTAAAAATACCTATGTCTAAACTAAATTAGAAATTTGGGTACATTTCATATATTTCTATTAAAGAATGTTGATCTAGATCAGAGACTTTATTCTTACATTGTGTTAAAGTTTGATGTCTCCAGTACTGGCATTTGTACTACTGGGCATAAAACAAATGCTTATTTTCTCTTTAAAACACCTGCCTGGGTGGAAAAATATCTGCATTGCATTTGCGATTTCATTCCTCTTTCCATCATAACTAGGAATGAATAGAGGTCAGTGGCTAAATATATCACTGACATTTTTTATTTTAAACCATTCTGAAAAAACCTTGGGATCATTTTTTCTAGTTCATGATTTTTTTATATAGTATGTAAGTTACTAGAGAAAAATATCTACTATCTTGTCACACCTGAATTAGGTCAGGGAGGAACATTTTGCCATTTTGCAATTAAGATTCCTCCTTTGGGCTGGGATTGTAGCTGAGTGGTGGAGCATTTGTCTAGCACCTGTGAAACACTGGGTTTGATCCTTAGCACCACATAAAAATAAAATAAAGACATGCTGTCCATCTACAAGTACAAAAAAAATTTAAAGATTCCTCCTGTGGTCCTATTACATGTTCATGATAGTAACTGATAAACATGGAAATAGGAATTAATAAGAAAATCTTTCACAACTTACCCCCTTGGTATTTTAGACAAAATGGTATTACTGAAATATTATTTAATGAACTATACAACTTTCACACCTTTTCGTTGAATAAATTAGTTACTGTAGAATGATTTTGTATTCCAAAGTTTGCTTTATAAGGTATACCTTGAGAAGAAAGGGAATACAAAATCCTAATCATGGAAACAAAGTTAATTTCAGGTACTGGTATATTTGCCTATATCTCAGTACAATTACCCATAATCATGGATAATGTTACTATAAGTTAAGAAAATCCACATCTGGTATTGAAGTTCAGTATGCACTTGATACACTATCCTAATGACAAACTATTACAGCTATTTGATATATAATTGCTTGTATTTGTTTATAACATGCTGTTAGTTTGACATTGGGAGTTACTTAGGTACAAAGGGAGAAATGTTTTTTACCATTTTTTATAGAAATATTCTCTAAAGGGAGTATTTATTGCAGAGAGGCACAGAATGAGTGAAATGATCTTAGCAAATTAATCAAGGTGACTTGAAGGATCTACTGTTTATCATTTGTATGAATGGTCTATCCGGAAGCTCATCATATGTAGTTAGGATAGAAAAAAAAAAATTCTTACAGTTACCAGTGTTACAGGGATTATAGAAAGGTAGGTTGTTAGGCCTAAAATTTGTTGTTTGTCAAATACATGTAGTTTTGATTTTGTTTGAGTTGTTTTATAAATTCATACATAAATGAAATAAATCATGAAAGTGATTATTTAATAAAAATGAATGCCCAATACCTAAAAATAACATTTTGTATTCATTCTGCTTTGTTCAAATCACTTACTCCCACTAAGGGTTGTACCTCCCCAAAAAGTCTCTGGGGTGTTGCAGGAGCTCTTTAAGAGGGCAAGATCACCTATGCTGGGCATCATATTGTACATAGCTCAGTCCTGCACAACAGAGCCCTGTGCCCGTCTTCCTTATAACTTTATAATGACCTGCAGCCATATATTCATGTAGGAAAGAGACTTGTTTATATATCTCTGAGCATAGATCAACATAAAAAACTTTTGAATTATTTAAAAATATTCCATGAACTGCCCAGTAGTTCAATGATTGCGTATAGTGAAGGGAGCTTACATTTTGTTTTATTCTGTGAAGAAGTTTGTTAGTATTTTCTCTGAAAAGTTATGTATTTTGGGGGGCTTAGGTTTAAGTCTTAAACCCATTTTAAACTAAATTTGTGTAAAAAACATGAGATAAAAGTGAAATTTAATTCATTTGCACATGAATATCTAATTTTCCAAACACAGTACATTGAACAGAGTATCTTTTCTCCCTGTTGAAAATTTGACTGACCCTGTATGCATGGTATTATTTTGAACCTATTATGTTTCATTGGGCTATATATGATTCTATGTCAGTACCACACTGTTTTGATTACTGTGGCTTTGCAACTTTATTTGAAATGAGGAAGTGTGAGGCTTTCAGCTTTGTTCTTCTTGCGGTCACATTAGTTATTGGAGTCTTTTGTTGTTTCATATAAATTAAGAATAGAATATTTTGAAAATATCACTGGTTATAATACATATCAATACAGGCTATTTTATTTTTACTTTTAGTGTAGGAGACTATCATTTGATTTTTCTATTATATTCAGTCTCCTAATATTTTCCATGACATTATAGTTGAAGTATTCTGTAGTTTCCCCCATAATTTTGTGAATTTCATAATAATACCAAAGGGTACTACAAAATACTTGTTTAAAAAGTGAGAGAAATATCCTGTTAGGAGATAAATTCTGAAGAATTTGGTGGTGAATGACCCCAATATCTTTAAATTTCAAATAGCACAAGTAATCGTGGTGTGTGTGTGTGTGTGTGTGTGTGTGTGTGTGTGTGTGTGTGTGTGAGAGAGAGAGAGAGAGAGAGAGAGAGAGAGAGAGAAAATGAATGTGTGTATTTAGTATGTGGTTATGAAACAAATGTAGTAAACTTTGACAGTGGACAAAGTTAGTTTGAATGAATACATGAGTTCATTGTATTATTCTTAAAATTCAAATAAAATTCTCAACCATCAACATAACCCATACTATTTATTTGCTAAATTCAGAAATACATTTCTGGATATGTGCTCATTTTGTGGATTTAGTTCATTTTCTTTGAATCATCTGTGTTGACAAAATGGATGCCAGGTCTCTCTTGGAGACTATTCCCAGTAGGGAATCTTCATTTTAGCAAATGTCAGTGTGGGACTTCAAGCCAGAGCTGACAAGAAAGCATCCTTCTGTTAGAAAAGGAGATGTGACTACTT
Source organism: Sciurus vulgaris (assembly GCF_902686455.1). NCBI lineage: Eukaryota > Metazoa > Chordata > Mammalia > Rodentia > Sciuridae > Sciurus > Sciurus vulgaris. The sequence goes on from NC_136471.1 coordinate 109,213,914, forward strand.
TGGGGCTCACTTACAAGGTAATTACTATTTATGATCATGTTGAATTACCTAAATGTCAGATGTATCAGGAAGCCACAATGACATTGCCCTGGGCTTTACTTCTTTGTAATACTTTTGTAGTAGAAGAACAAATGCCCACCTGAGGCAGCTTTTTCAATAAACTGGTGGCATGAGTTTATAAGTTTATACAGATGAATGTTTAGAGACTGTCATCCCTGTGAAAGTAACAACAGTTATTAAATGCCAGTAGTGATAAAAATTCATGAAGAATCAAACACCATGTTTTATATGCAAGAAAGATGAATATTATGGAAAAAACGTAATAAGATCCTATGATAAAATTGTGGGTACTTCCTCATTTTCAACACCAAAGACAATATTTACTTGTTTTTTTTTTCATTTTACTTGCAAGATTCAAATGTTAAATCTTTTTTTTTTTCATTTGAAGAATAATATTTTCCATTAATCATCATAATCAAAATTGCAGTTTACTTTTATTTAGCACCTCGACAAGTGCCAGATATATTTCTAAGCTTTTTTCATGAATTATCTCATGTAGTTACCACCATTGTCCTATGAGACATAGGCACTATCAATATCATTTTATATAGGTTTCCACTGAGGCAGAAATTGAGATAAGGATGTGAGCATGCATTTTACTGTGGGAAGTGGAGCTAGTGGGAAGGAATAATACAAGGTTTTTTAACAAGTAGATTGCTACTCAGGGAATCTTGAGTTCCATTTTGCTGGTGGCTTTAAAAGAGGAGACAGAGCATCAGGTCTCAAATTTTAGTATATATCAGAGTCACCTGAAAAGTTTGTTAAACTATACCACTAGGGCTCATCCTCAGATCTGATTGAATATGGCTTTGGTTGGTTCTGATAATTTCTAATTTTTCTAATAAGTTCCTAGGTAGTAGTACAGTAAGTTCCTAGGTAGTTAGCTGCTATAAAGATGACACTTTGAGAACATTTGAAAACATTTATAAGAGGTGCCCCATCTGAGGAACAGGAAACTGTGGCAGTATTTTTCAGTTGCTTTCTATCATTTACTGAGAGCTGATGCTTATGCATTAACATGCTAGTGCTTTGAATCAGATCTGGATGATTCTATCATGGGCCTTTAGGAGGAAAGGAAAGAGGTACATTTTTGCACATGAAGTAGAAGGATGATTGCTAAGGGTAATGGGGTGTAACTTCAACACTATGATAACATACATTTTCTGTGCCTGCATCTTGAAGTGTTTTCCTTAATTTTTCCACCATAGTTTCAAAGTTTCAGAAATTACATTAAAGACTTTCATCCCATTTTAAGTTGATTTTTGAACAGAATGTGTTATATATTTTAGCACCTTTGTCAAGAATCAGATGGCTTATAGATGCACTGGTTCCATTCTGGGTTCTATATTCTATTTCATTTGTTTGTGTGTCTGTTTTTATGCCAATACCATACTGCTTTTGTTACTTGAGGTCTGTAGTATATTTTGAAATTAGGTTGCATCCAAACTTCTTCATTTTTTTTTCATGATTGTTTTGATTATTTGGACTCTTTGTTCCATATAAATTTAAATTTTTTCTAATTATTCAAATAATGACATATTTTGATAGGGTTTACATTAAATCTGCAAATCATTTTTGGTCACATGGCCATTTAAAAAATACTAATTCTTCCAGTTTATGAACATGGAAAATCTTTCCCTTTTCGAGTGTCTTCTTTTATTTCTTCACCTTTTTTATAATTTTAGTTGTAGAATTATTTCACTCCCTTGATTAGGTTCACTCCTGGGTATTTTTATTTAAGTTATTGTGTATTGAGTTATTTTTTTTTCTCTACAGGTGTTTCTCAATGAGTTTGTCATTGGTATATAGAAAAACTACTCATTTTTATATATTGATTTTGTATCCTGATGCTTTCCTGAATTTGCTTATCAGGTCTAAGAGTGTCTCAGTAGAGTCTTTAGTTTCCTGTAAGTATAGAAATAAATATTGTACAAACAGGGATAATTTGACTTCTTCCTTTCATATTTCTCTTTTATTTTTTGCATGAGTCCCCTGGCTAAAATTTCAAGTACTGTATTTAGTAAGAATTGTGAGAGTGAACACACTTGTATCATTCCTAATTTAGAGGAAATGCTTCTGGTTTTTCCCCATTTAGTTTGATGGTGGCTATGAGTTTTTAATATATAACCTTTATTGTGCTGAGGTTTGAACCTTCTAAATTTAGTTCTTCAGGACTTTTCTCATTAAGAGATATTGAATATTATAAAAGGATTTTTCTTCCTCTATTGAGATGATCATGTGATTTTTGGTATGTTATGATCTGTATTACATTCATTGATTTGAATCTATTTAACTGTCCTTGTATCCTGAAAATGATGGAACATGATAACAGTGTATAATATTCTTAAGTGTTATTGAATTCAATTTGCAAATATTTTACTCAAAATTTTGCATCTAAGCTCATCAAGGATGTTGGACTTTGCCTTTTATTGTTATGTCCATATTAGGTTTTCAAGGTAGAGTGACTCTTGTTCCATAGAATGACTGGGAATGGTTCCTTTCCTTTTATTTTATGGAATAGTTTGAGGAACATTTGTGTTATTTTTTAAAAGTCTGAAACAATTCAGCAGTGAATATATTTGTTACTGGGGTTTTCTTTTTTGGGAAACTGTTATTATTGCCTTAATATTATTTCTTGTTATTGATCTGTTTTGGTTTCCATATTCTCTTGGTTCAATTTTGGTAGGTCATATGTCTAGAAATTTACTAATTCTTTTCTATATTTTCCTTTTGATTGGAATGCAATATTTCCAAATAACCCCAAATGATCATCTAAATTTCGTAGTCTCTGTTGTAGTATCCCCTTTTAGAACACAAATTTTATTTGAGTCTTCCTTTTCTTCCTTTTGATTAGTTTGTCAATCTTGTTTATGTTTACAAAGAACAAACTCTGTTTTAGTGATCTTTTGTATTATTTGGTTAGTCCCTATTTCATTTAGTTCAGCTATGATTTTTATTGTTTATTTCCTTGTACTGAATTTTGGTTGGATTTCTTCTTGCTTTCCTAGGACCTTGAGCTGCATCAGTGGGTTATTTATTGGTGATCTCTCATTTTTTTAAGTGTAGGCACTCATAACTATAAACTTCCATCTTAGTACTGCTTTAAAAATATCTGTAGATTCTAGTATTACTATTGAGTTAAAATTTTCATTTTATTCTAGGAATTTTTAATTCTTAATTTATTCAGTAACTTACTGTTCAATTAAAAGTGTGTTGTCTAAGTTGTTTACTGTTGCTGTTTTTTAGTTTTATACCATTATTATCTGATAAGATACAAGAAATTTCAGTTTTTAAAAGTTCCTCTAATCCTTTGTGGCCTAAAATGTGTTGTTTTGAAACAAATCTATGAGCTGATGGAAAGGATATGTATTTTTCAGCTATTGAATATTCTGTAGAAGTCTGTTAATTCAGTTTGATCTATAATATAGTTTTGATGATTCTATGTTTATTATTTGGTGATCTATCTATTGGTGAAAATGGGCTACCAAACTCACCCACTATTATTGAATGGGGACTTACCTTTCCCTGCATGTCCAGCAGTGTTTGTTTTATAAAATTGGGTGATTTGCCATTTGGTGGATAAACATTTATAATCATCACTCTTTTAATGGATTAATTGTTCCCTTTGTCAAAATGTATTGATCTTTTTATCTTCTGATTGATATTGCTTAAAATCTGTCATGTCAAATAAAAGAATAACTCTTCTTGCTTTTGAACTTCATTTGATTGGAATATAATTTTCCATTCTTTCACTTTCAGTCTATGTATGTCTTTGCTGTTGAGGTGCGTTTCTGGCATGCAACATGTTGTTGGGTCTTGTTTATTTAATCCAGTCAACCAGTCTGTGTCTTTTCACTAGGGAAATAAAACCATTTACAATCAGTTATTATTGAAATGCATAAATTCCTGGAATTTAATTTTTGGCTGTATGAGGTAATGTATTTTAATTTCTTCCTCCCTTATTCATCTTGGAGTTTTGATGTTTTACTGAATGAATAATGTCCTATTCTTTCCTACTTGTTTATCTACTCTAGCAAGATTTATTCTTTCTTATCCACTAATCATTGTGTTTATCTTACTTCCTTTTCTCCATGTAGGATTCCTTTAAGTGTCTTCTCTAAAGCTGTTTTAGTGATCATAAACTTCTTCAGTTTATGTTTACCTTGAAAGGTCTTTATTTTTACTTCTATTCTGAAGGATAATTTTCCTGGGTATAGTAATCTAGGATTTAGTTATTTTCTTTTAGATGTCAAACTATATCATTCTATACCATTCTGGTATTTAGAGTTTCAGCTCAGAAATCTGTTATTCCAATGGGGCTGTCTTTATTTTTATTTTTTATTTTTATAGATTGCATTTTGATTGATTGTACACAAATGGGGTACATCATTTTGTTTCTATGGTTGTGCATGACATAGATTCATACCATTTGTGTAATCATACATGTACATAGGGTAATGATGTCTCTCTCATTCCACCATTTTTATACCCCCTTCCTACCTCTCATTTCCCTCTATGTAATCTAAAGTTCCTCCATTCTTCTCTCACTGCCCTCACTCCCCCATGACCATTATATATCATCATCCACTTATCAGGGAAAACATTCAACCTTTGGTTTTTTGGGATTGGCTTATTTTACTTAGCATGATATTCTCCAATTCCATCTATTTATCTGTAAATGCCATAATTTTATTATTCTTTATGACTGAATAATATTCCATTCTTTATATATACCACAGTTTCTTTATCCATTCATCAGTTGAAGGGCATCTAGGTTGGTTCCACAATCTAGCTATTGTGAATTGAGCTGCTATAAACATTGATGTGGCTGTATTACTGTAGTATGCTAATTTTAAGGGCTTTGGGTATAAACTGAGGAGTGGTATAACTGGGCCAAAATGGTGGTTCTATTCCACATTTTCTGAGGAATCTCCACACTGCCTTCCAGAGTGGCTGCACCAAATTGCAACTCCACCAGCAATGGAAGAGTGTGCCTTTTCCCCCACATCCACACCAACATCTATTATTGTTTGTGTTCTTGATAATGTTCATTCTAATTGGAGTAAGATGAAATCTTAGAGTTGTTTTAATTTGCATTTCTCTAATTACTAGAGATGTTGAACATTTTTTCATATGTTTTTTAATCACGTGTATATCTTCTTCCGTAAAATATCTGTTCCTTGGCCCATTTATTGATTGAGTTCCTTGTATTTTTGGTGTAACATTTTATAAGTTCTTTATAAATTTTGGAGATTAGTGCTCTATCTGAAGTGCATGTGGAAAGATTTTCTCCACCTCTGTAAACTCTCTTTTCACACCATCGATTGTATCCTTTGCTGAGAAAAAGCTTTTTAGTTTGAATCCAACCCATTTATTGATTTTTGCTTTGATTTCTTGTGCTTTGGGAGTCTTGTTAAGACTCACATGGACTCAGTAAAAAAGCAGGGTTCTCCATCCTCATATCAGATAAAGTGAACTTTAAACCTAAGTTAGTCAGAAGCAATAAAGAAGGACATTTCATACTGCTCCAGGGAACCATAAACCAGCAAGACATAATGATTTTAAATATTTATGCCCCCAAACAATGGAGCATCTGTGTACATCAAACTTTTCTCAATTTTAAGAATCAGATATACCAAAACACAATAATAGTGGGTGACTTTAACAAAAATCTCTCACTACTGGATAGATCCTCCAAACAAAAACTGAACAAAGAAACTATAGAACTAAATAATACTAATAATGTTATAGACTTAATGGACATGTACAGAGTATTTCATCCATCATCAAGTGAACACACTTTTTTCTCAGCAGATCATGGATCCTGCTCTAAAATAGACATATACTATGCCATAAATAAGCCATTAGTAAAAAGAAAACAAATAGAGATACTACCTTGAATTCTATCAGATCATAATGGAATACAATTAGAAATCAATGATAAAATAAAAATTACTCATACACCTGGAGACTAAATAACATGCTATTGAATGAGGCAATGATAATAGAGAACATCAGGGAAGAAATAAAATAATTCTTAGAGGTAAAGGAGAACAATGACATAACATATAAAAGTCTCTGGGACATTGTGTTGAGTTCATACATTAAAAAAGTATAAGTCAACAACAAAATGACCTAACATTACATCTCAAAGCCCTCGAAAAAGAATAACAGATCAACACCAAAAATAGTAGAAGACAGGAAATAATGAAAATCAGAGCTGAAATGAATGAAATTGAAATGAGAAACAATTCAAAAAATTGACAAAACAAAAAGTTGGTTCTATGAAAAAGGGGCTGTCTTTATATGTGAATTTGGCATATTTCTCCTTTGACCTTCAGTAGTCTTTCTTTGATGTGTACTCTGGCAATATAATTTTTTAAGATGTTGTCAAGAGGTTCTTTTATGGTCATGTCTATTTGGTGTTCTAAATGCCTCCAGGTATTGCCTCTTGTACCTGGATGTCCACATCTTTCCCAAAATTTGGGAAATTTTCTATTTCACCAAATAAATTTTGTATGCCCTTAGCCTGTACACTCCTCCTTTGTCTATACCTATAATTTACATGTTTGATCTTTTGTGTCCCATAGGTCTTACATATTCTCTTCATTTTGTCTCATAATATCTTTATCACAGTCTAAATATGTTAATTTATCTACTTTGGCTTTCAACCCTCATATTATTTATTCTACTTGATAGAGACTACTGGTAAGACTTTTCAACTGAGTTTTATTTAATTTATTGAGTTTTTCATTTTCCAATATTTCTGTTTGGTGCTTTGTCACAAACTGTCTTTATTGAATTGCTTTTTCTTATTCTGCATTGTCTTCCTTAATTCATTAAACTTTCTATTTGTATCCTCAAATTCATTGATCATTTTTAACATTCTTCTGAATTCTTTGCCCAGAATTTCATCTACTTCATTATCTTTGGAATCAGTTACTAGAGAGTTATATACATTTTGGGGAGTCATGGTGCTGTGTTTTTTCATATTCCTTCTATTTCTATGTTGAGATTTATATATCTATTGGGATATATATCACTTCAGCTTTTATGAGGCCCTCCTTAAGGAATAGCCACCCCTTAACAATGTTCTCTGGGCCATTGGTTTCTATTGTAACGTTGAATTTAATTCCAAATGGACTTAGTAGTATAGTTTCTCTGTGACTTCTCTGGCTTTGATTTTTTGTGTTTTGGCAGAGTGTACTAGGTCAGAGCCAGAGGGACACATATCTATAAGCTTTACAAGAGTAGGGTCCCTCTGATAGTTCAGGCAGATGTGTTGTAGACAGCAGATTATATGGCTTATAACTCTAGTTATTTTTCCAGTCTCATCTGGAGGAATATGCTGTATGCAAGGTTGTGGTAGCAAACTCTGATGAAGTCTCTAATAGGGGAGATATCTACAACAGTTGTGTAATTACTCTAAGCTGTTCTATGAGAGTGAATGTGAAGAAATGGGACATTGTGTCCTCCAACCGTGCCTACTTGGGGATGGGTTAGTCAGCTGAGAATTTTTTCCTTCTCTGTTCTTAAATTTGAAGTATTTGCCAAGGCTTGAGCAGGACAGGATCATGGCTAGAGTAAGGTGCAACTGTGCTTAATTACTGTGGGTGTAGCTCAGCAGCAAAGCACCCACCCAACATGCTCAAGGTACTAGACTCAACTCCTAAGGAACCCAGGTCCACTCCAAAGAAAGAAAATAAACTTACACCCACAATATAAAAAGTAGATGTATATAGTAACAATTAATTAAAAGTCATAGTAGCTAGAATAACAACAGAAAAAAAAGCAGAAAATCTAGGATAAGCTAAAAAGTTAAATAATAAAAACTAAAATTAGAGAAAATGAGATAAAGATATAAAAATTCTTTGAGACTGTGATAAAATTAAGATAAAAAGGAAAATGAAAAATTAAAAATATAAAAAATATAAAAAGAAAGAATAGATAGAGGAAAAAAGGAAAATTGTCAGTGGAAAAATTCTTCATAGCCTGGGCACCATGCTGCATACCTGTCATCCCAACAGCTTGCAAGGCTGAGGTAGGAGGATTGCAATTTCAAATCCATGTTCAACAACTTAGTGAGACCCTGTCTCAAAAAATAAAAGGGTTGCTGATGTGGTTCAGTGGCTATGCACACCTGGGTTCGATCCTAGTAACAACAACAACAAAAACAAATTCTTCCTAGCTTAGGTGTTTGGACTAGGTACTCTTCTTTCAGAGTGTGTCCAGTTTTCTCAGAGCCCCTTAGTCTGCATTCCCAATGACATGGTCAATATCTTGGTTCAGATTCAGCATTATGTAGACCAAGATGGGCAGGCATTTGTATATTCCACTTCATGATTTCAGTCTGTGCCCACAGTGGCATAGTCAATGTTTGGGTCACAGCAAGCCCTTCTCACTAGACAAAATTTGGCATTATGTGGGATGCACTGTGTGTGCATATATTCAGACCAACTGACTTAAGTCTGTGCACCTGAGGGCATGGAATTTATCCAGTCTGTGGTGTACACCTAGAATGTCCCAAGTTGTGATGGGGGAGCAATCAAATCAGTGAACTCTTCTCTAAAGAGGAAGGAATGGGAAATGAGCATTTTGTACCCTTGTTCTTGTCACTCTCATACTTGAGTCCCTTGATAAAATACATACAACTGATCTCAATCGTCATCATAGAGTGTGGGGCCACTGACCACTGTGTCCTCCACTGTTCATCTCAGCCCATATTTTCTGCTGTTGAAACCACTTGGTGGGCTCACGTCTATCTCTCTCCCTATTTGTAACTGTCTCGTGTGGCTGTTGCCCTTCCAGTCTGTGTGGTAGAGTGTTTATAGTGACCCTGAATTGTGATTGCTCAGATTTTTCTTCTCCCCAAAACAGTTTGTTCCTTACCAACAGGACTCCTGTCAAGATAGCATCTGGCTATAGCCCTTTTAGTGTTTGTTGTGCAATGTATTGATTTTATTCTCAAGTTTGCTTGCTGTGCAGGAGACTCAGACTACACCCCTTAACTGCATTTAAAGTTTGTATGAAACATGAATTTCTCCTGAAGTCAAACTGCTAGTCTGCAGTTATTATCACAATCAGATGCACTGTTCAGCCTACCTAATACTTGTTGTACTTGTTTCCTCTCCTCTCATTAGAGAACTGAGCCCAGCCATTGCAAGTTGTGTTTTGCTCTCTCTGTGTTAACCTTTTGGATTCACTGTGCTGTCACTTTATTGGTTTTCAGATTTTTTTCCTCACTTTCTTTCCCTTGAATAAAGTTTTTCCTTTGTTGCTCTGGCTCTTCTTACTCACTGAGTCATGAGGAGGGAACTTCTATTTTGCCTTTTCTGGACATCTTCCATTTTATGAGGTAAATAATATTCCATTGTATACATACACACAATATCATAATTCTTATCCTATTCTCTTGCATTTGTTTTCTGTCTTGACCTTCCTAAACTGTGTGCTCTAGAATCAAGGTCTTATTCAACCTTGAATCTACAAATCTGAAGTGTATCTTTAAAATTTAAACATTGAAGGTGTAAATGATGAATCACTAAGAAGTTCAAGGCAATTGCATCTGCTCTTCAATTTCAGTTTATAGTAGAGATGAAACAGTTTTAAAAAAGGTTTGTACATTTTCTTTCTTGTTTTTAGAGGTAAATTTTATTCACAAGTCTAACAAAACTTGGGTTGGAAGTGTGTAGAACATCAGGATTCATTTACAAGAACATAACCCTACTAAGCTCCAATAGGAGTCCTTTCGACATATACCATGAGAACAGTTACATAGAATGGTGCACTGTATATAAATGTGCATTTAAATATGTGTGCATGTCAGGAAGGTGTCTAGATGTAAACTGTTGAAGAGTCTTCACTGCCTTACTCTGCAAATACTTCCTGACACAGTATATGTGGTCAAGCTTCAAATTAACCTGGAAAGTATGTATCAGTAACTTTCAGTACTGTCAGGTATTGTCAACCTTAAGCACTTCATGTGAAAAGTGAAGAAGCAGACTTAAAATTCTGAAATTCTGAACAATAAAGTTGAAATACACATTGAAATCTGTTTTGCAATTTGGCCAGATACTTGGGGATTAGCACAATTTTCCACTTACCACGTCATAACATCTTTAGATTTTTCTCAATCACTCTTGTTTATATCAGATTGTACTTTTCAATAACTTGACACTTATTCATTAAGAGATGCATTTTTTACCCCTTCTGTTCAGTTTATATTGGCTTTGGGAATCACAACTAAAAGACTATGGTGAAAGTAACACTATATGACCACTCAGGCTAGGTCATAAAAATGATAGAGTCTAGAACTTGCATCTTTTTCTCTCCCTCTCTCTCCCTCCTCTCCCTCTTCCCCACTCTTGTTATGCTTGGACTTAAAATTCACCTATCATGCTCTGAGGAATCATAGGGCCATAGAAAGGCTCACATGAAAAGGAACAAAAGGTTTTAGTTCAGGCTGAGGCACTTGGACAATATTTTTTAAAATGTATTTTTTAGTTGTAGATGGACACAATAACTTCATTTTTATTTATTTATTTTTTATGTGGTGCTGAGGATCGAACCCAGTGCCTCACATGTGCTAGGCAAGTGCTCTACCACTAAGCTACAACCCCAACCCACTTAAGCAATATAAGCACCAATTTGCCAGCCATGCAAGTGATTCATTTTGATGTGTATCCTCTATTCTACCATGTCGATCAAGCCCCTTCAATTTATGCTAAAAGAAGCAGAAATTAGCCTTCTTCATCAAACTCTGCTTGCATTATAGCCATGTGCTACTTAATGATTGTTGTTTTAGGCCACTAGTTTTGAGAATGCTTTATTAAACATCAGTAGATAACTGGAAATGTATTCAAATAGAGAGCCATGTTCAAAATAATACTATCACATCACAGAAGAGTTTATTCTCTTTATTGGTATAAGAGAGAATGCTGTTGCAGAGTGTCCATTCTCTTTCTCTGCTTGGCCGTCTACTCATTTTTAAAGGATCATTTACAATATCTTTTTCTTCCAAGAATATTTTCTAAATCGAGAGTTCCCCATTACTTTCTGTTCTCCCTCTGTGTTCACCTTTGTTCAACTATATATTATATTGCTTATCTACACTTACACTGTTATACTTTTCTAACTCTTCTCCAATCATATACCTTTATGACCAGGGACATGCAAAATATCTTCTCAACTGGAAATCAAGAGTGCTTACAATGTTCATCCTGAATTTATGCATTCAGTTTTAAATTTTCTACCCTTCCAATACATGACCTCCAATGCTGCTACTGAAGAATAAGAGTGTGGGGAAGGCTGCACTTTCTCTAGGCTCAATGGGGATACACATTACTGCATGAACATATTTTAGGGGGAGTTGTTTGTACCAGGGATGAAACCCAGGGGCACTTAACCACTGAGCCACATCCCCAGACCATTTTTATATATTTTTTAAAATTTAGAGACAAGGTCTGGCTGAGTTACTTAGGGCTGAGGCTAGCTTTGAACTCATGAGTCTCCTGCCTCAGCCTCCTGAGTTGCTGGGATTATAGGTGTGTACCACTGTGCCCAGCTACATTAATTTATAACTAGATAGAACAAAGTCCATGGTCCCAATGGATAAGAGGAATGAGAATGATAATCCTTGTTGAGCAGCCTTCTCCTTGAATCAACTCTGTGTTGTGAAAAGGGAACTTGAATGTTGCTGTGTCTGCTGAAATAGTTAAACAGAAAGTCAAAATATAATGAAGATGAGTTACAATAGCTTCCCTATTTCTGATACTTACTAGCTAACAAATTGTGAATGAATCACACTATTCATGAGGATCTATTTATAAAGTAGACATAGTAATAAAATTCATCTCACATTAGAGGTGAGAATTAAAAGGCAGCTACATTGGGTAAGCAATTTGCATATGCTATGCATTAGTTCTGTAGTGCTTCATACTGTATTATCATTGATACATTTTATATAATATGTTCTTAATTCAGAGTAGATAAATGTTATTTCATGGCTTCAGAAAAATTAAGATATTAAAAATTATTTGGATCGCTATATACTAAAGCTAATGTTTTTAAAAAAATGTAATCTCAATGTTTTCTGAGAAAAGTCAGATGCAAGAAAATGGAGCTGAGGAAAATATAACCACAGAAATATTAATAGTTAAAGTAAAATGAAGTAGCTACTGTTGGTTGAGGCTTATTATATAATGAAAATTTTATATGGATTATAATTAATATAAAAATTAATGCTGACAAATGATATTATGTTTTACATTTTAATGTTGAGAGTTTAGGGTACAGACAATTAATTTACCTGCTTCCACTTATCCTGTATGAGGCAAAAGTTGGATTTGAACTTACTCTTACTCCCAGGCCTGATAATTTAATTTTATGAGGTAGATTTCAGCAGCTTTGGTGGTGTGCCTGTGTAGAATATTAAAATAGTGACATCCTGCTTCTCCTTTTGAGTGGTTGGGAGAATTCAGTAATCTATGCAAAATTTGTGAGTTACATTAGGGTGGAGCTAATAATCTTTGAAGGTACTCTGATTCCATGAGTATTGATTTGTATTTTAAATATCAAGTGCATTATCTGTGTTGTAATTTGTGTAGATGATTGAGGAAGATATTTTTCCAAATCCAAATTTGAGCCACAACTCCATTTCATTGTAATCAGACACTCTGGTAAGAGTATTTGAGACACTTAGAGGGCGGATATAAGTTCAGAGTTATCTGTATAATCTGTATGTGTAGCTATCTTCAAAGCAGAAAGAAATTCTTTGAAGGAGAATTTATGAAACATGAAATTCCATAACTTGAGATGGTTTCTATTGTTCTGGTTAGCTTCCCTTAGGAAGGCATGAACATACATAAGAAATAATAAATCTACCCCATAAATTCTTTCAGTATCAGGAAATTTTTATTCTACCATCAAGTTACCCTTATACATACTGGAATTATATATGAACCTTTTCTTTTGTCTTTCAGCGTATACTGTGATAAAGGCAAAGACAGAATGTAAATTTAATATTCTATAAAGTATAACACATGGCCTTATATTTGTATATACAGCATTGAGTTTATGGTAGCTTTCCGTATTCATGAAGAACAAGCTTTATGTAGGGACCGAGCTCACAGTGTTCTGTAAACTTATAATAATATTTTCAGCTCACAAATAGTATATTATAAACTCAAAGACATCTCTCTGCTCCTTGGTGATGTTTGAGAGCAACTTGCTCAGACACTCCATAGCTATGTATCACAAGTTGCACATGTTTGAATTGACTGTAAAAATGTGACCTGGAAGACATGTTCTATCCATACATAATGTTTTTTAAAGGTCTGTTTGCCTTTTCTTCTGGAACGCTTTTACTTGTTGTTGTTTTAGATGGTTTAACAGCTTGAACTTTAGTGATTTTAAAGTATTTTTCCGTAGTGGGAAGAGTTGTTAAAACATAGCCCTAGTGTCAAAAGTTGAACATATTTTATTTGCAAAAACACCAGCTTTGACAATGCAGTGGTTATTATCTTGTTATTATATCCAGTGGAACCAGGAAATCTGAATACATCTGAATTGCTAGGGAGCATTGTGCATTTACAAGATAAAAGAAAGATTTTGAGAGGACCAATGTTCTTAGGGATAGGATGTTACATGAAATAATATTGTAAAAGTTGACAATAGCCTAATGGCGACTGGCGTGTAGAACTGAAAGAAATAAAGTGGTGGGGGAGGGGATTTCATCAAAATAGAAGAAAGATCAGTAGAGTAGGTAAAGGAGATTGAGGAAGAGGAAGAATTAACAGGAAAATAGATAAACAGTGGAATGAATTTGACCAAATTTTAGTATGTGCATGCATGGATGTGGCATGGTGGGTCCCAGTATCCACAGGACACTAATTTTTTAAAAAAAAGTGAACTGTGAGTGGATTGAAGAGGGATTGGTTGAGTTGGAGAGAGGGGAATGGGGAGGGGGTGCGGGGACTTAATCAGAGTGGATTGGGTTCCACACTTTGTATTTATGTCAAAGTGTACCTGGTGCTGTATCATAACTAAAAAGAAATTTTAAAAAGAAATTTACATTGAATGAAAGCATGAGGACTTTGTGGTGGATTAAAAATTGTCACCCATTATTTGAAATTTCTCCTATGAGAATATGAGGTCAAGCATCCCCTTGAAGTGAAGAAAACACTAATGAATGATTTCAGCAGCAGAATTTTGGAGAAAGTAATGCTGTGCCAGTTTCTAGGATCAGGCTTTAAGGTACTAGAAGATTACATCTGTATTTTGGACCCTTTACACTTGAAATAGAGCTGCTATGTCTACTAAGACACTACCATTCTGTAAGAAGCACAAGACAAGTACAGAGTATTGAAGGATGACACACCATTAAGAGAGAGATGGAAAGAAAAGGATGAGCAGAAAAAGGAAGACTGAAGAACCAAACATTTTTAAACAATACATCTCAGAAGTGGAACCTGCCACTCACCCACAGGACCTGATACCAAAATATCAATGGATCAGAGATAAGCTACCTAATTGAGTTTTTCCTAAATTCCCTGCCCACAAAACTGAGCAACTGCAGTGGTTTTATGTTGCTAAATATAGAGGAGTATGTAATACAGCAATAGATTACCAGAATAGGAATCATCAAATAAGTTGTAGAAGAAAGTGATGCCAGATCTTGGCCATCATAAATAGTGCTGCAATAAACATGGGAGTGCAGATGTGTCTTTAGCATACTGATTTCATTTCCTTTGACTATATGCTGAGATTTATGAGTCATATGGTAGTTCTTTGTGTAAATTTTTGAGGAATCACCATACTATTTTTGATATTGGTTGTCCTCATTTACCTTCCCATCAACATTAACATTACACAGATTCCTTTTCCTCTGTATCCCACCAGCAGTTTTTATTCCTTATCTTTTTTTAAGTTTTTAAAAATTAAATTTTACTTATATTTAAAACACAGTAATTGTACATACTAATAGGGGAACATGGTTCAATACATGTATATATTATGTAATATTTACATCAGTTTAAAGTTGTTCATCTTCTCACATATCAATTCTTTATGGTAAAGGCTTTCACAGTACTTTTTTCTGGCCTTTTGAATACAGAATGTATTATTATCTGTAGTCACCCTAATGTACAATAGAAACACCAGAGTTTCTCACTCTTGTCTAACCATAACTAAGTATCTATTTACCAACCTTTCCCCATACCTCCATTCTTTACTTTCACCAGACTGTGGTAATCACCACTATATTCTCAAATTTAAGAAGATGAACATTTTTAGATTCCACATATGAGTGATATTATATAGTACTTGATTTTTTGTGCTTGGTTTATTTTGGTTAACAGAGTGGTCTTCAGTTCCATCCATATTGTCACAAGTGACACAATTTTTTTTTGTCTGTATAGTTCATTATGTATATATAACACATTATCTGTTTATCAGTTGATGGACATTTAGGTGGTTTTTATTTCTTGACTATTGAGAAAAGTGCTTTAATGAACCTAGGAGTGAAGATGTCTCTTGAACATACTGATTCTACTTCCTTTGGATATATAACTAGGAGTGGAATTATTAGATCTTATGATAGTGCTATTTTAAATTTATTGAAGAAAATTGCTACTCTTTTCCATAATGTCTGTACTAATTTACATTCCCACCAACAGACTTCAAGTGTTCTTTTTCTTTACATCCTCACTAGAACTTGCCATATTTTGTCTTTTGTCATGTTTTTAATAGTGTATTATATATAATAGTGGGGTTCATTTTGACATGATCATATGCATGGAATTATAATTTGCTCCATTTTATTCCCCAGTGCTTCCTCTTTTCCTCTCCTCCTCCCTTCCCCATTAACCTTGCTCTCTACTGGTTTCTTTCTATTTATTTATTGATTTCTTAATTGGTGCTTTATAGATATACATAAAGATGGAATTCACTGTGGTATATTCATATATGTACATAGTATAATTTGGTTTATTTCATTCCACAGTTCTTCCCTTTTCCAATCCCTCTACCCTGTCCCTCGATCACCTTCTTTGACTTCACTTACCTCCCCTCTATTTTAGTTGGATCTTCCATACCCCATTTTCCCCTTAGTTTGCTGAAGCTTCTGATTTTGAGAGAAAATATTGAATCCTTGACTTTCTGAGTCTGTCTGACTTCACTTAGCCATTCTTACTGGAGTGAGGTGTTACTTCATTGTGAGTTTGATTTGCATTTCCCTAATAATTAGTGATTTTGAGTATCATTTCATATACTTGTTGATAGAATTATTTGTCTGAAACTGGGATGGATAGATAGATAGATAGATAGATAGATAGATAGATAGATAGATAGGAATCTGACTTAAACTTCCAGACTTTAGGCAAATATGTATATCAAATGAAAAAGGGATCTCAATAATACTTTTTTATTTTACCTGTCCCAACTCCTGCTTTCCAGCATTATAGTCAAGCAATGTTCTTGAAAAATGATACTTTTACCTTCTTTCCCCATTGTCAATACTTTACTTTAATCTGTATAAGAATGTACAATATTTTAATAAAAGTTTATTAATGTGATTTTTAAAAGAAATTGTTTCTGAGATTACATTAGTTGCAACAGTCAACAGTAAAGATAAATACATGAGTTGACTTAACTCAGGAAGATATTCTAATTAGAAACCTAATAGGTATTATGTAGAAATTGACAAATTATATGTAAAATTCATCAACCAGGGTAATATGCAATATTATCATGAATGAATAAATAAGTGAATTAATGAATGAAGGAACAAGGAAAAAACAAAGGTGAGATTAGCAAAATGGATTATAGAAGTAGTTCAATTCAAAAACTAGGGTATTTAAACAGGAATAGACAAATTAATGGCATCAAATGAAGAAACCAGGAAAAGGGGGAGGGATGTGTATGTATGTATGTGTATGTTATAAAGATTCTATAGTATTAAGGATAGGATATTATGGTGTCAGGACAGTGACCTTCATGTCTGATCATGATATAACTTTTGGATATTGAATAGACTTTCCTTTTTTCTTCGGTAATACTTTCAGTAATTAAGAATTAGAAGCATCCTTTGGGTCTTTATTTCCTATGTGTATATGATTAAGGAGTAAGAACTCTGCCATGCTATTTCTTCCATTAAAACACTAACTTTTTAAATGTGCTTTCATAGTTTTACTGCTGTTACAGCTTTTTGAGAACGTAAAGGTCAAATAAATTTGAGGCATAATTGCTCTGTTTTCAGGTATATAAAATTTAGTGAACTGTTCTTTCTATTTCTTACTTAATAATATATATATGATTTATACTGTAAAACATATGAAAATGGGAGACATTTATTTTGAGCGGTATTTTCCATTACAATTATTGGTTGCTGTACTGTTTATATATTGTTTATATTTTCACAG
Organism: Sciurus vulgaris; assembly: GCF_902686455.1. Taxonomy (NCBI): domain Eukaryota; kingdom Metazoa; phylum Chordata; class Mammalia; order Rodentia; family Sciuridae; genus Sciurus; species Sciurus vulgaris. The sequence goes on from NC_136471.1 coordinate 109,231,391, forward strand.
TGTTTACATTTGTTATTACCTGGGACATTCAAAAAAGGAAACAGGTCATACTGGAAACACTTCATTTTTTATTTTCCTACCTACCCAATGATTTCCCATTGTATAGAGTACAGTATATTGTAAGAATCGGGGTGAGAAAAAGGGAAAGAAGGAAAACTACTGGGTATTTTTAAAAAATATTTTTAGTTATAGATGGATACAATACCTTTGTTTCTTTTATTTAGTTTTTTGTTTTTTTTTTTTTATGTGGTGCTGGGGATCGAACCCAGTGTCTCATGTGTGCTAGGCAAGCTCTCTACCACTGAGCCACACTTCAGTCCCAAGTACTGAGGATTGAACTGGAGCAAATTGTTAAGTGCATATGTTTAAATGAATCCCACTGTTATATATATAACTATTATGCACTAATAACAATATAAAAATTAATAATCCCTACTTATTAAAGCATATTTTGAGCATTAATACTACCTTATTTATTTTTATTTACATTGTATAAGTGTTGTTATGATTGCTTCTATGAAGATAATATTCTTTGCACAAAAACATAATTGGTAAAGATATATTCAAAATTCAAAGATTTTGACATAGTACATATTCAGCATTTCCAGAAGTTCACATAGAACAAAATATTGAATACTTTTCTGTTTAAAAAAATTAATGAATGCATTAATAATACCATTAGGCTTTCACTCCCCCACACAAGTTGTCTCCACCTACCAGAATCTGACACTTTGAACTGCTTTAATTTTTTTCTGAATAGTAACTTCCTAACCCTAAAAGTTTACCACAATTTTTCTTATTATTCCAGTAGACAAAACCTATTGTGTCTATGATACAAAGATAAGAATATAACTCACACTCTTCTGATCTCCATTGTACTTCATACTCCTTATATTTTATTTAATTTTTTACCTTTGATATTGGAAGAAAGAAACAGACATCAATACTGCTTTATTTCATAAATTTTTCTCTGAATTTCCTATTCTCTTTCATGGGTGTTAAGATATTAGTAAGTGTACCTTTCCATTCACTTTTCGTATCTACTGTCATTTCATTCTCTATTTTATCCGTTGTCAAAGCAAATAGCATTTACTCCTATTTCAGTAATAATATTTAAATGAACCATTTATTTTTTTCTGTACTGATTTGAAAAATTGAAAACAAGCAATTAGATGAATTTCATTTTAACTATGGCTCACTATGCAACAAAGTACTGTGATAAACTTGTATTTAATTTGCGTAGGTCCAATCCCATAATTCTTGTGTTATCTCACGGAGAACACTCCTAATATCCAGATCAAGTGAATTCTTTTGCAGTTAAATCAGTCACGATATAATATAGTTCATTTTGCAGTTTAACCTTGGCATTTTGTTCATCCCATTACCACCCACCCTTGAACTCATTTTTTTTTTTTTTTTTTGCTGTTTTCAGATTAGGGATAAAACCTGTTTCTTAGTGTCATTAACAACTTATATCTCTTTATTCACACTTTACTGTTGGGATCCATTCTATTTTTAATCTTGAATAAGTTATTCTTACCAACATTCGACTATTTAATATGCAGCTATTATTTTCTAAACCTATCCAGTGATATCATGTTGGAACATTTGGCTACTTGACTCATGGTTGAATTCCATCATTTTTTGATTTTTATATTCTTCCTACTTCTTGGTTTTCATCTTCTAGTTGCTTGGAAGACTAGACTCAGAGGAGGTGTAAATTTCTTCAACTTTTTAATTTCTGAAAATTACCAAACTTCATCCTCTTGCTTGATGCATAGATTAAATAGACATAAGACTTTATTTTCAAAATCATTACACAAGACTTTAGAAGACAACCATGAAATTATGCTAGTTAAAAGTTTGATTATAGGCCAGTTTTCATTTAATTATTGGTGACCTATTCCTGGAGATTTTATTCTTATAAAACCTTTGGAAATCTTGCCTTTATTCTTGGCATTCTCAAAGTTCAAGATACTGTGTTGAGCTGCGGGGATTCCTCTCTCATTTGGCTTAAAGGCAGTGTCAATAAGGGGCTCTTAAGGGCTCATGGGTTTTTTTCATCTCTAAGATGATGACTTCTATTATTTTCCTTTATAAGTTTCCTTTGCATTTATTTTATTCTACCTTCTACGAATGCCTATTAGTTGATTTGTTGGGTGTTTTAATCCTGTTTTGCTCTTTATTTTCCATAGTTTTTCTATTTTAGTTCTAATTTTATTTAATCCATGTTTAGAGCTCTTAGGTCCTGGCTAAACAGTTTCCCAGGAGTAATTTCTCTCCTCTTGTCCCATCTGTATCAAAAATGACTCTTACAGATGTCTCGATCCTCAATTTATTCTGCAGTGCTCATACTAGATGAATAGCTGAAGCAGCCCAGTGACATGGACCAGGTAAAGTCAGGAGTCAGATGTCCATGTGATTCAGAAAGTCTGCATTCAGAGATGCTGCTCAGAGTTTGAGGTGTCTTTCCAGTTTTTAATACCTATATTCAGTCAAGTTTAGTTGCCATATTCTTTTTCATAAAGGGATGCAGTTGCTCAGAAGTAGTCCATAAAGGTGACCAAATTTAACAGTCATTCACTATATATTTTTATGTCTTACATTTTGATAAATAGCTAGTTACTTTCTTTTAGGGAATAGATCTCCTCATAATATAAGTTCATATTTGGTTTTTTTTTTTAATAGTTCAAGATATGATTTATTTAAATGCTGAAAAGCCAAAGGACGAATGATATCGCTGATAAGTGGAGGATGACTCATATTTGTTTTCTATGTGGTGGATCTTCTCTCCTAGTCATCTCAGATGTACACTCTTGCTCTCTGGAATCATCCTCACAGACACACCCCATATAATGCTTAACCAGATGTCCAGGTGTTCATTCTGGCTAGCCTGATGCAACTATCTTGTATATACCTGAAAATATAATAATATGTTCCCCAGAATTCTTTATATAGACTTGCTTTTAATAGGGAATCATAGTTCCTAGGATTTCAGCAGCTATGATCTCAATTTTTCAAGATTGTGATTTTGGAGATTTTTAAACCTCAGGAATTTTAGACTTCAGGATTTTTTTATCTTTGAGTATTTCAACATTGAGGATTATGGTTTCAGTATTGTGTCTTTTGAGATTATGATCAGCATCAGTTTTAAGGTGTATCAGTGTTGCATCTGTGCTGAGATGACTTTGTGCCCTACAAATACCTAGGCCAGGTTTGAAAATCCCCAAGTCAGATTATGTCAATACTATAAATGACATACAGTATTGGTCTTGTGAGAAATTTGGGGGGGGAGTGCATCAAGGTTATCTTTAATCTTATAGTCATGATATTCTGCTTATAGTACACTACAATAAATCTTGTGTTTCTCCCTTATTTCTGTCTTCTGGAAATTGACTTTTCCCATCTAATGATAGTTCTGACTCTTATTTATAAATGGTTATTTTTTCCGTCCATACTATGTTTGTACTGGATCCTTGAGAGAAAAGGGGACTCATTTTCTGAGGTTCATTCTCCATTTCTCTTCTTTTCTTTCCTAGACTATAAATTCTGTGTGGACGTAGAGATTTCACTTAGTTCAAGGCTATCTTCCAACACCTAGAAAGCTTGGCACACAAGACAGTAGGTAGAAAATAAATATTTGTTGTAAGAATTAAGAAATCTTGAATATTACAACAGTAAGGGTCCCAAGAATAAATAGGTCGTACTTAAGTTGAAGATAGTTTGAGAATTTATTTTTAAGGAGATAAATTTATAGGATAGAGCAGAAATGGGAATAGCAGAGCTATCATAAACAGACAGAGGTAGAGAGGAAGACTCTTTGAAAAAGGATGAGTGAGATTCTCTTAAGAGAGAAAGCTGACCTAATGGTACCTGACAGTGATGAAGCAGGAAAATTGTAGCTCCTTGTCTTTGCTCTCCCATTTACCAACCTCATCAGGTATGAGAGATCACCTGAATCAACAGATGTCATCCATATATGCCAGTGTTCCCAGGAAAAATGTGAGGTATAAAGGGGAAAAGAGATTATATCTGGGGAGTCAGACAGAAAGTTCCTAGCACCAAGGGTAAACATGTTATGTTCCTGATATTAGATCTACTTTTATTTCTTCCTTCTAGTTTCCTTTCAAGTAACTTAATATTTATTATCATTCTCTGAAGCCAAATCTTCAGACAAAAGTAGCCAATTTTGTCTTAACAGTTTGAAACCTTCTGCAATTGTTACATTAATTTCCTGTTATTAATTACCCTCTCCCTAGATGTTGCATATCAATAAATTTTTATAAAATTTGCATGAGAAATAACCCTTTTTCTATTTTCCAATATTTCTCTTTTTCTAATCCTCAATTTTCTTACTGCATCATACACTAGTCTTGCCTTTGGTCTCTCCCCTCTGATTTTATCAAGTGTAATCATGACATACAAGATATTTAAGATTTTTGTCATTGTCACAAATCTTGCCTCAGTGAGCAGCACACAGTACATACTTTGAAGTTTCTGCCCTTTCACCTGCTCTGCTCTCTACTTAGACACTATCTATCCCTTCTCTAACTATCGCCCATAATCTTCTAGAACTCAGTGTGAACTCTTAATTGTTAACTCTTTTCTGGATCCACCCTTACTGCCTTGGACAAAGTGTTTGCATCATCCTTTAATGTAATTCTTTAGGTTTTTGTTTACCAGCATTTGTCTTCTTCATCAGCCTATGAAAGCCTCAAATACCAAACTATATTTTATTCACCTTATTCCTAGAACCTAACCTTGTACAAGACATAGTTGGAAATATTTCAATTTTGGTTTGTGAACTTATTGAAGGATATGAAAATGTTCAAGTTAGCAAAGAGGGTTACGTTTGAATTAGCACTTTTCTAATATAGAAATTTTCTAGAATTAATGGTTTATATTTTATAGAAAATGACACATTCCAAACAATTTGCCTATTTGGGAAAAAATTAGGATATTTTCTTGATACATAGAGATATTTGATTTCTGGGAAAGAAGAGTATTTCTACCCTTTGCTGGTATAAATATTTAAGTAAGTGGTAATCAAACATTTTTTAAATGGTAAGAAAATACATACTTAAGTCTTCACAGTTCATAGGGTCTTTGTAGCAACTGCTCCAAAATACTGTTCTAGCATGCAAGCAGAACCTAACCTAGAAGATGTCATCAATAGGGAATTACAATGTTCATTTGTGAACTTAGTGAAGGTTACTAAAATGCCCAAGCTACCAAATAGGTTTCATGTTCTAGCATGAAACAATACTTGAGTCAGTGACTGTTTTCCAATACAATTCCATTTACAGACTGAATTTGGACCACTAGTTGTAACTTGCCAACTATTGATTCAAGATGTATATTAAGAAGATGAAAAGTAATTCAAAGTTCTTACACAAAAAGGAATAATAGAAGATATTTGAACTTTCAATTCTGAGACATGTTACCTGCATCAGCTAAAAAAAAATGGGGCATAACTTTTGACTTCCAAAAGACTGCTCCAACCTGATGTGATTAAACTACCATACAAGACAAAAGGGGGCTTAAGCAGGTGTGTTCGATGGGGCAAAGCTATGATCTTTGACGGTAATGTGTCATACAAGTAAGTAAATGCAAATACTCTTATATTGCTCAAAGCTGGTTTGTTTGTAAAGCATCCCACAACTTTTACACATTTTCTTCAGTAGTATCTATAATTTGTTCCTCTGAAAGTGTTAACAGAGCTCTCCAATACAGTTGCAGATTCTTCACAGTGTAGTTCATCTCTCTCACAAACTTCAGGGCCAATTATAGCACCAAACTCACAAAGCTACTTTTATAGCCAGGTCAAGAGATTGTATTTCTGAATTTGGGTAGACTTTACTGTTTTTCATTATGAGAAAGTGCATTTCCTATGCTTGCCATCACCTTAATACTGAGAGTTGTTTTCCCAAGGAATAAAAAAATACCACTTTCCTCATTGTCATTTTTGCAATATTGATATTTTCTGATCTAGTAGGTTGAAAACGAAATGTAATCATTTTTGAATTCCTGAGTAATTCTTTATATCATATTACTTGTGTCTTACTTTTACCTTAACTTTATATTAACAATGAAAAAATCATTTTCTACTGTGAGAGTTTGTAAAAACAAGAAGGCAGAAAAAGCAGTTTACAAAAGTGATGGTGCTATTTGCTGATGACATAATGCTATATTTAGAGGATCCAAAAAAATCCTCCAGAAAACTTCTAGACCTCATCAATGAATTCAGCAAAATAGCAGGCTATAAAATCAACACACATAAATCTAAAGCATTTTTATACACAAGCAACGAAACAGCTGAAAGGGAAATGAGGAAAACAACTCCATTTGCAATAGCCTCAAAAAAAATAAAATACTTGGGAATCAGTCTAACCAAAGAGGTAAAAGATCTCTACAATGAAAACTACAAAACATTGAAGAAAGAAATTAAGGAAGACCTTAGAAGATGGAAAGATCTCCCATGTTCTTGGATAGGCAGAATTAATATTGTCAAAATGGCCATACTAACAAAAGTGCTATACAGATTCAATGCAATTCCAATTAAAATCCCAATGACGTAACTTACAGAAATAGAGCAAGCAATCATGAAATTCACCTGGAAGAATAAGAAACCCAGAATAGCTAAAGCAATCCTTAGCAGGAAGAATGAAACAGGAGATATTGCAATACCACAACTTCAACTATACTACAAAGCAATAGTAACAAAAAAGGCATGGTATTGGCACCAAAATAGACAGGTAAATCAATGGTACAGAATAGAGGACACAAACACAAACCCAAATAAATACAATTTTCTCATACTAGAAAAAGGTGCCAAAAATATGCAATGCAGAAAAGACAGCCTGTTCAACAAATGGTGCTGGGAAAACTGGAAATCCATATGCAACAGAATGAAAATAAACCCCTATCTCTCACCCTGCACAAAAATCAACTCACAATGGATCAAGGACCTTGAAATCAGGCCAGAGACCCTTCATCTTATAGAAGAAAAAGTAGGCCCAAATCCTCACCTTGTTGGCTTAGGATCAGACTTTCTTAACAGGACTTCCATAGCATGAGAAATAAAAGCAAGAATAAATAACTGGGATAGATTCAAACTAAAAAGCTTTCTCTCAGCAAAGCAAACTATCAGTAATGTGAAGAGAGAGCCTAGAGTGGGGGAAAATCTTTGCCACTCATACCTCAGATAGAGAACTAATTTCTAGAATATATAAAATCAAAAAACTCTACGTGAAGAATACAAATAACCCAATCAACAAATGGGCTAAGGATATGAACACTCACTTCATAGAAGAAGATCTACAGGCAATCAACAAACATATGAAAAAATGTTCATCTTTAGTAATAAGAGCAATGCAAATCAAAACTACCCTAAGATTCCGTCTCATCCCAATTAGAATGGTGATTATCAAGAACACAAGCAACAACAGGTGTTGGCGAGGATGTGGGGAAAAAGGTACACTCATACATTGCTGGTGGGGTTGCAAATTAGTGCAGCCACTCTGGAAAGCAGTGTGGAGATTCCTTAGAAAACTTGGAATGGACCCACCATTTGACCCAGCTATCCCACTCCTTGGCCTATACCCAAAGGACTTAAAATCAGCATACTACAGAGATACAGCCACATCAATGTTCATTGCTGCTCAATTCACCATAGCCATATTGTGGAACCAACCTAGATGTCCTTCAATTGAAGAATGGATAAAGAAACTGTGGTATGTGTATATATACACACACACACACACACACACACACACACACACACACACACACACACAATAGAATATTACTCAGCTATAAAGAATAATAAAATGATGGCATTTGCAGGCAAATGGATGAAATTGGAGAATATGCTAAGTGAGATAAGCCAATCTCAAAAATCTGAAAGACGAATGATCTCACTGATAAGTGGGTGATGACACATAATGGGGGGTGGGAGGGGGGCAAGAATGGAGGAAGGAGGGACTGTATAGAGGGAAAAGAGGAGTGGGAGGGATTGGGGGGAAGGAAAAAATAACAGAATGAATCAAACATCATTACCCTATGTAAATGTATGATTATGCAAATGGTGTGCTATTATTACTCCATGTACAAACAGAAACAACATGTATCCCATTTGTTTACAATAAAAATAAAAAAAAAGTGATGTGCAATAGTCATGTTAAGTAGTACCTTTCGTTTATTACCTTTATTGTATGTTTTTGTATGATAAATTCTACATGGTTAAAAAAAATGTATATTTTTAATTTTGGGGAATTTTGAAAATTTAAAAATATGTCAAAGATATCACATATTTATAAAAATATTGCTTCCACAAAATAAATAAGAATGACTACTTCTAGTTCTAAAATTAAGAATATTCATTACTCCCCTGCTTCCTAATGGAAAATAAGTTCAAAGTGTGCTAATTTGTTTCTTACTCCATTTACCTTTTGTTAATATAATCTATTACAAAATATTTTGACTTGAAAATATGACTTGAACTCATGCTAACAGAGGAAAGGAAACCTTATTATCACTTTGGGGAAATTATAAATGGTAACATTTACTACTTTAGAAAAATAATATAGATTGTTAAAATAATAAAAAATATAGAAAATGAGGGTATCAGCAGTACTTTTTATACCTCTTCTACCAGGAAATCACCTTTTGAAATGAAAATAGTTGTAATACATTATTAAATTTAACAAAATCTATTAAAATTATTTAAAATTTTACTTTTTCAGATCATTCCTTTAGTAGAAATTTCATTTATATAAGGTAAATATATATTCTTAAAGTATTAATTCCTGATATAGGCTCTACATTTATGACATTGATCTTTTCACTTGTGATAATAGCAACAAAAACAAAAACAGTAGGTCATTTAAGAGAATATTTACATTTGTCATCCCTCATACTAAACACCATTTGTATTGCAAACTTTAACCATCCAACAACCCATTGGGGAAGTATTGCTATGTCTTGCCCCTGCTTTAGGATGAAGAAAGTGAATAGTAAACGAATTCACTCATTAATCAAGCTAACACAATTAGTAAGAGTTACAAATAGGATATGAACTTAGATTTATGAATCTATATGTCATCGATTGCTAGGACAACATACTGCTCATAAATATTTCTACCTAAAAATTATTCATAACCAGAGAAAGCTAGGACTAATTGAAGTAATCAGATAAGTACAGGGAGTGTCATGGGAAAATATATTCTTTAATTAAGGATTTGGTGTCCTGGAGGATAATGGCTGGGACCAAATATATGCTTAATTTACTAAAATTACTAAGAACAGGATCAAAATGATCTGGTTCACTTGAGGTCAAAATTCAAAGATGATTCTTTACCTCTTATTAGTGGCTATATACTACCTAATTTAGTTACAGGCCCCAATACACTTTGACATCCATGATGTATATAGATGAGGAAATCTCTTTAAGTATATGTCAACCAAATATAAGCATATCATCTCTTAAATGTTCCATTGTGTTGCTGTGTTTAATTTAAAAAAAACTTTTTATTTGTAATAGATATCATTGTATTTGAATTTGTGTGATATATTAATACATAAAACTATAATTATTTGGCATTGACCAATTGGTAAAAATAACAACAATAAAGATTATAAATAAAATATTTACAATTATCTTTCCTCATACTGGACATCGTTGATGTTGTATTGTCACTCACAACTACCTCATTGTAGGCAGTATAAAGTTAGAAAGATAAATGTTGGCATCTATTTATGAATAATAAACCTGATGCAAGAATATTTATTTGGTTGTGGGGATAGAATTCTGAGCCTCATGTGTGCTAGGAAAAGTGCTCTACCACTACATCCGCAGCCTTTTTTTTTTTTTTTTTTTACACTTTTTTTATTTTGAGAGAGGGCCTTGCTAAGTTGCTCAGTCTGGCTTGGAACTTGTGATCCTCCTCCTTCAGGCTCTAGAGTAACTGGGATTACAGGTATGTGCCACTGCACCTGGCAAGACTGTATGTTTCCTAATCCAAGATAGTCATACAAGTTTTCATTCTTGGTGTATTGTGAATCCTTGTGTTAACAAGAAAGAAAGATAATCTTAAGGTGATTGCCACTTAATAGTTCATACACAGAGGACAAGTGTTTCATCTGCATTTTTTAAAGTCATGTAGAATCTGAATATCAATTGGTGCTAAAGAACATAGCAGTATAAAACTGCAGCTTTCCTTCCCTTGGTAGCACTTTCATTTCATCCTTTGTCTCATGCATTTCTTTACATAGATCTATTTAAAGCATTTGGGATTCATTCATAGTTGATGTACATGTGTAACATTGCTATTAATGGCAATCAAGACAAGAATATTCCCTCTTGTCAAATCCACAGAGAAAAGCCAAATCGCTTCGACAGCATAAGAGAGACCAGCTGTAAATTTTATATTTGCCTAAATGGTAAAAGAAAAGCAAATAAAAGGGAAAAAGCCCAGTTTGTATTCCCTTGAAACAAATCTCCTGGATTTTTATTATTTGTGATGAATCTTAAATATATATTTTTCTTTTTCCAAGTTACTGTATTCTCCTTTAAAACAGAAAGATAAATCCTTTTATCAAAAAAGTTTTGTGTTCTGTATAAAATTTTCCTCATGTAGTCAGATTTCTTTAGTAGCCAGTATTGAAGGAGTCACTGCCATTCTTCCTAGGATTGGCATCCAGTCCACAACTTCATGAAGCTTCCAAACTGTCGGAAAAGACAATATTATATGTAAACAGCCTTCACAGAGGGAAGTGTATAGAAAGTGCCAACAGAATGATATGAACACAATATGAAGCCAAGTATTACAAGGAGACCATATTCAACAGTAAGAAGCCACTGACTTCCTTAATATAATTCAGTATAGACTTCTGTTAAAAATGGCAGTACATACCGGCCTGAATGACTGACATCCAAAATCCTTGACTTGACTGTTATTTCATACTACCTGTATTCCCAGACTGAGGGATAAGTATCTGCTAGCAGCAAATTTCAGCCTCTGCTATCAAGTTCTCTAGAAATATCAAATGTTGAGTATTAAGAATGAATGGACATCTGGTCCTAAGCAACATGATGAAGATTTGGGCCTACTTTGTCTTCTATTAGGTGCAGGGTCTGTGGTCTAATTCCTATGTCTTTGATCCATTTTGAGTTGAGTTTTGTGCAGGATGAGAGATAGGGGTTTAGTTTCATTTTACTGCATATGGATTTCCAGTTTTCCCAGCACCATTTGTTGAAGAGGCTATCTTTTCTCCATTGTGGTTTTAGGCACCCTTGTCTAGTATGATGTTACTGCACTTATATGGGTATGTCTCCGTGTTTTCTATCCTGTACCATTGGTCTACCTGTCTATTTTGGTGGCAGTACCATGCTGTTTTAGTTACTATTGCTGCATAGTAGAGTGATACCTGGCATAGTGATACCTCCTGCATCACTCTTCCTGCCCAGGATTGCTTTGGCTATTCTAGGTCTTTTGTTCTTCCAAATGAATTTCATGATTGCTTTTACTGTTTCTATGAGAAATATCATAGGGATTTTAATTGGAATTGCGTTAAATCTGCATAGCACCTTTGGAAGTATGGCCATTTTGATAATATTAATTCTGCCTATCCAAGAACATGGGAGATCTTTCCATCTTCTAAGGTCTTCCTTAATTTCTTTCTTCAATGCTTTGTAGTTTTCATTGTAGAGATCTTTTACCTCTTTGGTTATATTGATTCCCAAGTATTTTATTTTTTTTTTTTTGAGGCTATTGCAAATGGAGTTGTTTTCCTCATTTCCCTTTCAGATGTTTCATCGCTTATATATAAAAGTGCTTTAGATTTATGTGTGTTGATTTTATAGCCTGCTATTTTGCTGAATTCATTGATGAGGTCTAGAAGTTTTCTGGAGGAGTTTTTTGGATCCTCTAAATAGAGAATCATGTCATCAGCAAATAGTGACAGCTTAAGTTCCTCTTTTCCTATTTGTATCCCTTTAATTTCTTTGGTCTGCCTAATTGCTCTGGCTAGAGATATGAGGACAGTGTTGAACAGAAGTGGTGAAAGAGGGCATCCCTGTCTTGTTCCCATTTTAAAGGGAATGCTTTCAGTTTTTCTCCATTAAGAATGATGTTGGCCATGGGCTTAGCATAAAAGCGAGAATCAATAAATGGGATAGATTGAAACGAAAAAGCTTTTTCTCAGCACAGGAAACAACTATGTGAAAAGAGAGCCTACGGAGTGGGAGAAAATCTTTTCCACACACACTTGAGACAGAGCACTAATCTCCAAAGTTTATAAAGAACTTAAAAATCTTTACACCCAAAATACAAAGAACCAAATCAATAAATGGGTTAAGGAAATGCGCAGGCACTTCACAAAAGAAGATATACAGGTGATCAACAAATATATGAAAAAATGCTCATCATCCCTAGTAATTAGAGAAATGTGGTATATATACACAATGGAATATTACTCAGACATAAAGAAGAATAAAATTATGACATTTGTTGGTAAATGGATGAAGTTGGAAAATATGCTAAGTGAAATAGGCCAAGCCCTAAAAAACAAAGGCCAAATGTTTCTCTGATAAATGCATGACAATATATAATGATGGGGGTCGTGGGGGGAAGAGAAAAATGAAGGAATTTTGGATAGTGTAGAGGAAAAAGGGGTGGGATGGGGTGGGGATGGAAAAACAGTAGAATGAAACAGATAGTATTACCCTATATATATGTATGATTACATGAATGGTGTGAATCTACATTGTGTACCACCATAGAAATGAAAAGTTGTACCCCATTTGTGTATAATGAATCAAAATGTTTCTGTAAAAGTAAAAAATATTTTAATAAAATTTAAAAAAAGTTTTAAAAAGAGTGAATGGACAGTGATGCAGGTATCTTTCTGTCTCCATCCTGCTGTTTCCCAGGTTTACTTTGCTTTATTTTCAGATTTGCAACACATAGGCTATACATAATTTTCAGAAAATTTTTCAGAGAAATTATCTTAGTAATAAAAATATCTAACTTTTTAAGTTATTCTCTTTGCCCTCTATACTCTGGCACTTAGAGTCCTGAGAGAGAAGTCCCCATTCAATGAACAAATTATCTCAATTATACTTCATTATTATTTGTCATTAATTTTGTTATTTATATATGATACATCATTTATCATGATTGTGCTTTGACCATCTTCAACATTAACATGTATATTATAGGAAGATAGCATTATGCTTGTCTCTTATCATTACATATCCAATATATAGCATAATGCTCAAAACATAAAATTTAATCAGCAAATATTTCTTGAACTAGTGAATGTTTTCAGGACTTTAAGAATGAAGTTTAAAAAATTTTTAATTTTTACAAATGCTTTTACTTGTTATGTTACAGCAATAAGATGCTGCATATAGATTATAACCACAGGAAATTTATACCTAAATTTTAATCATTATAGAAGGTGGTACCATATTATTACACGTATATGGCAATTTGTTTGATTTTTCTCTAGTAAAATTAAATAAGAGCAAGTAATCTCCTTTAATGATAATTTTCTGCACAAGTCTAAAATTATCATGCATATAGCAGGCCTTTTGCCATAAGCCAAGTCATTCTTACTCATTTTGTCTTTCCTCAAAAATATGAATTTAGACTCTTGTTCATCCTAAAATTTTGATATTCCTGATAATACCTAATGCTCTCTCACAAAATGTGTCTTGGTATCTAATTGGTACTTAATAAATACTTAACTGTCTCCCACAACTAAGAAATGCTGCCAACAAGATTTTGGCAAGCCTTGAATTCTGTCAGTTTATGGTTGAAATCTGACAGAAGCCCAAAGCACTGATTATCTGTGTTGTTGACTAAAAAGAGAGCAAAGTGCTTTAGGTTGTAGGCATGCATACACATGGCAGAATTGGCATTCTGTTTGAAAATGTATCTGACACATATTCTTGCTCAGATGCAGAGCTGTGGAGGTCCTTCCCTGTGGAGGGGGACTGTAGGGAATCTTTGTGGAAAGTAATTACTTGATTGATGGATAACCAGACAGAGTCAGTTAGTTAGGCTATAGGTACTGTTGAGTATTTTCCAGCTCCTTTTAGACTTAGGCACTCTAAAAGGATAGGGTATGTTTGCTGTTGTTTTGAGGTTTTATTAGGAGATGTGATTTAGCAGCAGTTTATGCCTTGTTTTCAGTGTTAGTACTTTCTGCATCCCATAGTATTATGGTATTTCCAGAGGTCATATACTAGCCATCTCTTTATTTCCTTTCTTTATCAAATTTTATTATTTCATTGACTCTTTTTAGTTATACATAATTTTAGAAGCATGGAATGTAATTTATGCTAATTCAGTTCCCTGTGCTTCCCCTTTCCCTCTCGGCCATCCTCTTGTTCCTTTCCCTATGACTATGCTCTACTGATCTTTCTGCCTGCTATGGTTTGGATGTGAGGTGTCCCCCAAAAACTCATATGTTAGACAATGCAGGAAGGTTCAGAGGAGAAATGATTGGGTTGTTAGAGTCTTAACCCAATCAGTGAATTAATCCCTTATGGGATTAATTGAAGTGGTAGGGTATGACTGGAGATTGGAATTGGGGTGTGGCTTTGAGGTATGTATATTTGTATCTGGTGAGTGGAGTTTCTCTCTCTCTGCTTCCTGATCACTGTGATGTAAGCTGCTATTCTCCACCACCTCTCCCACCATGATATTCTAATATACCTTGAGCCCTGAGGAATGGAGTCAATCTTCTATGGACTAAAACCTCTAAAACCATGAGCCCGCAAAGAAAGGTTTCCTTCTCTATAATTGTGCTGGTCAGACATTTAGTCACAGCACCGAAATAGCTGACTAAAACACTGCTGTTTCCTTACAGTTGTTTTAAAAAATAATTTCTTATGGATGTACATGATAGTAAGATTCACTGTGGTATATTCATATATGTATATAGTTAAGTTAGGTCAGATTCATTCCACCATCTTTCCGTATCCTCTCTCTCCCTCCTCCTTTCCTTTCATTCCCTCTTGTCTACTCCAATAATTTTTCTTTTCTTTAATCCCCTCCCTATTTTTGGATTAGCTTTTGTATATTTCTTAACTCTCTCTTCTCAACAAGCTCTATTGAATCCTAAACATACATGTAAATGTGGGTTACCTATCTGTAATAATTTGTACAAAGGTCCATTGGTCTCCTTCCTCACTTCTAGTTGGGGAAACTAGGAAGAGTATCTTTCTCCTCCTTCTAACTTATAGTTGAAGTTTCTTAAACAGCTACTATTTAGAGTACAGGTTCTGGCTATTTTTCCCTTCCATATTACACCATACTGACTAGGTTACAATTTTCTATCCAGTTGATACCAGGGCTTGAACTAATTCATTTCCCTTAAATCAGTTCAAATTCAGATCTAAATTTGAAAGCATTGATAATTTTAAAATAATCATCATTATTTATAATAATTATATAATAAAACAGATAAAAATGATCATACATAAAACAGATAAGCTATATTGTACTTCCTATTCATTTTGGAGAAAATTAGCAACTATGGAAGTTTAGTTCAGTCCCTTCTGACACTAGAATTTGAGTATTTTTCTCAAAAGAGACCCAAATATTTATATTAATTTTATAGTCCCTTTTTCAAATTAAAAGGACTCTTAGGAGATTTATTAAAGAATGACAAATCCTAAAGTTCTTAACAGTGTTGATGCCTGAGGTTTACAGTTAGAATGGGGAGCAAGAGAGGATTGGAAGTGGAGGAATTTTAATTTCATAATTTATACAAATTTCTGTATTATTATAATTTTATTGCGAGCCTATATAACCTTCTAAAATCAAAAATAACTACAGGAACAATATTGAAAATTGTCACTGCTTCATTCTCTCATTCATTCATTCATGTATGCATTTACTCAATTAATATTTAGTTGGTGCCTAATAAGTTATAGCTCTGGTGAAACAAAAGAAAAATAAAACACAACCTTGACTATTAAGTATTCAACAGTTCACAGAGGAAACATACACATACCAGTGATTATAGTTCTGTGATGTAAAATCTGAGAATCTTTACCATGTGATGGTTAATAATGAAGACTTTCATATCTGGATTTGAATGCTAGCTCATGTATTTTTGGATTATCTCTGTGTGTTCTATTTGTGCCATCTGAAAAGTGGGAATAAATAAAGCATCTACCTCACTGTGTTGGTGAGTAAATTAAACAAGTTAGTATTGGTAAAGTGTTTTTAACTGCCTGGCAGATTAAACAATCACTAAGTACTAACTATCCTGGAAATAAAAATAAAGAGCATCCAAACCACATCTTGTTGGTGAGGAGGAAACTAGAGAGGGATTCCTTAGCAGTGAGGCTAAATTAAATACTCAAGAGTATACATAGTTACTTTCTAAGTGAAGAAAGATTGGATGTTCTGCTGAGCTTGTAAGCCAGCATCAGTCTGCTGGAAGATTATGTTTGGTTTACTCAATGTTTACTTGAGTTTATTTGTAAATACTATTTTCAAATTTTTATTTATCATGACATTTCACATAAAAATCAGATCTTGAAAAGTGAGAACTTTTAA
This sequence comes from Sciurus vulgaris, assembly GCF_902686455.1. NCBI lineage: Eukaryota > Metazoa > Chordata > Mammalia > Rodentia > Sciuridae > Sciurus > Sciurus vulgaris. The sequence continues at coordinate 109,247,968 of NC_136471.1, forward strand.
ACATGGGCCCAGGTGACAGCAGGTAGACAGAGATGTAGGACAACATTCTAAGGTCCTTACATGAAGACTTTCCTCTGTATTTCACCAGCACATTTGTGAACTCCTGATACTGGGACACTAATGAAATGTACTGGGCAGCTGTTTTCCTTTTATGCTGCTGCCTTCACATACACACTGAATTATTTGGGTTTTTGCCCTGTGATATAAGGGATCCTGTGGGAAATAACTTCAGTAGATGACCAAGAAGTAAGCCAGGGTCAGATCAAAAATGGTTTACTCTTTTTGATTCGAGGAATAGAGATTCTATCCTCAAAGCTGCATGGAGGCACTGATGCATATAAGAAGGTTAATTAAATAGGAAAGGTAACTTTTTGGGAAGGTCATACTAGCAACAATGGGGAGACAAAAATGGATGAATTTTAGCAATTATTTCTAGGCATGTAACTACAATCAAAATCCAAATGTAAAATATTTTCATGACCCTAATTTTTTTGTCCTTAGTTCATTTGATTCCCTCCATTAACCACTGGCACCAGGCAACTACTCATTTTTTTTTTTTTTGTTACTATGCCTTTTCTTGAATGAATATAAATAACATCAGATAATATGTAGAAATTTGTGATTGATTTCCCTTACTATATCATTCATGTCCTTGTATGTCTTAATAATTCTTTCTCCTTGCTATATAGTATTTAATAATAAAGGTATACCAAAGTTCGCTTATCTATTCAACAAGTAATGGAGATTTGGGTTGTTTCCACGTTATTTCTATTAGGACAATGAATAATATATGGAGATATATGTGTGTTTGTATATATACATATATATTCATTAATTTATTCATATGCTTTTGGAAAGTACCTGTGAGTAGAATTATTGGGTTTTATGGTAATTTTTTTGAGTTATTTATAAGATACTGCCTCATTGTTTTTAAAAAGAGCTGATCATTTTGCAATTTTAAAGGAAATGAATAAGAGCCCATGTGCTCCACATCTTCAATATCACTTGGTAGTTTCAGTAGTCAAAATGTTAGCCTAATATATATATAGCATTTTCATATCACGGCTAGTTATTTCTCCAATGATTAGAGACTTTGAGTGTGTTTCCATGTTACTATTACCCACTTACTTATTTTGTGAACTTCTGTTTTAAACATCTGGTTTATTTAAACATAAGATAATTGCTGATAAGGAGGGATAGGAAAAGGAAAGAATGGTAGAATAAATCTGACCAAACTTTCCTATGTATATATGAATACACTGCAATGATCCTCACTTTTATGTATACCCACAGGCACTAATCTAAAAAATATATAAATAAATGAAAGAAAGATCAGTAGAGTATAGGGAAGGATACAGGGAGATAAAGGAGAGAAGGCAAAGGGGAAATAATGGGGAATGAATTGGAGCAACTAATATTCCATGCTTGTATAATTATGTCAAAATGAACCCAAATATTTCACATGGTTAAATTGAACTGATAAAAAGATAGTTGCTCATAAATGGATTCAGCAAGTTTTCAGAAAATGAAGTCAACTCAAATTTTTATTAACTATTTTTAATAAAGCTACTTCAGCCTTCTTAGGTATTATTATCATTCTGTTCAACATGTTTTTTAATTTAATTTTTTAACTCTTCTCTGACCCACCTATGATTTAGAGACATTCATCAATTTCCAAATAGTTTGGAGTTTTCTGGAACTATTTGTATTTCTCTTTTTTTTTTTTTATTATTGTAAACAAATGGGACACGTGTCGTTTCTCTGTTTCTACATGGAGTCAAGGCATACCATTTGTGTAATCATAAATTTACATAGGGTAATGTTGTTTGATTCATTCTGTTATTATTTTCCCATCCCCCCACCCCTCCCACCCCTCTTTACCCTCTATACAGTACTTCCTTCCTCCATACTTGCCACCCTCCTTATCCCTAAACCTAAACCTAACCATAACCCTAACGCTCACCCCTCCCACACCCCATTATATGTCCTCATCCGCTTATCAGCGAGATCATTCATCCTTTAGTTTTTTGAGATTGGCTTATCTCACTTAGCATTATATTCTCCAATTTCATCCATTTGCCTGCAAATGCCATAATTTCATCATTCTTCATGGTGGAGTAATATTCCATTGTATATATATATGCCACAGTTTCTTTATTCATTCATCAACTGAAGGGCACCTAGGTTGGTTCCACAATCTGGCTATGCTGAATTGAGCAGCTATGAACATTGATGTGGCTGTATCTCTGTACTATGCTGATTTTAAATCCTTTGGGTATAGGCCAAGGAGTGGGATAGCTGGGTCAAATGGTGGTTCCATTCCAAGCTTTCTGAGGAATCTCCATACTGCATTCCAGAGTGGCTGCACTAATTTGCAACCCCACCAGCAATGTATGAGTGTACCTTTCTCCCCACATCCTCGCCAACACCTATTGTTGCTTGTGTTCTTGATAATCGCCATTCTAATTGGGGTGAGATGAAATCTTAGGGTAGTTTTGATTTGCATTTCTCTTATTACTGAAGATGTTGAACATTTTTTCATATATCTGTTGATTGTACATCTTCTTCTGTGAAGTATCTGTTCATTTCCTTAGCCCATTTGTTGACTGGATTATTTGTATTATTGGTGTAGAGTTTTTTGAGTTCTTTATAGATTCGGGATATTAGCGCTCTATCAGAAGTATGAGTGGAAAAGATTTTCTCCCACTCTGTAGGCTCTCTCTTCACATTACTGATAGTTTCCTTTGCTGAGAGAAAGCTTTTTAGTTTGAATCTATCCCAGTTGCTGATTCTTGCTTTTATTTCTTGTGCTATGGGAGTCCTGTTAAGGAAGTCTGATCCTAAGGCAACAAGTTGAGGGTTTGGACCTACTTTTTCTTCTATAAGATGCAGGGTCTCTGATCTGATTCTGAGGTCCTTGATCCATTTTGAGTTGAGTTTTGTGCAGGGTGAGAGGTAGGGGTTTAATTTCATTCTGTTGCATATGGTTTTCCAGTTTTCCCAGCACCATTTGTTGCAGAGGCTATCTTTTCTCCATTGCATATTTTTGGCCCCTTTGTCTAGTATGAGAAAATTTTTGGGACTGTGTCCATGTTCTCTGTTCTGTACCATTGATCTACCTCTCGATTTTGGTACCAACACCATGCCTTTTTTGTTACTATTGCTTTGTAATAGAGTTGAAGATCTGGTATTGCGATACCCCCTGCTTCGCTCTTTCTACTGAGGATTGCTTTAGCTATTCTGGGTTTTTTGTTCTTCCAGATGAATTTCATAATTGCTTGCTCCATTTCTGTAAGGTACGTCATTGGGGTTTTAATTGGAATTGCATTGAATCTGTATAGCACTTTAGGTAGTATAGCCATTTTGACAATATTAATTCTTCCTATCCAAGAACATGGGAGACCTTTCCATCTTCTAAGGTGTTCTTTAATTTCTTTCTTTAGTGTTCTGTAGTTCTCATTGTAGAGATCTTTCACCTCTTTTGTGAGATTGATTCCCAAGTACTTTATTTTTTCGAGGCTATTGTGAATGGGGTAGTTTTCCTAACTTCTCTTTCTGAAGATTCATCACTTATGTATAAAAATGCATTGGATTTATGAGCATTGATCTTGTAACCTGCTACTTTACTGAATTCACTTAGGAGTTCTAAACGTTTTCTGGTGGAATTTCCGGGTTCCTCTAAATATATAATCATGTCATCAGCAAACAGGGATAGTTTGAGTTCTTCTTTTCCAATTCGTATCCCTTTAATTTCTTTGGTTTGTCTAATTGCTCTGGCTAGGGTATCAAGGACAGTGTTGAATAGAAGTGGTGAAAGAGGGCATCCCTGCCTTGTTCCAGTTTTTAGGGGGAATGCTTTCAGGTTTTCACCATTTAGAATGATATTGGCCATGGGCTTAGCGTAGATAGACTTTACAATGTTAAGGAATGTTCCCACTAACCCAATTTTTTCTAGTGTTTTGAACATGAAGGGATGCTGTATGTTATCGAGTACTTTTTCTGCATCTATTGAAATAATCATGTGATTCTTACCTTTTAGTCTGTTGATATGGTGAATGACATTTATTGATTTCCGGATGTTGAACCAACCTTGCATCCCTGGGATAAAACTCACTTGATCGTGGTGCACTATCATTTAATGTATTTTGTTATGCAATTTGCTAAAATTTTGTTGAGAATTTTTGCGTTGATGTTCATTAAGGATATTGGTCTGAAATTTTCTTTCCTCGATGTGTCTCTGTCTGGTTTAGGTATCAGGGTGATATTGGCTTCATAAAATGAGTTTGGGAGGGTTTCCTCCTCTTCTGTTTCATGGAATACTTTGAGAAGTATTGGAATGAGATCTTCTTTAAAGGTTTTGTAGAACTTGGCTGAGAACCCATCTGGTCCCGGCCTTTTCATTGTTGGTAGGCTTTTGATGACCTATTCTATTTCATTGCTTGAAATTGATTTATTTAAGTTGTGTATGTCCTCCTCGTTCAGTTTAGGTAATTCATATGTCTCTAGAAACTTGTTGATGTCTTTGAGGTTTTCTGTTTTGTTGGAGTATAGATTTTCAAAATAGGTTCTAATTGTGTTTTGTATTTCACTCGTGTCTGTTGTGATACTTCCTTGTTGATTCCGAACTTTAGTAATTTGAGTTTTCTCCCTCTTTCTTTTTGTTAGTGTGGCTAAGGGTTTATCAACTTTGTTTATTTTTTTAAAGAACAACTACTTATTTTGTTAATTTTTCTGATTGTTTCTTTTGTTTCAATTTCGTCTCTGATTTTAACTATTTCCTCTCTTCTACTACTTATGGTGTTGGTCTGTTCTTTTTCTAGGGCTTTGAGCTGTAGCGTTAAGTCGTTTATTTGTTGATTTCTACTTCTTTTGTTGAATGCGCCCGATGAAATAAATCTTCCTCTAAGTACTGCTTTCATAGTGTCCCAGCGATTTTGATATGATGTGTCCTTGTTCTCGTTTACTTTTTTTTTCTTTTTAATTTATTTATTTTTAATTGAAAACAAATGGGATACATGTTGTTTCTCTGTTTGTACATGGCGTAAAGGCATACCATTTGTGTAATCATAAATTTACAAAGAACAATGTTTTTCGATTCATTCTGTTATTTTTTCCCTTCCCCCACCCCTCCCACCCCTCTTTTCCCTCTATACAGTACTTCCTTCCTCCATACTTGCCCCCCTCCCTAACCCTAACTCTAACCCTAATACTAACCCTTCCCTCCCCCTCATTATGTGTCGTCCTCCACTTATTAGCGATATCATTCGTCCTTTGGCTTTTTGAGATTGGCTTATCTCACTTAGCATGATATTCTACAATTTCATCCATTTGCCTGCAAATGCCACAATTTTATCATTCTTTATGGCTGAGTAATATTCCATGGTATATGTATACCACAGTTTCTTTATCCACTCATCAATTGAAGGGCATCTAGGTTGGTTCCACAGTCTGGCTATTGTGAATTGAGCAGCTATGAACATTGATGTGGCTGTATCTCTGTAGTATGCAGATTTTAAGTCCTTTGGGTATAGGCCAAGGAGTGGGATAGCTGGGTCAAATGGAGGGTCCATTCCAAGTTTTCTAAAGAATCTCCACACTGCTTTCCAGAGTGGCTGCACTAATTTGCAGCCCCACCAGCAATGTATGAGTGTACCTTTCTCCCCACATCCTCGCCAACACCTGTTGTTGCTCGTATTCTTGGTAATCACCATTCTAATTGGGGTGAGATAGAATGGAAGGGTAGTTTTCATTTGCATTTCTCTTATTACTAGAGATGTTGAACATTTTTCCATATGTTTGTTGATTGCTTGTAGATCTTCTGTGAAGTGTCTATTCATTTCCTTAGCCCATTTGTCGACTGGATTATTTGAATTCTTGGAGTAGAGTTTTTTGAGTCCTTTATAGACTCTGGAGATTAGTGCTCTATCTGAAGGATGATTGGCAAAGATATTCTCCCACTCTGTAGGCTCTTTCTTCACATTGCTGATAGTTTCCTTTGCTGAGAGAAAGCTTTTTAGTTTGAATCTATCCCAGTTATTGATTCTTGCTTTTATTTCTTGTGCTATGGGAGTCATATTAAGGAAGTCTGGTCCTAGACCGACGTGTTGAAGATCTGGACCTACTTTTTCTTCTATAATCTGCAGGGTCTCTGGTCTGATTCCGAGGTCCTTAATCCATTTTGAGTTTAGTTTCGTGCATGGTGAGAGATATGGGTTTAGTTTCATTCTGTTGCATATGGATTTCCAATTCTCCCAGCACCATTTGTTGAAGAGGCTATCTTTTCTCCATTGCATATTTTTGGCACCTTTGTTTAGTATGAGAAAATTGTATTTATTTGGGTTTGTGTCCGTGTCCTCTATTCTGTACCATTCACCTACCTTTCTATTTTGGTACCAATACCATGTCGTTTTTTTTTACTATTGCTTTGTAGTAGAGTTGAAGATCTGGTATTGTAATACGCCCTGTTTCACTCTTCCTGCTAAGGATTGCTTTAGCTATTCTGGGTTTCTTATTCTTCCAGATGAATTTCATAATTGCTTGCTCTATTTCTCTAAGGTACGTCATTGGGATTTTAATTGGAATTGCATTGAATTTGTATAGCACTTTAGGTAGTATGGCCATTTTGACAATATTAATTCTTCCTATCCAAGAACATGGAAGATCTTTCCATCTTCTAAGGTGTTCTTTAATTTCTTTCTTTAGTGTTGTATAGTTCACATTGTAGAGGTCTTTCACCTCTTTTGTGAGATTGATTCCCAAGTATTTTATTTTTTTTGAGGCTATTTTGAATGGGGTAGTTTTCCTAATTTCTCTTTCTGAAGATTCATCACTTATGTATAAAAATGCGTTGGATTTATGGGCATTGATCTTGTAACCTGCTACTTTACTGAATTCACTTATGAGTTCTAAGAGTTTTCTGGTGGAATTTCCAGGTTCCTCTAAATATATAATCATGTCATCAGCGAACAGGGATAGTTTGAGTTCTTCTTTTCCAATTCGTATCCCTTTAATTTCTCTGATTTTTCTAATTGCTCTGGCCAGAGTCTCAAGAACGATGTTGAATAGAAGTGGTGAAAGAGGGCATCCCTGCCTTGTTCCAGTTTTTAGGGAGAATGCTTTCAGTTTTTCACCATTTAGAATGATATTAGCTGTGGGCTTAGCATAAATGGCCTTTACAATGTTAAGGAATGTTCCCACTATCCCTATTTTTTCTAGTGTTTTGAGCATGAAGGGGTGCTGTATTTTATCAAATGCTTTTTCTGCATCTATTGAAATAATCATGTGATTCTTGACTTTAAGTCTATTGATATGGTGAATTACGTTTATTGATTTCTTGATGTTGAACCAACCTTGCATCCCTGGGATGAAACCCACTTGGTCATGGTGCACTATCTTTTTAATATGTTTTTGTATGCAATTTGCTAAGATTTTGTTGAGAATTTTTGCATCGATGTTCATTAAGGATATTGGTCTGAAATTATCTTTCCTTGATGAGTCTCTGTCTGGTTTAGGTATCAGTGTGATATTGCCTTCATAGAATGAGTTTGGGAGGGTTCCCTCCTCTTCTATTTTATGGAATACTTTGAGAAGTATTGGAATGAGCTCTTCTTTAAAGGTTTTGTAGAACTCGGCTGAGAACCCATCTGGTCCTGGACTTTTCTTTGTAGGTAGGCTTTGATGACTTCTTCTATTTCAGTACTTGAAATTGGTCTATTTAAATTGTGTATGTCCTCCTCGTTCAGTTTAGGCAATTCATATATCTCTAGAAACCTATTGATGTCTTCGAAATTTTCTATTTTGTTGGAGTATAGATTTTCAAAATAGCTTCTAATTATGTTTTGTATTTTATTCCTGTCTGTTGTGATATTTCCTTGTTCATTCCGAATTTTAGTGATTTGGGTTTTCTCTCGTCTTCTCTTTGTTAGTGTGGCTAAAGGTTTATCAATTTTGTTTATTTTTTTGAAGAACCAACCATTTATTTTGTCAATTTTTTGTATTGTTTCTTTTGTTTCAATTTCATTGATTTCAGCTCTGAGTTTAACTATTTCCTGTCTTCTACTACTTTTGGTGCTGTTCTGTTCTTCTTTTTCTAGGGCTTTGAGCTGTAGTGTTAGGTCGTTTATTTGTTGAGTTTTACTTCTTTTATTAAATGCGCTCCATGAAATAAATTTCCCTCGAAGTACTGCTTTCATAGTGTCCCAGAGATTTTGATATGATGTTTCTTTGTTCTCATTTACCTCTAAGAATTTTTTAATTTCCTTCCTAATATCTTCTGTTATCCATTCATCATATAATAGCATATTGTTTAATCTCCAGATGTTGGAATAGTTTGTGTTTTACTCTTTCATTTATTTCTAACGTCAATCCATTATGATCTGATAGAATACATGGTAGTGTCTCTATCTTCTTGTATTTGCTAACATTAGCTTTGTGGCATGATATATGATCTATTTTAGAGAAGGATCCATGTGCTGCTGAGAAGAAAGTGTATTCGCTCTTGGTTGGATGGTATATTCTATAAATGTCCGTTAAGTCTAAATTATTGATTGTGTTATGGAGGTCTGTGGTTTCTTTGTTCAATTTTTGTCTGGAAGATCTGTCCAGTAGTGAGAGAGGCGTGTTAAAATCACCTCGTATTATTGTGTTATGGTCTATTTGGTTTCTGAAATTGAGAAGGATTTGTTTCACATACATGGTTGAGCCACAGTTTGGGGCATAGATGTTTATGATTGCTTTATCTTGTTGATTTATGCTTCCCTTAAGCAGTATGAA